>NW_017617557.1:1022500-1362500 GCF_001879475.1 Ipomoea nil | reverse complement strand
GCAAATTCCGGCCCGTTCAATAGCTTTGATGTCCACCCTTTGAACGAGGGCCTCTGTCGCTCCACGTAGCGGGCGGGGTTCACAACCCTATCTACATACAACATCTGTCAAAACATAGAAGGTTGTGCACATTAGAATACATGGATTACCGTAATGGAGTACATTTTCACGGAACTGTATAATAAGATAAATGTTTAACCATTTTAACTTTTGTTGATATGGATACAAATTCAATTTTAACCACACTCTTTTTTTTGGAATCTTACTTTAAAACAAAATCTACACTTTCTGTCTCCATTACACTTTTACTCAGCTTGTGCACTTGTCCATTTTTTTGTATTCTCTGGCCTTTACTGTCCACACTTGATTTACTCCTCTACCTTTTTGTGCGGTCTGACTCTACATCCCATACACTACCGTACTTCTACACTGAGTACTGTGGCTCTTGTGCAATTCACTTAACCCAACCGAATAAAAACCATATAAAAGATATCTGCTAAAAACTTATTGACAACAATCTCCCATTTTTTTCCTTCGTCTCCCCCGTTTACCCCTTGTTCTCGGTCTCTATTTCCAATCCTCACCCTACGTCGTTTCTCCACCCTAGTCCACTACAGTCTGGGTACTCGACTGTTAAAAAAGAACAAAAAAAAAAAATACTGTTTCGCACAAAACCATTCACTACCAACCCCATTGTTCCTGCGATGTTCTCGCCGCCCTCACCCACCCCCGGCACTCCAACCTTGTCGAAGTCGGGCGCACTAATCCACACCCACCATCGGTCACTTTTTTTAATCCCAAAAAAATCCAAAACCTCACAGAAATAGGCCATTCGAACATGCAATTTCACAAATAATATTTTCAATTTCGCATGAGAGTTAGCGGAAAAAAAATCCAAAAACATATACAAGGTAAAGCTTACGGAGTTTGCTCGCTGCCTCAACAGACGCTCGCCGTTGACTTCTTCTCGGGGTTCCGTCCGTCATAGCTACCGGGTCTATACTCTCTCTCCCACCGCTTCAACTACTGGTCTCATGAGCTCTGGGTTTCGTCTCTGGTGAATGTGCAATCCGGACAGCTTCCCACAACTTCGGCCGTTTTAACCCTACGCCTTCCCGACTTCTTGCTCTTTCCTTTAATTAAATACACAATCAATTTTAGTTTTACCCTTTTACCCCTTTTATTAATTACTAGTACACTTAGTTACCAATATTCCACAACATGTTAATTGCCTCCTTGTACAATCTGGCCCATTAATTGGCCTGATCTGATGGATGCTATTTGACCACAATCCTCACCTAATATCCTGGCCTCACTTGAACCTCACCCTATATATATATATATATATATATATATATATATATATATATATATATATATATATATATATATATATATATATATATATATATATATAATTACATTCATGTAAAAACACGGCTTAAAATACAAACGTGTGGACATTTCTTGATCGTTGGATTTTGGGTATCTAAGGTTGTGATTAGTTTTTATGATTTTGTGTTCTGCCCGCCTGTGTGCACTGTCGTTCATGGACGTGTGCACGCCGACCCAAATATTGTGGATTCACACATGCATACTATATTGGATGTGTGCATTGTCGCTCGCGAATGTGTGCACACCCGCATTTAGGTGTGTGCATGGTATATATATATATACATATATGTATATATATATATATATATATATATATATATATATATATATATATATATATATATATATGTATATATATATACATATATGTATATATATATACATATATGTATATATATATACATATATGTATATATATATATATAATTCCAAAGATTGATACTCAATCAACAATAATCAATTCTAGGGGCACTAAGCTCTATCAATAGAATACTCAAATGAATTCAATTCAAGAAAGGCAACGGGAAATCAATTCAACTCAACTTAGATTCAATGACCGACAAAACGGGATTACAACTCCAGTCAAGTTCATAAGCCAGCAACGGGAATAACCAAACTACTCAACAATAAGGTTTCCAAGAGCCAAACACAACAACCAGCATAGTGGTATATATATATATATATATATATATATATATATATATATATATATTGTTAGACTAAATATATATCACATGCATATAATATGTGACACAGGACCGACTAACCTCCAGTCATAGTTCTTGAGACGGTTGAACGATCCAGACTGCTGCAAAGATAACACGAGTATTTTGTCTCTCACTTTACTCAGCTCTCTCTAGATGGTGTATGAGGTATGTAGTGTGAGCAGTGAGAGGACTAGTGACCTTATATAACCACTGGTCATCATTGTGGTTGTATGTCTTTAGGTCTCTTAAACCCTAACTAGACTCCTAATCATAATGGTTGTCTAGCTATTAGGTTATTATTGTTGCACCACATATCAAATACTGAATATTATCATAACTTATCATAATGTTATAATAATAGTAATCAAGAAAAACGTTATATATCTACTATCTACTATACTAATAAGAGCCCAAGAGAGTTAGGCCTATAATGGGTAGAAAAAATGGCGGTCAAATTTTTTAATCAAATGAATGGCTCAGATTGATCAAATTTTTATTTTTCCTTAAGATTTACTAATTTATCCTTAATGAATATGATTTTCCGTTAAATATTATTTTTTCCGTTAATTTCAGTTAGTTCACCGTTATCTTACTCATTGATTTCAATAAGAAAGGTCTTAGGTTCGAACCACATCCCAATCAAAGTTGGCATAATTAGTACTCTATTTTATTTTTATTAAATTAAATAATAATTTAGTAGCTACAACAAAAAATAATACATATGCATTTCTTTAATTTAGAATTATGTGTCTACAATGACTTTATTTTTTTTAAAAAAATATTCATTATCAATAAATCAACCCATGGCAACTGCACCGGCGCTTGCTGCCGTGACCGACCAGACTGGCAGCAATATCCCACGTTGTTACGTCGATGCGGGGTTCAGACCGGTTACTGGAGAGGCGTCTTACGGTGTGGTTCTCATCTCGCACCATGGCTCATTTATTGCGGCAACAAATGGAAGGCTGGCTGGGGCGTTTTCGGCTACTATGGCCGAAGCACTAGCCTGTAAGGAGGCACTTTCTTGGCTTAAGGATCGGGGTATCGTGGAGGTGGACATCTTAACGGATTGCATGGACTTACGAAATATGCTACACTCAAGCCGCGCGGCTAACTACTCCTACCTTGGGATCATTGTGGACCAGTGTAGGACAGCTATATCGTTGTTTACGAAATGCTCTTTAAGTTACGTTTCTAGAAATTTAAATTTGCTTGCCCATACTTTAGCTTCTCTAGCTTTCGATCAGGACCAAACTATGTATTGGGACTCTGTCCCTCCTGACTCTATCATTCAGTTTATTCATTAATATACCGCATGAAAATTTTTCAAAAAATAAGAGAAATAATTTCATTAGTTATATTGTATTTATTTTTCTCCAATATAAAAATTCTTTACATTCAAAATCATCAATTGATTATATTCGCTACATTGTCCCTACAATGTCTTTATTTAAAAAAAAAATTATTCATTATCAATAAACTAATTAAGAGAAATAATTTTATTAGTTATATTGTCTTTATATTTCTCCAATGTAAAAATTCTTTACATTCAAATTCATCAATTGATTATATTCACTACATTGTCTATTATCTTTTTTGTGCACTATTTTTTAATTAAATATCAAAGTTATAATACAAAATAATGCTATATGTTTATTTACCCAGTATTTTATTAATACCATGAAAAAATTAAAAAAATATATATAATTAATAAAGCCAATTATATTTACTACTTGGGGGATTTATTGACAAAGAGAGTATTCAAATCACACAACAAATTGAAGCAAGAACTATCTCGCAATGTCCATGTTTGACAATCAGCAGTTAGCGATTAGCGTTAGCGGATTATATTAGCAAATTTGACCAGCGAATTATATCAACAGTTGGTAAAAAGATATTTGAAAAACGTTGTTTAGATTAACATATAAAATGACCTAAGGGTATACAAATAATAATAATAATAATAATAATAATAATAATAATAATAACAATAATAACAACAACAACAACAACAACAACAACAACAACAACAACAACAACAACAACAACAACAACAACAACAACAACAACAACAACAACAACAACAACAACAACAACAACAACAACAACAACAACAACAACAACAACAACAACAACAACAACAATAATAATAATAATTGTTTTTAGAAAATAACAAAATAACAAAATATAATTAAACCAATCATATTAACTATTTGGGGATTTATTGACAAAAAGAGTATTCAAATCACACAACAAATTGAAGTGTGAAACTATCTCGCAATGTCCTTGTTTGGCAACCAGTCGTTAGCTTTTCAATATTAGTATATATTTAATATTTTATGCCCTAATTTTTATTTGCTCTCCATTATGTCCCGTATTTGGTTTCAACCATACCTATACAATTATATTATTGACAATTATAATCAATTTTGACTATATTATCTTGCATTTGTAAACTTAGAATTGTCTATTTAAATACGCAAATTTAACATTCAATTATCTATGCATGAACAATTCCAATATAATTTTGCATTGATATACTTTAAAGTACTTATTTAAAAAAATAATAATATTGGGCATTATCCCAATCGCGCAATGCGCGTAAAAAACTAGTGTGTATATATATATATATATATATATATATATATATATATATATATATATATATAGCCAAAGGAGTTCATATAATAATATTCAATATTCAATACAATACAATATCCAACCTTTACACCAGTTCTTCCTTACAGCAGTCCAACCTTATCTACCAAGTGGAGCCGAAGCTCTCGCCACCGATACAAATAGAGCCGAAGCTCTCGCCACCGATACAAACTCATAATCATCAATACAAGGAGCTAGAGCTCATATTCCACCAATGCAATAATATAATATATACTCAAGGAAGTATTTACATATATATAACCACACGTAACTCACAACGAAACGGATATCAATGGACTAAGATTCGGGATGAAATAAGGAAGAAAGACCAACAATGCACCAAAGGAAGACCAACAATGTACTAAAAGAACAATGCACTGGAAAGAAATGTTGTACCGAGATTCACGGGTAGGGGTGACGGGTGGCAAGTGCCCGTTTCCCATCCGAGATACACACACGGGGGTGTGTGACGGGCACCAACCACCCGCCACCACCTCCCGCTCCCTTCTTGCGGGTTGGTCTTGCGGGCACCAACCACCCGCGAGTTCCACCCGCAAGGTCAAACCAACAGCAGAAACAGAAGCTCAGCAGATTACTCCAACAATTCAACAGTGAATCAGATACCAAATCATAGCCAAAAATCCATCAAGAATACTCAAGAACAAAGCTAGAATATCATCAACATCAACAAGGACTTCAAGAACAAGAGCTATGATACAAAGACAACACAAGAATACTCCCAATTCAAGAAATAAGTCAAGAATGTCAACAATTTCATACTCAATGGATTCAAGAACATCAAGAACATTTATATAAGTTGGAAATAGGTTTTGATGGACATGGAATTTACCTTTCAAGCTAGCAAATCCAACCTCAAATCCCCAAGCAAATCACCCTAGCAACTCTTCTTCCTCTTGAACCTCTAAGAATCCCAAAACTCCAAAAGAGAAGAATGAATGCATGCTTAAAGATGATAAAAAGATGAAGAAACATGAGAATACATGGAGTATTTTACCTATTCTTGTGGTATAGATGAAAAGATGAATCTTGATTAGTTATCTCTTGAAGAAGATGAAGGCAATATTTCTAGGGATGAAGGAATAATGAAAATGGCGTATGAGTGAGGTGAGAGTGGAGTGGAGAGAAAGATAAGACTAGATAATTTATTGTAGGAATAGATAGGATAAATGATAGATATAAGGAATGTATGTATTAGGTTAGGAAGATATGTAGATGGGTTATAATATATGGTAGTTGGGCTATTATATTATATAAGAATATAAGGCTTTATTTTATGGAAATTGGGCCAACAAAACCAATTAAATATAACTACAAAGAATAGGCTAGGGATTTATTTATTGTGAAGGAAATTGGGCTTTTAAACAAATACATATAGACTAGGAATTATCTATATGAAGAATTTAGGCTACTAGAAATAACTAGTATTTGTCCCGTGCGATGCACGAAAAATATGTTATAAAAATATACCACATATGAGGTTTATTCATATATAAAATTCTTGTTATTTAATAATTATTATGTGTGAATTCCTATGATAAAATTATGAACATAAATATATTTACAATTAAAATAATATTTAAGGTGGGTGATTACTACAAATCTTAAACTATATTAAAAATTTAGTACATAGTATTTAATATTACAAATTTTTAAGAACTTAGTAAACTACAATAGTAATTGAATTACAATTTTAGAGTCACCACGGATCAAAATTTTTAGACCTTTGAGATTTCTAACTCTAGATGTAGCAACATACAATTGACCTTTAAAGACCAAAATCACAATCTTAGTTCGAACATTGATTTTTTCTTCCAAATACTATCGAATTAAGTGTGTAATCAATAAAAGATGAGAACTAATAATTCGAGAATATAATCTTAATGTTACTAAGCCACTTCACGTCAATTAAGTTGGAGAGTGTTGTTGGATAATATCCGATGAATCCATGAATAACGCATCTTTGTCTCCGTAGTCCTCAATATGCACATCAACAATCTTAAATATTAGGCCGCCTAGCTATGCCATATATTAATTTTAAACTTATAAACTTTGGGGTTGCATGCAATAAAAAGTATATTTTAAATATACTAAGGGTACATTATATATGTATGTAAGGTACTTTCAATATAAAAATAATGTATTTTTAATATATTAAAAATGTATTTGATATTCATGATCCATACAATTATGTGGACCATCGTTCCTCACAATAATTTGCCAGTAAAAATTGAAATATAAATAAATATAATAAATAAATAAATAAGTAAATATATATATATATATATATATATATATATATATATATATATATATATATATATATTAGAAACTGTCCGTGGAAATTATTATCATTATTATTATTATTGCAATTATTATTATTATTATTATTATTATTATTATTATTATTATTATTATTGTTATTATAATTAACAATATTATTGTGGTTTTGTGAAAATTAAATGTTGATTATTAACATTTAATTTTCACAATAACAATATTATTATGGTCTTGTGAAAATTAAATGTTGCACAAGACCATATGGCTTTATTATATATAGGATAAATCCCTTACAAGAATATTTACGGGATATAACTTCCGTAATGAAAAATACGGGGTGTCACAAAAGTTGTCGTCGTTCACGGAACCAATTCGACTGTCGATCAACCCCACGAACTGATTGCCTTCTTCCGATCAATGAAGAAGGCGACCAGAAATAGTTGCCTTCTTCAAAGGTAGACCGGCGACTGTCAGAGAGTCATCGGAGTTAGCCGAATTTTCACTGAAACGATGGGCTATGATAGGTTTATAGCCGGTTGGTGGGATTCGATGCATAAAATTAAAGTAACATGTTGATGGATTTAATTACACCTTTTAAAAATTTAAAGATCTAATTAACTTTTTGTATAAAGTTTAGGAGTCTATTTGACCATTTTTCATAATAAACTTTTGTTCTATGGTGCCATCAAACAATTAGATAGTAATAATTAATAAAATCCTCTGTTTAGTCGGGACTGTAATTGCACTTTTCCCAAAGAAACAAATTACGGAGTAGTAGAAGAAAAGTGCATAGAAAAGATCTACAGACCATATACAAGATGACAAGATTAGAGAGGGAAATGCTATATACAAGAATTTTATCACCATATGTGCGGAAAATCTGCATGTATACTTACGCCCAATGGCTGCCGGCAGTAGGGCCTTGTAACTACTCACTATGTGTCTAATCAATTGTTTGAAATTTTAGTTAAAAATAGCTATTTTATAGTAAAAATATAGGTGGAATTCACTTTCCAATTTAGATCGGGTTAAAATATATTTAAATTTTTCATAATGAGATAATTATATGTTTAAGAGAAAATGTCATTTTTTTCTCCTGAATTATATATATTTTTTATTATATAGGAAGGGGATACCCTACATATACACACTACTTGCCTCAAGTGAAGTTTGAACCTTTCACCTTCCACTTAGGAGAGCAACCCGATACTAATGTATCACAAGCCACTTGGTTCTTCCTGAATTATTATATGTTAATAGCACATTCCCCTCCCCCTCGCCCCCCACCCCCCACCCTCAATTATTCATTTAAGCACATTAGCCCCCTCAATTATTGTAAAAGTGATTATTTCCCCCCTTGATATATTAAATTGACACTTCTGTCCTTAAAGTAAACATTTTATTTATTTTTCATCTCTAATAAATTATTGCTTATACGTAAGGATGACCACGGTTCAGTTCGAACTGAACCAACCAGACACTATAGTAATCGAATTGAAAGTTTTCGGTTACGATTCAGATCTAGAACCCAATATTTAGATTTCAGTTTATTAAAATTATGAATAAAAAAAAAATGGATCCTGAACCGTGAACAAGCGGTTCAGGATCCGGTTTGCGATTTTGAACCGTCTTTATTTTAAAATAGTCTTAAATTCAACGATAAATGTATTTTATTTTCTTCAGTTCGGAACATGAACCGGCTGTTCCGGTTTGCAATTTTAATAAATTCTAAATATCAGGTTTCGATTCTAAATTGTAATTAGAATATTTCGTTTGGTTGCTATAGTGTCTATTTGTTCGATTTGAACCAAATCGTGGTCATAATTTGTTGGAGAAGAAAAATAAATGAAATATTTATTTTAATGGTAAATATGTCCATTTAACATTTTAGGGGGGGAAACAACCACTTTAATAATTCAGGGGGAAAATGTTATAAGTATATTTTTGAATGTTACTGGCCCTATTTACATTGTAGTATCTATTCATATACTTTCTCAACCTACTGAAACACAAAGAACCAATAACGCCTCCACTGAGGCTCAAACTCGTAACCTTCCAAATGGAAGTCCAACCCGGGTACCATTAGACCACATAGTCTTGGTAGTATATAAGTATATAACTCAGGGGAAAGTGTCATTTTCCCTATGTTTAAAATGGTTAATGCATGAATGAGAAATTGATTTTCAAAATAGACCCATTTAAGATTGGAAAATAGGTGAAGTTGTAAGGGCTTAATGTTTAAGTTTTGTTGAGAGTTAATTCCACTAGATGTTCTTTGTCTTTGGTGGCAATTCTAAATTTAATCCTAGATTATCGTTTTTTGTCATTTACCATCTCATACTATTATTTTTTGAACACTTTTAATCATTTTCATTACTTTTCTATTTTAATAAGGACATTTTTGTCTCTTCATATTTTTCTCAAACAGTATGTCTACTAGAAACTTTGGATGCGTCGAGTTATGGGCCCCAAATTTTAGAGGCACAATATTTAATTTTTACCTAGCTAGTTTAGAAATAAAAACTAAAAGTTTTCAATTAAACTTAAAAGACTTCATGAAGAAATGGTTTGAATGTATGTTTATTGTATTTCAATTTCAACTTGGAGCTCAAAGGTTCAAAACTATTAAACACAAGTTATTGCAAGAACTTCATGGTAATTTCATCATATTCCTAGAGAAGAAGTTTTAGCAAGCCATTATAGTAAAGGAATTGCAATTAACATATAATTAAGCAGTAAGCACTGTAATTAAACTAAGTAATTAAAATAATCATCAATAGGCTTCACATAGCAGCACAAACACAATTTAATAGAATTGTAATGGATTACAAACTCTACTAAATTAACAAACCAAAGTCTAAGCAAATTAAGGAAAAAGAAAAGAACCAGAACTTTTGCAAGTATAATTTGCTGCTGCAATTGAAGAATTAGCACTGAAAATTAATTTGTTGTCGCTGGAGATAATTTGCACGCCCAGGGAGTTTGTCGCTGCCGACCAAAACTCTGCCAAATCGAAATTAGCTGCTGCCCAAATAAAAATCCCTACTTCCTAGATCACACTAAATAAAGGATCAAGATGATTTCCTACTTCCTAGTTCTTAGTTTTCTTACCTAAGGGTTCTTATTTGAATACACACACAGATATGTATTGAAAAATTGACTTATTCGCCTACAGTCTTAAAACTAATTAATATGAATAAGTGGATAGATTTTATTAGAGAATAATATTATATTTATCAACTTAGTCTAAATTTGTTTCTTAGTCTTGTGTGGTGGTTTCTATAATTTCTCTTTGCCTAGTTATTTTCTACTTTTATGATATAATTGTGTATATATACTTGTTCCTTATTAATGAAATATACAAGCTGTTTATATCTCATAACATGGTATCAAGAGCTTGATCCTATTGAGTAATTTTTTTTTTTTTTTATCTTCTTCATGGCTTTGGAAAACCCATCTTCCCCTCCAACTACAACTACAGATGATCCTCCTGCTATCATTCCCACCACACAAGATCCTCAAAATCCTCTTCTTATAATTAATTTCTCAAATATAACCAAGTTAACAGACACAAACTACCTCACTTGGAGTCTTCAGATTCAGATCACATCCCTTCTTGAAGGATATGATCTTCATCACCACCTTGATGGCACTCATATTTCCCCTACAACCACCATCACCACTGATGGTGTTACATCACCAAATCCTGCTTATACAAAATGGAAACGTCAAGATCGTCTCATTTTTAGTGCTCTTCTTGGTGCTATATCCACTCCTTTACAACCACCAGTTGCCCGTGCCACCACCTCCCTCACAGCATGGCAACTTCTTGCTAGTACCTTTGCAAAACCCTCTCGTGGTCACATAAGACAATTAAAGGAGCAATTGAAACGGCTAACGAAGGGCACAAAATTGTTACTTTATATTCTGATAATGGTGGTGAATACCGTTCACTTGAAAATTTTCTTTCAACAAATGGTATATCTCATCTTACCACGTCACCTCATACACTAGAACACAATGGTTTCTCTGAACGGAGACACCGCCATATTGTTGAAATCGGTTTGTCCCTTCTCACTCATTCATCAATGTGTTTATCCTATTGGACATATGCATTTTCTACAGCAGTGTATCTCATTAACTGTATGCCTACACCAACATTACATCTTTAGTCTCCATTTCAAAAACTCTTCCAATCATCACCCAATTACTCCAAACTTAAGGTGTTTGGATGTTTATGTTATCCGTGCCTACGTCCTTACTCACAACACAAGCTCGACATGCGATCTATTCCATGTGTTTTTTTGGGATATTCTTTAACACAAAGTGCATATATTTGTTTTGATATATCTACATCTAAAACATTTATTTCTCGTCATGTTAAGTTTGTGGAAAGTATTTTTCCCTTTAAAAATCAACAAAGTTATATCCATCAACCTAGCATAGAAGCCATCTCCAAATGGTTTCCTCCAGTTCAAGTGTTACCCGTTTCTAGTGGCTCACTCAATACATCTCCTCAAAGGGTTCCCTCGTGTCAACATCCATCACCAATTGTTCGCACAATTCATCATATGGAAAATAACCCAACTACCCCACAAAATGACTCACCGGGTAATTCTTTCACATTCCTTGAAAATTCGCCCAGTTCATCAGATACATCGACTACATCACCTAAACACCATCCTGTCTCACCAAATGGCATGACCACATCACTAGGCACACAGTCCGTATCACTTGGACAACAACCTGCCTCACAACAAGACTCTCCTATGTCATCATCAAGCACTCACTCCTTGTTGAATGCTTGTTCTCCCATTGAGTCACCCAGTCATAATCCTCCTCCTACATTACCTAAAAAGAAACAAATCCCTTAACATGATCATCACATGGTGACTAGATCCAAAAATAACATTCGCAAACCCCTTGTCAAAATGAATCTCACTGATGTCATATCCAAACTCTTGACATTGAGCCCACTACCGTTTCTCAGGCACTGAAAGATCCCAAGTGGAGACAGGCTATGAATGATGAGTTTGAAGCTTTAATCAGAAACGGAACATGGCAGCTTGTTCCATCTACCCCTTTGCAAAATATTGTTGGTTGCAAGTGGGTTTTTCGCATCAAACGCCTCCCAAATGGCTCGATTGATAAATATAAAGCCAACTTAGTTGCTAAAGGGTTTCATCAACGACCTGGTGTGGATTGTCATGATACCTTTAGTCCAGTTGTTAAGCCTACGACAATTAGGCTTATTTTAAGCCTAGCAGTCAGTAGAGGTTGGAAGCGGCAATTAGATGTCAATAATGCATTCCTTCAAGGTCACCTTCATGAAGATGTATACATGGCCCAACCTCATGGATTTGTTGATACAGATAATCCAACCTATATTTGCAAACTCAGAAAGGCTATATATGGGCTCAAGCAAGCTCCCCGAGCTTGGTATCTTGAACTCCGCACGTTTCTTGTTGAATCAGGATTCATAAACTCACATGCCGACACTTCTCTATTTACTTTTCACTCCAGTGACCTTGTCATATATATCCTTGTTTATGTGGACGATATTATTATCACAGGAACCAATTCCACGGTTGTTCAACAATTCATTGATATTCTAGCACACAAGTTTTCACTCAAAGATCTTGGTACTTTGTCTTACTTCCTTGGGGTTGAGATTGCCACTACACCATCTGACATTTTTCTTGCTCAAAAACGTAATGTTTCTGATTTGCTTGCTCGAGCAAAAATGTCTACAGCCAAGCTAGTATCCACACTGGTTGATACGAATGGTAACTTGACCCTTGCTTCAGGTACTGCTCTAACTGATGCCACTGCATACAGGACTATCATAGGTGGTCTCCAATATTTGTGCCTAGGGGTGTGCAGTCGGACGGATCGGACGGTTCGGATGGCGGAAAGAGTCCCCCGGTCGGATTTCGGATTTCAATTTTGACTACCCTATCCGTTTTATTTTGTTGACTTATCCGTTCGGTTATTTTTATTTTCGGATGGGGTCGGATCGGTCGGATATCGATTTGGTAATTCGGTTTTATAAGAATGTACAAATCAAATATTCAATTCATGCAACACCTAACTAATGAACTACATAAGTACTATTAGCCACTAACTAGTAATTATTAACTACTTAACAGCAAAAATAACATAAGTAAACTTATAAAACTGTAAACATATAATCAAATTAACAAAATTACAAGTTAGAACTTAGAAACTAGTACTGCAACTTCAAAACATACAAATTTACAGCAGATTAGCTTACAAGTTACAAATTTAAAACTTGTAATGAGAAGTTTAATTCTTCATAGCAAATTAGCAAAATATAACAATCATTCTCCAAACTCCAAGGCAAGCAGGCAAGCATGCAGCAGCATCATTCTCCAATCAGCACATCAGCATTCAGCTTTCATGTTTGATGTTTCAGCCATTGAGCAAAAGAAAGCCAGAAATCCAAAACTCCAAAAGTAATATATGAATATATGATTAATATAATATAGAGTACTTTATGTCTCTATTAGTCAATTCTTCTTCCTGATAAGTGAACACATAAAAACACAATAAGTTCAAAACATTTCATAACTTACTGCCATTCAATAATGGAAAAATGGATTGACACAAACTGTAAAAGACTAAAAGAGTGCTCAGATAGCTTTTTTTTCCATATCAAGTTAGGATTGGGAGCACACTACTCAATGAGTATGGCATAAACACCACACTTCATAGGCAACATACCAAACCCAATTCTATATATTCAGAGAACATGGTAGAAGCATCATCATAGCACAATAATACTTATACTGGAACAACTAATGAACTAATGGATTATATTTAAATAGCAAAGATTCAAAGAGTGTTCAGATAGATTTTTTTTCCATATCAATTTAGGATTGGGGGAACACTACTCAATGAGTATGGCATACACCACACTTCATAGGCAACATACCAAACCCAATTCTATATATTCAGAGAACATGGTGGAAGCATCATCATTGCACAATAATGAACAGTTATACAGTTATAAGTATAGTGAGTCAGAAGTCAGAAGTCACATTTAGACATTTAGTCAGTACTTATACTGATACCTGAGCTCAATGGCAGCAACATTTAAAATGTTACCTAGCCATGAGCACTTTCCAGTTCCAGTTCCAACTTCCTAGCCTCATGAGGGACATTGATTTGAATCATTGATACACATACATGATACACTGATACAGAGGCATAAATTTATCATGAAATCAAATAAGTAATCACAAATTCAGATTTCAAAATAAATTAATGGAAACTGTAAACATACAACAATTGTAGGCATTCCAGTTCCAGTGTTGGATGTGTTGCACAACTCTGCAGTACAAATACAAAATGGAAATTAAAACTTAAACAATTAAACATTTAAACAGATACAAAATGGTAGTTAGAAGTATATACCTTTCTCAATCCTTTCAACATCATCAATATTTTCTTCAATTGAGATTGGTTGATTGGTTAACCTTAGCCAATCCTGTGCACACACCAATGCCTCAACAATTCTAGGAGTTAGGGAACTCCTAAAGGCATCAAGTACCCTTCCACTTGTACTGAATGCTGATTCTGAAGCAACAGTTGATATTGGAACAGCTAGAATATCCCTTGCCATTTTAGATAAGACAGGGAACCTTTCAGATTGCTGCTTCCACCATCTTAGAAGGTCAAATGAATCATCCTCATCCACAATAACCTCAGAGAGATACACTTCCAACTCAGTTTTTTTCCTAGACAAATCCCCACTCACCAATTTTTGCTTCTTAATCTGAGATTTCAGTAATGATTGAGGTCTCCCAACAGAAACAGAATCGGATATTGTTATTGAGGGAGAAGATTTGTCAGATTGTTCAACAGACTGGACAGGGAAGCATGCAACATAATCTTCAAACAACTCCTTAAGGCCAACAATAACCTTATCAAACATTGTTTTACCCTTGTCCTCACCATATAACTGGTTAAACTGAATGGGCATATACTCAATTTTGTCCCTGGGGTCTAAGATATTTGCATAGAATATCAAAAAATTCATTTTTTCAGGCTCACCCCAATACTTATCAAATTTTCCCCTCATATTTTTACCCATCAGTTTAACACTATCTTCTGTAGCTTCCTCCATATTTTTCAACAAGCAAGGACTAACAATTAGAAACCCTAATCAAGAAGACAAATACACAATAATCTATAACGAAAATGTAAATAGGGTTTAGTAATTACTTCGTTTCTCAAATTTAATCCCTCGAGAACAAAGGGCTTCGAATCCACTATTCCACCGTTCCACCGGAGTCCGGTGACCGGACTAGGGTCTAGGGCTTTCACCACTCCACCAGAGTCCAGATTATTCGCTACTCCGAGTCTCCGAATAGGGCTTCCACCAGACTACAACTGTGAGTGTCTAACAAACTGAGAGAATTAGACTGAGAGAACTGAGATTTGAGAAGTGAGAACTCAGAGTCTTAGAGAGTAAGACTCAAAGACCAGAGCGAAAGAGAGAACGAGAGATGAGAGATGAGAGATTGAGACTTGAGAGAAGAGTGAAATGGGAGCTCGGCTGCGCTGACCAAAATAGGTAGTATATATACATATAACAAACGACGTCGTATTACATAGGGTAAAAAAACCCTAGTCTAGTTCGGATGCTTGGACGGGTTCGGGTGGCGTTTAATGCCTCCCACCCAAACCCTCTTCATCCGTCTTATACCGTGCACTCGGGTCGGGCGTGGTCTTCGGATACGGACCGCTCCACGGGCTCACCCGTCGGTTGTCGGGTCGGGCGGGTGGGTCGGTTTACTCGGGTTCTGCACACCCCTATTTGTGCTTCACTCGCCCAGATATTGCTTATGCTGTTAACAAGTTTTCGCAGTTTATGCATCGACCAACTACTGACCATTGGGCTACTGTAAAACGATTGCTTCGATACCTATGTGGTACCTTAAACCATGGGATATTTCTTCATAAGGACAATCATATTTCTTTACATGCATACTCGGATGCAGATTGGGCTGGTAACAAAGATGACTGCACCTCGACGAGTGCTTATATTGTTTACCTTGGTCGTCATCCTGTCTCTTGGTCGTCCAAGAAGCAACGGACAGTTGCTCGCTCGTCTACAGAAGCAGAATATCGATCCGTTGCTACTGCTGCTTCAGAGGTTAATTGGGTTTGCTCTCTTCTTATAGAAATCGGTGTCTCTCTGCCTACTCCACCTGTAATCTATTGTGACAATGTTGGTGCTACATATCTTTGCTCTAATCCAGTCTTTCATTCTCGTATGAAACATGTGGCAATTGATTATCATTTTATTCGGGACCAAGTGCAATCGGGTGCTCTACGTGTTACTCATGTTTTTTCTGCAAATCAACTTGCTGATGCTCTAACCAAACCACTGCCACGTGGCCGTTTTTTGGACTTAAAGGTCAAGATTGGCGTCTCCTACGGAACTTCATCTTGAGGGGGCATATTAGAGAATAATATTATATTTATGAACTTAGTCTAATATTGTTTCCTAGTCTTGTGTAGTGGTTTCTATAATTTCTCTTTGCCTATCTATTTCCTACTTTTGTGATATAATTATGTATATATACTTGTTCCTTATTAATGAAATATACAAGCTGTTTATATCTCATAACAGATTTCACTAAAGGTGGAATCGTGAATGTTGTTCTTGGTGCATATTCAAATATTGATACGTCGATAAATGGTAGCAATAGTTGAAATAAAATTTCCATGAAAGTTATAAAATCACACGGTAATGCTTTAGTGAATTTTGATTCACAAACTAGTAGACGAGTGATTTGTGACACGCAATTGTAATGTACTTACAATATTATAATAATTAATAATATATTTAATGAACTTATAACATCTATTATACTATACTAATAAGAGTCTGAGGGAGAGTTAGGCATATAATGGGTAGAAAAAATGACGGTCAAATGAGTGGTTCAGATTGGTTAGATTTTAATTTTTTCGTTGAGATTTCTTAATTTATCCTTTATATGATTATCCGTTAATTTTCATGTTAAATATTATCTTTTCAGTTAATTTCTATTAGTTCACCTGTTAACTTACTCATTGATTTCAATAAGAAAGGTTTGTTGGTCATCATTTTTGTGTGGACCATATTTTGTATATGGTAAAATAATGTACATTCAATTCAAAAACAATGTACTTTTAATATATTAAAAATGTATATTGTATTGTTCTTAAAAAAATGTACATTATATTCAGGAGATGTACATTATTTGTGTACTGAGTATATATTATATTGTATAATTGACATTCAATACATAAATAATGTACATTTAATATATTAAAAATGTACTTTTTATTATCATCCTTTGCCCTATAGTTTTATTCTTCTTTTTTTTCACCCAATAAAAATTATATCGCATAAAGTATACCAACGATTTTTCTATATATACATACGTATACACACAAGCAAACTCCAAAGATAGAATTTGTTATCTCACCTACCTTAATTATATACTTGCAAAGGAATGGAAAGAATACAGCATAATACAGTCTCCGTCAACGGCATCAACATGCACGTGGCGGAGATCGGCGACGGCCCCGCCGTGTTATTTCTGCACGGATTCCCGGAGCTGTGGTACACGTGGCGCCACCAAATGCTTTTCTTAGCGTCGAAAGGCTACCGGGCGATCGCCCCCGACCTGCGAGGCTACGGGGACACAGACGCGCCGCCCAGCGCCGACAGCTACTCCGTCTTCCACATAGTCGGAGATCTGGTGGCGCTGCTGGATGCTCTTCAACTGCCGGAGGTTTTCTTGGTCGGCCACGACTGGGGCGCCATCATCGCCTGGAATTTCTGCATGTTCCGACCGGACCGGATCAAGGCTTTGGTCAACATGAGTGTTGTGATTAGTCCTAGACATCCTACCAGGAAGCCTTTGGAGAATATGAGGGAGACGTTTGGGGATGACTTTTACATTTGCAGATTTCAGGTAATTCTTCTTTACTATATTTTAAAAATTTTCATTCTTTTAATATAGGCAAAAACTTGTGTGTGAGAGTTGGGTTAAGATTAAAATGTAATATTTATATTGAAAAAATTATATTGACAAATGTAATACTAATTATCTCTTTCTTATAAAGTAAAACATAGTACTTTTGAAGAAAAAATACAATATTTTTATATTTTGATTTTAATTTTAAAATATTACATTTTTTAAAAAATTATTTTACTTTTTCTAACAAATACTTTATTCCTATTTAGTATTATATTTTTCGGTATAATATTACATTTCTCTATTTACCCAAAATGGTATTGCTTTCGATTTAGTTTAGAAATTTTATTAATTTTACCCCATGAGCGGGAAAAGCAAAAACTATATATATATATATATATATATATATATATATATATATATATATAATAAAGCTATAGAGCTTTGGCCAAACACAGCTTAGCATTTTTCGCCTAGTGTAAACGCATAATTTTTATAGATAAATATAGAGATTTTTGGTAATTTTATTTTCCTTTCATATGATGATTTTATTTTCCTTTTATTTTTCTGATAGAGATAGAGATAGGAATAATTATATTTTCCTTTCATATGGTAATTTTATATTAATTTCAACTTGAATTTATTTTTCTCTTTTTTCTTTTTGTAAAAATAAAATCAATGTATAAAAAATATATCATTAAAAAATTCTAATTAAGATCTTTTGAATGACATCTAATTGATATATTTTTTAAAAAAATAAATTTATAGGTACATATAGAATACATATTAGAATAAATTATACAATAAGATATGGTTTGAATACTATATAATATTTTGATATTCGGTACTATACATATTTTATTATAATAAAATATGATTTGAAAATTATATAATATTTTGAATATTTTTTTAATTTTTAAATAGTATAATTATTAAATATATGTTACTATTCGTGCCGCACGGGTTGTACTAGTGTATATATATAGGTCAATAATCATGTAATGTCTTTTTTTTTTTTTTGAAAACCACGTAATGTCATTTGTCAATGCTAATTGAGTGGTAATCCTTTCTGCAACTTTCTCTTTCTAATGGTTTTAGGCCAGGCAACATATATATAGTATATATAATGAAGAATCAACGTAACATCAGTGCAATTTAAAATTATAATCCATCTAGCTTAGGCAAGATGTCATTGTCATTTTCCAATACCCTATGTAACAATAAATGCATAAATTTACATTCTTCTTTTTCATCTCCAAATTTGAATTTACTCTTTTCCAATTACATTTAGCAGTGGAAGGAAAATTTTAATAAAACACTTAGGGTGTGTTTGATTCACGGGTTTACACACCAGCAATGTGAATCAAAATCATAGGTAGTATTTGATTAATAATTTTTTTAAACACAATTATGAGATTTGATTATCCCGATCTTCAATTAAAAACCTCATTTCTCAATTAAAAAAAGGTATCATTTCATCTTATTGATAATATGATTTTTAAGTTTGGATTATTGCATCAAACTTTATATATATCATATAGTAAGCCTAATATAGTTATATCGTTATCTTTGAATATTGTGAATTAGTCAATAATACTTAATGAATTATTAGATTAAATTAATAGTAATTACAATGTTACAAGTAGTACTCCTAGTAAGAGTAATTTATTGACTTTCATGGTTTGACCTAGTCAGCCTAGACAAACTTATGTTGATTTACTTTCTTTTAGTCTTTTATCGGCTAAGGTCACAAGGTAGGGTTTACTCAATGTACACCTTCAAATAGTGATTGGAGATTTCCCTTGTTACTCCAAAAAAAAAAAATAGTAATCCATCTAACTCATTTTGCGTGCTTTATATATTATTTATTCGATTGAATTAATTCTTCATTTATTTTTCTTTTACCTTTTTAAAAATAAATTTTAAATCCAAATTGTTTTTGTTTAATTAAATTTTAATGTAAATTTTAAATGATATTTTATTCAGTAAAATTTAAAAGATATATATTATAAAAATTAAATTACAAATGCATGCACTTTGGGAGAAGGGGTTAAAAGACTTGATGGTAAAGATGTATTCAGTAGCATAGAGTGCATGACCTTTTAATTGTAATATAGAAATAGGGAATTATAATTTATCCCTCACAAATATATCAACTATTAATGTCACTTGAATTATTAATGGTGTAAATATTGCTTCTTAATTTTTAAAATGTGACATATATTTTCCTTCTTCTAATTAGAAGAAGGAGAAATATTATTGTCGGCGGAAAGAGAACAAACAAAGAAAGAAAAATTGAGAAAAAAAAGTGTTGTCTTAGAACAAGGAAAACGACAGGTAACCACATTTACACCACTAATAATTCATGAGAGAGACAATATATAACACGTTTTAAAAATTGATGAGCAATATTTACACTACTAATAATTCAGCGGTGACATTGATAATTGGTATATTGGTGCAAATTATGTTGTGCATCCGTATGCACCATGCATGGTGCATACGGATGCAAAAACGGCGTCGTTTTATTAAAAATGTGCGTCCCACTTTAAAAAAAAAAAAAAAACAGTTTCGATTCCCAGCAACAACATTATGTTGTACATAATTTGAACTATATATCCAGAATCAATGAACTAAAAATTCAGAAGCAATGAACTAAAAATCCAGAATCTATGAACTAAAAATCCATAATGAATGAACTAAAAATCCATAATGAATGAACTAAATATCCATAATGAATGAACTAAATATCCAGCATGAATGAAAAAAAAATCAGCTTCGATTTACGTCTGAATATCCAAAATCAATGAACTAAAAATCCAGAATGAACGAACTAAAAATCCAGAATCAATGAACGAACTAAAAATCCAGAATGAATGAACAACATAATGTCGTTGAGAGGAATCGAAACTGATTTTTTTTTTTATTTAAGTGAGACGCGCGTTTTTAGTCAAAACGACGTCGTTTTTGCATTCATATGCACCATGCATGGTGCACACAAATGCACAGCATAACGATCGGTATATTTGTGATCACCATAAATTATAATTTTCCCTATAGAAATATTTGTTGGATCATTTGGTGGAAGAAATGAAATCTTTAGATTTGTAGTCCATTATTAAAATGACAAATATTTTGCTGGTAGTGATATACATTATCACAACTCATATGCTGCCTAATCTGCTCTAGTAATAATCTATAATGGACACCACTTCACATAATTCTACCAATTATTTGTGGGCCATAATTATTGGTCCACACTGGTGTGTGAACCATAACAAAAGTACATTTTGATATATTAAAAGTACATTATTTATATACTAAATGTACATTATTCAAAATAATATAATTTAAGTAGTCTAATAATATATTTTCTCTGAATATAATGTATATTTTTAATATATTAAATATACATTATTTGATAATATGATTTACAAAATAATGATTGTTAACACCTCCATATGGACAAAATTCAAAATACCAGCTTGTAGTATATAACCATTTTCATTTTACTTTTTTACTTCTTAATATCTTTATTAATTTTTTCAAAAAAATATCTTTATTAATTTTGAAAGTGATTAATTCTTTTTAATTTTTTATTTATGGGACTAATAATATTTAGTCACGTCAAGGAGGATTTGAACGCCGGGAACAACTTTTGGATGAAAAAAATGATAAATGTATCCTAGTCCTAGGAATAAAAGTTCCACGGCTTCTATTATTAGCAAAAGGGAAAAAAAAATTGATAAAAGCCATGGTCTACCATTGTTTGAACCAATCAATATACGTGATGTCTCTATTGAGTATAGAGTAAAAAATAGATTAAAAATCATTGTCTATGCGCGTGACTTTTAACAACACTTAAATAGACAACCGTTGAAAAAATCGTTATCTTTGAGTATGACTTTTAACAACACTAATTTTAACGATAGATTTTTTACCCAATAAACAACGGTTAAAAACATTTGTCTGTGTGCATTTTTTTCTTGTAATGCTATGTAGTATTATTCATATTTTGAGGAATTTGTAGTATTTTTTTTTTTTTTTTTTTACTTCTATTGCACATAATTACATTATACTACTCTTTGACATGCATATTGATTAATCAGTATATTAGTTATAAAATGCAACCCAATTTATTTTTTTTTTCATCCAACCAATATATACCGCCTAAGAAGAGTATATACGTCCGAGAATAAAATAGTATGGAGACGCTTGGTTCATGGGTTTTAAATCTTGGTATATAAAAGATTCAAATTCAATTACTTTGTTTGTTTCCATACTTTTACAGCATGTTTGGTTCCGTGAACCAAACGTGCCATTAGTACATTGAAATGAGATTCAGATCATCCAAGAATATATATATATATATATATATATATATATATATATATATATATATTAAAAGGTAGTCATTCCCATATTTTTGTTTGAGTAAATACCCAAAATGGTCCCTCGACTATAGCTAAATTCACAAAATGGTCATCAACTTTCAATTTCAACCAATTAAGTCCTCAACTTTGTAATTTTGACACGATTTGGTCCTCCATCTATTTGACTATTTGTTGACTGTGATTTTTGAAGATATATATGTAATTTCATGGTCCACCGTCGGGTTTTTAAGGTTCCGGTTGCATTTTCAGACCGCACTGTTACATTTGAATCCACTGTCGAAACCAATCTACCAGTGCAACATCATCCTGGAGGTCTCCACGTGCTCCGACGAGAGCTGAAGGTTCTTCTGAAGATCGCCGATCACGGTTAACAAACGGTCAAATAGATGGAGGACCAAATCATGTCAAAATTGCAAAGTCAAGGACTTAATTGGTTGAAATTGAAAGTCGATGACCATTTTGTGAATTTTGCTATAGTCGAGGGACCATTTTGGATATTTACTCTTTTTGTTTCTAGATTGAAAAATAAGGATTAAAATAATGCAATTATATTTTACCTAGTTATATTCACTTTTTTCATTAAAGGTGAAAGGATATAAATTATGATAACTCAGTGTCTTAGTCGATAGGATTTAATGTCAGTGTGCACAAGACCCACTTTAAGCATAATTTTCACATTGTCGTTATCGAGTTTTGAAAATTGATATCTTGTATAGTATACTAAATCAGTATGATAAGCCCATGAGGACAGTTATATTCATTTTTTCACTGATATGAATAGTGGAATATACATACAGCAACCCGGTGAAGCAGAAGAGGTGTTTGGAAGCATAGACCCGACAACACTATTCAAAGCATTTCTTACAAATCGAGATCCACGGCCGCCTCGCATACCCCACCAAAGTGTAGCGCAGGTATTGTACGAGAAACGGGGTGAAACGGTGTCGTTGCCTCCTTGGCTCACCCAACAAGACATCAAATATTACGCTACCAAGTTTGGGCAATCTGGTTTCACCGGAGGACTCAACTACTATCGCAATTTTGACCGGTACGATATGCATCTGTCCATTACCCTTTTTTTTTCTTTTTCTCTCTTTTTTTTAAAAAAATTTTTCTTTTAACATTAAAAATATATTTATAAAAAATTGACAAAAATTTATGTGAGATCGTCTCATGATCCTTGTTCATAATACGAGTCAAGTTAAGATGAAAATGTAATACTTATACTAAAAGATATAATACTAATCAAGAATAGAGTATTTGTTACTTATATGGCAAAGTATAATACTTTTGAAGAAAAAACGTAATACATTTTAATTTAAAAATGTTACATTTTTTCTTCATATTATATTTTTCTATATAAGTAACATTACATATAAGAAAAAATGTAATAATTTTATAACAAAATATTAAAGTAGAGTTAATTCCACTAGAGGTCCCTTGTATTTGGTGGCAATTCCAAGTTTAGTCTAAAACAATCGTTTTTGTCATTTTACATCTCAGACTACCCTTTTGTTGACACTTTTAGTCATTCTTATGACTTTTTTTATTTTTAGTAATGACATTTTTGTTTCTTTATATTTTTCGTTTATTATTTTTCCGGTTTCAACCGGTTTAATTAGTTTAGAATTTTACTAAAAATTAGTTGAAAATATGGTTACAAAAAATCAGAGGTTACCTAAAGTTCTAAACGAATTAAACCGGTTGAAACCCGAAAAATAACAAAAGAAAAATATGAAGAGACAAAAATGCCCATACTAAAAATAGAAAAGTCATAAGAAGAACTAAAAGTGTTCAAAAAACGATAGTCTAGGATGTAAAATGGCAAAAACAATAGTCTGGGATTAAATTTGAAATTGCAACCAAAGACAAGAGACCTCTGGTGGAATTAACTCTATAAAAGTATTCTTTTTTTTTTCCTCAAAAGTATTATACTTTCCTTTATAGAGTTATAAGTAAGAAACACTTTATTTCTTATTATTATTACATTTTTCAGTATAAGTATTACATTTCTATATTAGTTTGATCCAATTTGTCTTACGTATAAAAATCCGTGAAACGGTCTAATACAAATGTGACTGTAAAAAAAAAAAAAAAAAATACACGTGGTTAAATTTAAATATTTAAAAGAAATTCATACTTTTCATCCATTAATTATTACTCATTTTGAAATGTGACATGTTAATTCTTAATCGGATAATCATGGTTCATCAATTTAGAAGAGAAAAATTGTATGTCTTTCAATTTTTACACAATTTATCAATTTGATCCCTCCGTTGCATGAATGACTTATTTAAAAAGTTGAATTTCTTAGAGTATTCACAATTATAGTTTTTTCTTTGGATTTTTTCAAAGAAAAAATCAAAGGTAGATTTTAAATAAATGGGGAGACCTTTTTTGAAGATATTTTTACTCCAAAATTAAGTTTTTGTGAGCCTCAGCCATGTACAAATCTCTAGCGCATTTGTGGCACAATTTCACCCAGCTTGGTGTGTGCGGTGTAGCTTGGCGGGTGTAGTGCACACGCCAAGCTGGGCGCGTTAAGAGACATTTTAAGAAAAAAAATCTTGTTAAAATTGCTTTTTTTTTTCTTTTTTTTTTCATCTTCCTCTCTCATAGTGTACCTGTAAAAAATCACAAAAAACCTTAACAAATAAGGTTGCTTCATAAGAATATAATGCACAGTTGCACGTGGCAAAAGTGTGATCTCTTCATAATGAACCTTTTTTTAAAGAAGGAAAACGATATTTCATTACTGCAAATCATAGTGTTGACAATAAAAGAAGGAGGGCTTGATCGAGGACCATTCCTGTTGCACAGACATAGAACAGGCTTCCCTAGCTAGGCTATGGGCTACCTATTGGCAGTACAACTCACATGAGAGATAGCTACATGTCTAAGGGAGAATAGCAAATCTTTAATCTTTAATATCTAAAATAACAAGATCGAAAGAAGACTCCTCCGCGTTTTGATGTAAACTTTGAATAACTTGGAGAGCGTCCGACTCTACTTGAACGTGACTGAAACCATGTCTCTTTAACCAGCTGAAAGCTTCCCTCACTGCCATTGCTTCAGCTTCCTTAGATTGAGTGATGGTTGATTTATCATAATTGATAATCTGTCCAGATGCATTACCATAGGTATCCAAAGTCTCCTTCAGGGTAGTGCTTTCTTGACCAGGCCATTGGCTTTGATAAAAATGAAGTTGTTGTCCACAAAGAAAAGGTGGGATATTTTCGGGGCCTCCTTAACAATCCTTAAGGAACCTAAATTGCCCAGTCCTTAAAGAAATACTTTTGCGAATTTATTAACAAATCACAGAAAAATTGAGTAACTACATTTCAAATGGATAATAAGTTAGAAGTAAAAGTATAATAATTTTGCATACATAATTAATAAAATTGCAATACTATATGCACATAGCTAAACATGTAGTTGTATGCCAAAGACCTTGTAGTCCAATGGCACTAAGTTGCTCCCTTATAAGGGAGGTTGTGGGATCAAGCTTTAGTAGAAGCGATGGCGATATTGGCGTGCATTTTATGTTCACCGCACGAGAACCCCTCCCCTCGCTTATTCCTACGCCAAAGTTACGTTATAGCTCACACCGAATGTGTAACTTTATTGGCTTTGATATCACTTATTAGGATTAAACTTTTACTACTACGTCAAAATCTATAGCTCACAGCGAAGGCACAACTTTATTTCCTTATACCGCCATATTTTCTATAGGTAGGATGCTGGGCTTGAGCCTTCGCTAGCCTCCGTCCGAAAATCCCCCTAGTCACTGAACTTGACCATTCACCGACCTCCACTCAACATATATCTGTTTGGTAACATAGTTAGCTTATCCGTCAATTTTGACTTATTTGAGTATTTGACCACTATTAGTTGTTTGACTTGGTTAAACAATTATTATGAGTGTTTGATTAATTAGCTTTTTTATAACAGCTTATTGCTCCAAAACGCTAAAATTCAAAAAACTGTTCAAAGCAGCTTTTTTTATCAGCTTTTAGAGAAAATCATTTTGCATGTAATCAGCTATCAACTAACCGCTAATTTACCAAACATTTCTCTACAATCAACTAATGTTATCGACTAGTCAAACCACTAATCCAATAAGCTAATAGCTATCGACTAACAGCTATTTACCAAACACTCCCATTGTAAACTCATCAATTATTTTGATTGTAATGTGATATCGCAGAAATTGGGAGCTTACAGCAGCCTGGAGTGGATCACAAATTCAAGTCCCGGTTAAGTTTATCGTGGGAGACCAAGACTTAACCTATCACTTCCCAGGCGTGAAAGAACTCATACACGAAGGTGGTCTAAAGAAAATTGTGCCAAATTTGCAACAAGTTGTTGTTATGGAAGGAGTGGCTCACTATATCAACCAAGAAAAGCCTGAAGAAGTCAACAACCACATTCTCGAGTTCATCCAAAACTTCCATTAAAATGTACGTTAATTAAGAAAGAATGAATAATAATATGATCCATGTTGCTTTTAAACTATATGTATGTTTCATACCTTGATACAGAGTACAATAGGGTGGTTATATCTTATGTTTTAAAAATACTTGTGTTTGTTTGCCGTTAGGAGCTCAATCCTATGCAATATATAACTTTTTTAAAAAAATTTATTTAATGGTAGTTTTTTCAAGTTAATTTTTACTTTAATCCTTTAATTATTGTATTTTTTGTTGAAAATAATATATATATATATATATATATATATATATATATATATATATATATATATATATATGTATATATATATGTATATATATATGTGTGTGTGTGTGTGTGCGCGCGCGCGCGCGAGATCTAACTAAGAGCTTAAATTTTTAGTTGAGAAGAGCACATGCTTCAATTTGGTATCAGAGTCAATCTCATACTAAAAGTTAGTTATGAGTCCGAATCTCCACGCCACCCGATAAAAAAAGAGACTATGGTGTTTGAAAAGATGTAGCATGAATAGCATGGAAAACAATTTGTGAATCAATTTCGACATCCACCTCTCCCAGCTCCAAGTCCTTGAGCCAACTTAGAGCCTCCCGGATAGCATATACCTCAGCCTCATTTACATTGAAACATCCCCTCATGTTTAGACCTTTAGCAGCAAGAAATCTACCCTCCTCATTCCGAAGAATCCAGCCCATGCCCATACAATTATTTGCATAATCAAAGGCTGCATCCGTATTTACTTTCAACCTGCCCGGTGACGGTTTCCTCCATTTCACACTAGCGTCCGAGTGAGTTAGGGAATGAGAGGGCAACACGTTGGACATATGTAATCTGCCCTAAGATTTTATTTATGTCCATTTTTTGTTACATTTTTTTTTTATACATTATGCTATAAGAGTTGTATTATACATTATTTTGGACAAATAAACATACCCCTACCGTTATAATTTTCATTATCTTTTTCACTACTGTTACCATGCACATACATCCATCATATATATATATATATATATATATATATATATATATATATATATATATATATATAGAGGAAAAATCACCATATATTTTTTTTATATTCTTCAAAAAGAATAATATATACACATTATATATTGGAGTTATATGTTAGTTATTTCTTAAAATATAAATATTAAATTTATAAAAATATTTTAGATTATTATTATTATTTACTGCTTAATTTTAATTTTAATTTTAATTTTTTTTTGAAAGGTAAAACTTAATTCATAGAATCAACGGACAAACAGTCAACAAGAAAAAGGGGGAGGGATATCAACCCATTTCCTGCAACCTAACTCAGAAACGGCTTCCCGCGCAACAAGGTGTGCAGCACGATTCGCAGATCGCTTTACAGAAGAGAACACTACATTATGAAGCATAGAAGTAGCTACTTTAATATCATCTACTAAACTACCAAACGATGAATGAAAAGATGTAGCATGAATAACATGGAAAATAATTTGTGAATCAGTTTCGACATCCACCTCTCCCAGCTCCAAGTCCTTGAGCCAACTTAGAGCCTCCCGGATAGCATATACCTCAGCCTCATTTACATTGAAACATCCCCTCATGTTTAGACCTTTAGCAGCAAGAAATCTACCCTCCTCATCCCGAAGAATCCAGCCCATGCCCATACAATTATTTGCATAATCAAAGGCTACATCCGTATTTACTTTCAACCTGCCCGGTGACGGTTTCCTCCATTGCAGACTAGCGTCCGGGTGAGCTAGGGAATGAGAGGCATGCGCTGACTGTACTCCTTTGCATTCTTCCAACTGTACCAATAGGATATAGTCAGTTGTAACATTGTATCCATTACAAAGGAAATGCCTTTCCAGACATGCTCATTCCTACTATTCCAAAGACCCCAACAAACCATTACAAACTTACTGAGGAGATCACAATCAAAAGCTCTTGTGCATGCGGCAACCCAATCGGCAATATTCCCATCCTCATGAGCCACCACTGGTATCCCGATTTTATTCCACACAGCTTGGACTGTTGGGCACTGCACAAACAAGTGATATGCAGACTCAGAAACACTACCACACATATGACACATTACCATGCAAGGCACATGTTTAGTGTTCAAAGCATCCCAGGTTGGAAGATACAATGAAAACCAACTGTCAACAAAACACCTTTACCTTCGGCGGTATTTCTAGTTTCCAGATCGAACTCCAGGGCCGTTGTGTAGTATATTCTCCTTGTAACAGCTTATAGCAAGACTTTACTGTATACATGCCCTTCGAATCCCAGTGTCACACCCATGAGTCCCGCCTCTCCCGCATACTAATAGGTATTGAGAGTATTTTTCTTGCATCTGCAGCATAAAAAATATCGGTTATACACCCAACATCCCATGCATTGCCTGACTCATTTAAAAGTGATGATACGGGTGCATTACAAATGGAGTCATGTAACACAGTGTTGATATGCGGTTGTGTATCATCTGGCAGCCAAGGGTCCGGCCCAATATATGTATCCTTACCATCACCTATACATCTCCTACTCCCCCCTTTAACAACTGACTGCACTTCCATCAAACCATGCCAAATAAAAGACGGGTTACTACCCAAAGATGCTTGAAAATAATTACCTCGAGGATAGTAGCGATCTTTATAAACGCGAGCCACCAAGGACTCCGGGTTGGTAATCAGTCTCCAAGCTTGTTTTCCAAAGAAAGCCAAGTTGACCTCCCTAAGCTTTCTGAACCCGATTCCACCATATTTCTTAGGGGTGCATAGGCCCTCCCACGACCTCCATTTAATTCCCCGAACACGTCCAACGGTCCCTGTCCACCAATATTCATTCACAATGCACTCAATCTCCTTACACAACCTAACTGGTAGCAGAAACACCATCATTGCATATGATGGCATAGCCTGGATCACCGTTTTCAACAGTACCTCCCTCCCTGCACGTGATAAAAATCTTGCATTCCAACTACTAACCTTAGCCAAAATCTTGTTCTTCAAATATGCAAGAATGACTTTTTTATTTTTCCCAACTAGAGAAGGAAGCCCCAAATATTTTCCAGTTGTATCCCCTTCTGCAACTTCAAACACCGCACATACATCATTCCTGACCTGCTGGGAAACATTTGAGCTAAAGTAGACAATATATATACATACTAGTCTTTTTTATGCGCGTATGCAAAAAAATATATGCCCAATATTTATATTTTTTAAAATAACTAACAAATTCCTACTAATTAAAATCTATATGAAATCAAATTTATTTATTATATGTCTACCAACATTATTATTATTAAAGAATATAAGAAAATATATGGTGGATGCATGTACATGGTAACAATAATGGAAAAGATAACGGAAGTTATAATGGTAAGAGTATTTTTGTCCAAAAAATTATATAGTACCACTTTAAAAGCACAATGTACAAAATGATTAGTATTAAAAACATGGACATAAATGAGAAATATAACTTTGATTGAGACTTATTATGTTTTTAGATTTTAGATATATATACAGACACACAAACCAATCGTTATACCCTGCACCACGGCGCACAGTGCACCCGCGCCTCCCAAAACGTCGTCGTTTTGGGAGGCGCGGTAGGAAGTTGACATGATTATGTATATTTGTTTATACAATTATGTATATTTTTTATTATGTACATTTTTATACAATTATGTACATTTTTTTATACAATTATGTACATTTTTTTTATACAATTATGTACATCCGAATCAGGAAATTTTTGTGTATTATGTTAAGAGTTGATGTGTATTATGTTAAAAGTTTATGTTTATTATGTATTATGTTAGATTATGTGTATTATCTTTTAAAAAGATTGTGTGTATTTTGTTATATAATTATGTACATTCATGTATACAATTATGTGTATTATAGTATAACATTATGTACATTTTTGAACATGAAATTTTTTTTAAGGAAAATTAACTGTCAAACACTGGTTAGCGAAATTTCAAAATAAAATAAATTGAAACGATGTCGTTTTGTATTTAGACGCATAATGCAACGCGCGCCGTGGTGCAGGATATAAACGCAAATTATGCCATGGAATCGTGTTCACCGAGAATGGTGAACACAAGGCAAAACGACGTCGTTTTTAGGCAAAAAAAAAATAATAATAATTCGCGGATGTGGAGTTAACGGCGCGCGTTTGATCAAATTATGAATTTTCTGTTATGAGATTATGAATTTTATGAAAATTCATAATCTCATAACAGAAAATTCATAATCGCATAACAGAAAATTCATAATCGCATAACAGAAAATTCATAATCGCATAACAGAAAATTCATAATCTCACAACTGAAAATTCATAATCTCATAACTGAAAATTCATAATCTTATAACAGAAAATTCATAATCTCATGGTTCCAAAGTGAATGTGTAGGCATGGTTCCAAAGTGAATGTGCAGGCATGGATTCATAATTTATGAATGTCTGTGATTTCGGACGGGAATATGTAGGCATGGTTCCAAAGTGAATGTGCAGGCATGAATTCATAATTTATGAATGTCCGAAATTATGAATGTAATGAAAATTCATAATCTCACAACAGAAAATTCATAATCGCATAACAGAAAATTCATAATCTCATAACTGAAAATTCATAATCTCATAACAGAAAATTCATAATCTTATAACAGAAAATTCATAATCTCATGGTTCCAAAGTGAATGTGTAGGCATGGTTCCAAAGTGAATTTGCAGGCATGGATTCATAATTTATGAATGTCCGTGATTTCGGACAGGAATGTGTAGGCATGGTTCCAAAGTGAATGTGTAGGCATGAATTCATAATTTATGAATGTCCGAAATCTTTGTTCACCTCAAATTAAAGTGAAACCGCAAAATGTGAAAATAAAGAAGAAAAGTCACGCAATTAATTAAGAAAAAAAAAAAAAAAGATAACGGTGTACTAACACCGTTGGAACCGTGTTCACCATCATGGTGAACACGGTTCCATGGCATAACGTCCCGAATATAAATTGCCCACACAAACCACGTACCTTAAAGACAAAAAATCACGCACCACTATAGCCCAAAACAATAGTGGTGCTGCTAAACTGCCAATAGCCCAAAACAAATAAATGAATAATATTTAGCCCAATCTAAATATCCAATAGCCCAAAAAAACTGAAATAGACAATAGCCCTACCCTTCTCCCGGCGTCTCCACTCTTCCGCCGGATTCCGCCCTCGTCTCTCACCGCCCCACTCCCTCACGCCCTCTGCTCTTGCTCCTCACATCCTCAGACGCCAAACGGTCATACCTCACTACGACACTACCCAGTCTGCGACTTAGTGGCTGCAACTCGCCAACTCCTCCCTCGTCCTCGAGGAGTCAAGGTAAGTTTTTGCATATTTGTTTAGTTTAATTATTTGTCGTTGTGTCTGACTCTCTGTTCATGTTTAGTTTAATTTGTTGAGTTTACTACCATTTCTGCTTCTGCTAGACTGCTACTACTAGTTTTGCTCCATGTTCTTTATTTTTAGCATTTTGAAACGTAATTGATCTTAAAACTATCATCATTGTAAGTTTAAATTCATGACAGCTCTACATTGTTTCTAATCCTGGGTACTAGACAATGTTTCTATCATCATTGTAAGTTTCAATTCAAAACATATTAATGTACTGGACACTGAGTTTAAAACATTTTGTATTTTTGTTTACTTAGTTATTTTGGATTTGGAATTATGTAGTATTGCATATTAGATTTTTCAATTATTAATTGTGGAATTATTTGTTATTCTTTCAATTGGTCTTTCTGTTGGTTATCCCGTTTGTTCACCCTTACTCGGCACAACTCAGGAGACACCGGCCCACCACTCGCCGCCTACCGCCTCACTGGAGTCCTGCCGCCTACCGCCTCACTGGAGTCCTGCCTCATCAATTGTCACCAGCTCTGCCTCTGACACAGCGAGACGTGCTACGCAGGACAGAGAGTTACTGCCTTACTGGACACCGGCTTGCCGCTGGCTGCCTCGCCACCAGCTCTGAGCCTCTGACACACGCCGTGAGTTCTTTCTTTAATTTTTAAACTTTTTAAAATAAAAATAAAAATTTTCGTTGTTGGATTGTGACCTTAGTGTAATTTTGTATTTGTGTTGTTTGTTTATATTATAACCTTGTTGGTTAAATTGTATGAAAATTTTAAACTTTAAAAACAAATGTCTACTGCCTGCTACTGGCTACTGCTTCCTCTCCCTGTAAGTTGTGACTTTGAATTAATATATGTCATTAACAGTTAATTTTAGATTGGTATATAATGTAGTTGTAAATTTTTAATATTTATTTATGAATTATAATTATAATTGTTAATTATTTTTTTAAAAAGACCTGTGGGCTGGCCTGCGGGCCCCTACCCTAGCCTGTGAGCTAGCACGCAAAACCCGCAAAATTAGGCTCGCGGTGAGGTGGGCCTAATGGGGAGGGCCAGCCCCACTTTGACTACACTTAATAGTATCAAAGAGTAAATTTTGATTTGTAAATTTACTTTTTAGTTGTTTTTGAGATTATATCCCATATCAAAATCCATTTTCCATACACAATTTTGATGCAAGTTAAGAGCCTTTGGTTCATGAGTTTTGGGGATTCGAATCGAAATTATAATAAAACTCTAGATAAAATACACATTTTATTTTTTCTTTTGTTATAATAATATTTTTACATTATTTTTTATTTTAATTTTTATTCTAAATGAGTAGATTATTTTCCTCAAAATTCATTTCAAATATTAAGTATTTTAATCTAATTCTAATTTTGATACTTCAACCAAATACTTTCACCGAATCTCCAAAAACCCAACCATTCTTCCCTAAACCCCTCCTCCAATTTCCATTTTTTCAGAATTCTATTCTTTTTCAAGAGAAAGCGAAAGGGGATGCAGAGCTTTACCAAATCTGCAGCCCCACTTTGCAGCAGCGGCCATTGTCACCGAATCAGCTCAGCTCCCTGTAAAAGTTCCATCTTTGTAGGTGTTCTTAATTCTAAGCCTCAACACACCTTAATCCTCAAGCAACTTTCTTCTTCCTCTTCTTGGATGCTTTCCCAACATGCCCAATGTAGCTCCGCCATTCTGCCCTGCAAAGCTTCTTTGAAAGCTCAAGAAACGCCGGCACCGGACAGGTATTGCCTCCCAACGCTAGTTCAAGAAACTTGATTTTTATTATGGTTTCAGGTATGATGTTTAAAAATGTCTTAAATGAATTCACGAATAAAGGCGTTTCCTTTTGAGGTTTATTGAATTATGAAGTCAATCAGTCATAATTTTTTACTTAAGTTTTCTAATGTCGTAGCCTCCTCTCAACTATTATCTCCTGATGATGTGCTTTTTGAAGGGGAAAAAAGAGTATTTTGCTTTTTCTGTTTTGTTCCTTAAGAGCTATGCTTATAATGAATTAGTGAATTGTAAGTTGTGAGTTGTGCTGCATGATTTACTTCAGAAAGGGCAGTTTTGATTGCGTTTTTTAATGTTTCTGGGTATGTTACTAATGTAGGAGCAGTGTTTCACCCATTCATGGAGTATCTGAAATTGTTGTTGGGGTTCTGGGAGGAGGACAACTTGGCCGTATGTTGTGTCAAGCAGCATCGGAGATGGCCATCAAAGTTATTGTCTTGGACCCAATGAAGGATTGTCCTGCAAGTTTGTTGGCTCATCATCATGTGGTTGGAAGCTATGATGATAGTGCCACTGTTGAAGAATTTGGAAAAAGGTTTGATTTGCACCATTTCCGCTTTGTGGGTATATTGAATTTACTCTTTCTTTTGGTTTCTTACTAATGAATTTGGGTTTCGAGTTAGGTGTGATGTGTTGACGATTGAGATTGAGCATGTTGATGCTGCCACAATTGAAAAGTTGGAGCAGCAAGGGGTGGACTGTGAGCCTAAAGCCTCAACAATCCGGATAATCCAGGTTTTTTTTTTTTTTTTTGTTTTTTTTTTTTTTCTAGATATGGGATTGTGCGCAATTAGTAACATGAGTCTGTATGCACATGTATTCTATTTTATATTTCAAACAAGTAACACCTAGTTTTGGCTACAGCAGCCTTGACTTTAGTGGTTCTATTCTGATTTGCACTTAATTGTTTTCTTTTATAACAGGACAAATATCTTCAAAAGGTCCACTTTTCTAAATCTTCCATTCCGCTTCCTAAGTTTATGCAGGTGGGGATGATGATAATTCCACTAAATTTGCTATGTTTTCTAGTAATAATCACACCCAAATTGAATGAACAATACTAACATTTGATCACTTTGATATTTGGGTAAGACAGATAGATAATCTTGAAAGTGCTAAAAGAGCAGGTGACCTCTTTGGCTATCCACTTATGGTCAAGAGCAGGAGGCTTGCCTATGATGGGCGTGGCAATGCTGTAGCTAAAAGTGAAGAAGGTCTTTCTTCTGCAGTAAATGGTAGTATACTATCAATTTATAATATAAACAACAGTTAATTAATTTACCTTGACTTTTGCAAATTCAAGACCTTTAGTAAACACTTTAGTCATCAATTTAATTGTTGTCTTTGTTCTATGGCTTTTATTAAAATAAGAAAATTTAAAATATGAGGGAATAGAAAGGAAAATCAAACCTCTAAAATTAGAAAAAATGGGGGTGGGGGTTAAGTGCTCAATATATTCTGGTAGAGAATTGGGACATAAGATTCAGACAAAAGTGCATCATTTGCTTAATCCTACAATGATACCTTTTTTTTTTCCTCTTTTTTTTTTTTTTTTTTTTTTGTGGGAATTGTGAGCTCCAAAGTAAACATATTTTCATTGTTGGTCTCCATCACTTGTTTTTTCCATATGCATCAGTGTGTATATTTAACATGAGTATGTGTCATGTGTGTATGACTGCATGAGCATGGGAATGATGGTTTATTATTATTATTTATATTATTTATTATTTATTATTTATTTTTTTATTTTTTTATTTACTTTGTTTATGGAGTATTTCTTGAAGCTCATCGGTGATGATTAAATATAAAATAATCTGTATCCCAATTCCTCTCTAATAGCTTAAGATGCTACTTGAGGTGGAATGCATGCTTCAATGCTTACTGTTTAATAAAAAAGTATAAATTAATACCACTTTGCAGCTCTTGGAGGATTTGATCGGGGTTTATATGTTGAAAAGTGGGCCCCATTTGTGAAGGTTAGTATGTGTTATGTGCCATCAAGGCATAAACTTTTAATTAGATAAAATAACTCAATAAGAGGAGTTTCTGAAGCTTAAAGGTCTTTTCTGAAGCTTTTGCTTTGGAAGGAGATATATTTATTAACACGTTATGTCTTATTTTAGGAGCTTTCCGTCATTGTGGCTAGAGGAAGGGATGGCTCTACCCTCTGTTATCCCGTTGTCGAGACAATTCATAGGCAAGATTATATTTATTTGTTGCCTGATCAACTTTTACTATTATTCTTTATCATGTTGAACACGTGCTTCTCATGGATTTGAATTCTGTAATGTTTTTCTTGTTTGGCAATGCTGTGAAAAGCGTTTAGCTTTCCTTATTCCTAATTGTTTTTAGTATTCACAGGGAAAACATTTGTCACATTGTGAAGTCACCAGCTAATGTGTCATGGAAGGTTATGAAACTTGCAACTGATGTTGCATGCAAAGCTGTTGGTTCATTAGAAGGTGCTGGTGTTTTTGCTGTTGAGCTGTTTTTGACAGATGATGATCAGGTTTGTTAGTTGCCAATGTGTTTATTACTAATATCTTTTCGCATTTAAAAGGCCAGGAATGCCACATACAAGTATACAACTTTTCACAAGCTTTCACAGTCTCGAAACATGACAACCCTCTCTCTCTCTCTCTCTATATATATATACTTTCTCTTCACCCAGATTTTACTTAATGAAGTGGCTCCAAGACCTCATAATAGTGGACATCACACTATTGAGTCTTGCTTTACTTCGCAATTTGAGCAACACTTACGAGCTGTGGTAGGGCTGCCACTCGGTGACCCATCAATGAAAACACCTGCTGCCATCATGTACAACATATTAGGTGAAGATGAGGTTAGTTTACATTTTGGGCATTTCATATAATCTTTAATCACTAACTTTATGCTGTACAATATTTAACCTTTCATCAATATTCAATACTGTGGCTTACCTTGTACATGCACTCATAGAGTCATAGGCACTGTTGCAAAAATCGCGCCTAGGCGCCGATTAAGGCGGTCAGCCTCCTAGGCGCCCGCCTAGGTGCTCTAGGCGCCCTAGGCCGTCCCCAGGCGCCTAGAGGGCGCCTAGCGATTTTTTCAACATTGGTCATAGGTGTGCATTTTGTACATAGATGATGAATGAAACATGAGAGTTTTTAAGGTTCAACATGTACAAGTTTCTTGGTATTGTTAAAAAGTATAAAAAGTAAAAACATGAGTCTACACATTATAAACTTGTTCTGCTATTTTCCTTGGCATATATTGTGGGGAAAAAAAAACATTGCAAGTTTTTGTTACTATTTGTTTAAAAGAATGAGTTGGTGTTTGTAAAGCCTTGCATTTGTGATCCAGGGAGAACCAGGCTTTGCTTTAGCTAATCAGCTTATGGGAAGGGCATTAGAAATACCAGGAGCATCTATTCATTGGTATGACAAACCAGGTTGGTTGAACAAACTGTAATGCCTTTTGTTGCAATTTCTCTTCTTTTCCTATATGGCAGGCATCCACATGTTATTTACCAAAAGAAAGATTAAGTGAAAGGGAATGAGAACTGAATGATTATAATATCTGTAGAAATGCGAAAACAAAGAAAGATGGGTCACATTACTTTCGTTGGACCCTCAATGGGCATTGTGGAAGCACGGCTAAGATCTGCACTCAGAGAAAATATCACGGATAGCCAGCCTTCTGAATCTGGTATGTTATTCTAGTTTCCTTGCACCTTCTGCTGTGCCTTTCATGAAAGGCTTCCTCTTGACTCTTGTTAGTCAAACCACTAGTTGTCCATGTTTAGTTCTGGGGTGACGAGGGAAACTCGCAGCCAGTACCTGAGAAACCCTGTCTTGTGACCCTAGCCGGCAAAGGACCACTAGGAGGTAAACCAACCTAGTTGCCCATAGCTGACCAGCTCAAACCAAGAAGGCTGAGATTCGAACTCGTGACCACAAGTTTGTATTCTTAGCCATATTGGCTGGGGTTACCCCGTCCATGCTTATTTCTATTTGACTAAATTGGTTTAATAATATACTTCATTCATTATACAGTTGCACCGCGTGTTGGAATCATAATGGGGTCTGATTCAGATCTTCCTGTTATGAAGGATGCTGCAAAGATATTGAAAGAGTTTGATGTGCCTACTGAGGTTATCTCCATAAATCATTACATTACCTTGCCTTGTTTTAATTTCGGGTCCGTTTGGAAACCCGGAAAATGACTTCTGGAAAATGTTTTCTGAGTTTTCATTGTTTGGATGCAATAGGAAAATCCAGTCAACGGAAAACATTTTCCATTGACTGGGAAAATGAAGCCATTTTGGTGGAAAATGACTTCCGCCAAAATTTGGGGGAAGTCATTTTCTGCCAAAATGTTTAAACATACAATTCTACTAATTTTTCCAAAAAATAAACTAAACGCACCAAGTTTTCCAAAATGCAACCAAACACCGGAAAGGAAAATGTTTTCTGGAAAATGACTCATTTTCCAGAAGTCATTTTCCTGCTTTCCAAACGGACCCTTCATCTCAATGAACTCCAATTTTATTTTTTTTAATAAAATCATGGTTTCCATGAGGCCATAATAGGACTTAATTAAACAAAACATGAATTGCAGGTAAAAATCGTTTCTGCCCATCGGACCCCTGAAATGATGTATTCCTATGCTCTATCCGCTGTAGAACGTGGCATCCAGGTAATTATTGCTGGTGCTGGGGGTGCAGCCCACTTGCCTGGTCAGTACTCTGCTACCAGTAATGCTTAATGACTGTCTATGGTATGTATTTACTACAAACACTCGATGAACTTTTTGCATTTATGACAACTAGGCATGGTTGCTGCATTGACTCCATTACCAGTTATTGGAGTTCCAGTACGAGCTTCTGCTCTAGATGGAATGGACTCTCTATTATCTATTGTTCAGGTATTACAAATTCTCTTCAATTATTCCTCTTTAGATCATGGGATTAACTTTTAAAGTGAAATATTAGCTCTAGTCTAAGTGGTAGGGTGTTCTTTGACGACATTAATTTTTCCTGCATAAGCTCATGAAAGACGAGTATCTGAGCAAAGATAAAATATTGGTTGCTTGCTTGCTTCATTTTCTTCCATGTGAAATGTTTCTTACACAGATGCCAAGAGGGGTCCCGGTTGCAACCGTAGCCATAAACAATGCAACAAATGCGGGTCTGTTGGCAGTGAGATTATTAGGGATCAGCGACACAAACCTGCAAGCAAGGTCGGGTTGCCTCTGTTGTTCCCCAAATCCCGCCAACTAACCCCTTCTATGAAAATATAAACAAATTTCCCAGCTAACGAGCCATTCCTCGTTTTGCAGAATGGCTCAATATCAAGAAGACAGACGAGACGAGGTGTTGGTCAAAGCAGAGAGGCTGGGAAAAGGCGGCTGGGAAGATTACCTAAATTCTTAGCCCGGATTCAACAACTCCAAACATTATACCACAACCCCCCTTTCCAGATTCAATTTTGAGGATCACACAAGGCCAAAAGAATTGCCTTTTAAAATATGGAAAAAAAAAAAAAAAAAAAACCGTGGGGGCATTTTCATGGGTTTAGGAGTAGGGAATCACAACCAATCCCATTCCCACTTAAAACCCGTTGATTTGATTCCTGTCTGAAGTGTGGTTTTATCTCCATTTGATTCAAACATCTCACATATACATGACGGGAGTATTACTTGATGAAGAGATATCTCATTTTTCTCTCGAGAAATAATGCAAAATTGATATCTACTTGAGAAGGCAAAACTTTGCATGTACTTAATAAAGGAAGTGTAACTCTGAATACGAGTTTGATTCTTATCAATAATCATTTGGTTAAGTTTATCACACAAAGTATTTTTTTAGTGCGGTGTACCTCTCGTGTAGTTTGTAAGTTCTTATACAGAAATAGTGTAGTCGACGAGTTATTATATAGAAATATAGTTAATCTAGTACACATCTTTATTTAAGTAATACAAAATTACAGATTCATTATCTAAAAAAAAATGTAACTTTGTTATAACTAAATGTGCTTTTTACTGGAAAGGCTTATGGTGTATAGTGGCAAATTATGCCCTGGACTCGTGTACATAATGCATTGTGGACACGAGTCCAAAACGACGTCGTTTTTAGGGAAAACGCGTCATTTCATTTTTTTTTAAAGAAATTTGATTTTGTCTCGCCATTAACAGCGTTATTCGTTTGTGCCATTATGAATGTACAATTATGTGATTATGAATGTATAGTTATGGAAGTATGAATGTCAGTTATAAATTATGAACACAGAGCTCTGACATTATGAACTTACAATTATGAACATATAGTGATAAAATTATGAACATAGAGCTCTAAAATTGTGAACATGGAATTTCGAAAATTATGATTTTACAGTTACAGAATTATGAATGTAAGTTATAAAATTATGAACACAGAGCTCTGACATTATTAACTTACAATATGAACATATAGTGATAAAATTATGAACATAGAGCTCTAAAATTGTGAACATAGAGCTTCGAAAATTATGAAATTACAGTTATTGAATTATGAATGTACAGTTACAGAATTATGAATGTACAGTTACGGAATTATGAATGTACAGTTATGGAAGTATGAATGTACAGTTATTGAATTATGAACATAGAGCTCTGACATTATGAACTTACAATTATGAACATGTAGTAATAAAATAATGAACATATACTCCTATAACGAAGCGGTCTGAATTTTTTTTAAAAAAAAAAAAGTGGAAGATAACAGTGTCGCGTGTCCATAGCATAACGATTGGTAGGCCCGTGCTTCTTGTGGGCAGATCCCGGGCTAGGCCCACAAATTATTATATTGTTTATTTTGTTTTAAATATATAATTTTTTTTATATATATAAAATGGTCTATTTTTGTTTGAAATGTGATTTAAACCCTTAACCTTATAATCTTAATTACCAATTTAAGTTCTTTCCAATTAAGCTACTATAACCTCTTAATACATTAATAATAATTAATGTATATATACACATTACACACAGTCACACACTTTTCTAAAATTAATATTTTTTTTTTGAATGCACACTTTTTTAAAATTAATATTTTTGTTATTAATCTCAAAATTTAAAATTAACATGATTTTCTACTAAATTAAAATTTATAAATTACGTTAAATACATTTAAACTTGTAGTCTTGTACTATTAAAACTTTATATAAGACTTATTGACTTAATATTATTTGATAACTTATAAATATTATAAAATGTAGTATAATTTATAAAGTTCATTTGATTTTTACTCACTAAATTATGAATAGATCATAAATTAAAAATTTATAAAAGACTTTTAAATTGGATTTGCTTTTAATTTATGGAAAATTGTTGTGAGTAGAAGTAAGAAAGTGTCGGGTTAAGAATTTTTGTGTGATAAAAATAAATTGGATAAGAGTATTTATAGGGTAAAATGGTAAATAAAAAGAAGAAAAAAAAATAGCCGTTGTACTGGCCGAGAGGCGAGAACAGGAGTAGCCTCTACCGGAGGCCAAGCCTAGTCTAGCCTCCGACAAAGGCTACATGCAACGGTCAAATATATTTGGTCGTTGCACGTTGCAGGACTGAGTAGTAAGTAATAAGTCTAGCTGCCACAATCAAAATTACTATTTTTTTTTTAGAATTTTAGGCATTTAGCCATGGAAGCAAAGCTGGCATGCATTGCTGCCATGGCTGTGTTTGCCCGGGCCTAGGCCCAAACCTGGACTGGGCTCGTGCCTGGGCCGTGCTTGGGCCGGTTAGGGGCATGGTCCATGGGCCAGTTCCGTGCTGGGCCTCGAATTTTTTTTAAAGGACCTGAACCGGCCCTTAACAAGGCGCTTCCGATTCGAGCTAAGCCCGACTCAGGCTTAGTGAAGCCCAGACCCACTTTTTTCTGGGCTGATTCAGGGTTGGTTCAACCTTGAACCGTCCCGTGGCCACTTCTAGTATAGAGTATGATGGTCACATTGCATCATAACATCAAATTTAGCATGATACAACTCTATAAAGTTAATTACATTTTTTGTTCTAGATTTATAGGTGGCAATCCACATTTAGTCTTTCTTTTTCAAAAACATCCTCGTTGATCCTAATATTATTTTGGCATGATTATTTTGGTCCTTCATCAACAAAATCATTGAAATTTCGACAAGGATATTTCTATCTTTTTTTTTTTTTAATACAAAAATTATATTTTTATTTTTATTTATATTTTTAAAAATTATAATTGAAGACCTAAATGCCTTTGCATTTTACGACTCATTCTACAGCTCTGACATGTTTGCACGACCACATGAGAAGTAATAACTACACAAGATCTTGACCCTGTGTGTGTGTGTATGTGTGTGTCTATATATATATATATATATATATATATATATATAGGCAGGGACGGAGCCAGAAAACTAGAGTTGGGGGGCCGATGTAGTAGAGAAAATTTACAATGTTAGTCGACATTATAACTAATCGCACCATATTATTATATATACTATACATTATTGTGATTATTATTGATAATAATTTTTAATTATACTATGTGTAATAAAGTATGAAATACATAATTATATGCGTATGATCGATACAAGTGTCGATCATTACTTTAGAAATTTTTCACATAACACAAAATATAATAATAACAATAACAACATTTATTTAAATATAGATTGTCACTTAACATCAAATAAAAAGTTTTGTCAATTATTTTGTCACCAAATTTGTTCATAATTAACTTATATTCATTTTACTGGTGAACTGAATATTTCAAAATTTGAAAGATAAAGAAAAAAATCAAGACCAATTAAATAATCAATATTAATTTTTGTCAATTTTAAAACTAATCATTTAAACTAGCAAATGTACATGTTAAAAATGTAAATAAATAATTAAAACACACAATAAATCACTAATTAATTAATCAACATATATAACTAATAAAACCAAAGCATTTATCTCAAATTTGGAGAATTTTTTATATTAAAATGTATACTTGATGCCATTCGTTATTAAAATCTTGATAAAAGAAATAAGATAATAAAGAAAAATGATCACTTTAATTATTTGATTCATTTCTTTTTGTTTAATGAATTTGAACTTTAATATATATTTTGAGTTCATTTAATATAAACATAATATATTATTTTTTAAAAAAAAAAAATTAGAGGGGGGCCAAAAGTGTATTTTATCCCTAGTATATCAATATATACATACATATTTACTAAAAAATTTAAGGTGGGGTAGGGGTAGGGGTAGGGTAGGGGTGGGGAGAGGGGCCATGACCCCCCTACCCCCTAAGGTACCTCCGTCCCTGTATATAGGGGTGATCACATGTGACCATGTTGTTAGGTGTGGTCATATGGTCAATTACAAGCCATTAGATTAGATTAGATAGATCCAATGAATCACATTAATCAAGATTCTTCCAGTATTTTTACGCACATTCTCCTACCCAGCGAACTGCAAGGGTAAACTCGTCATAAGGCACCGGAATAGGGAAAATCACATTGTTGTGTGTTTTATTTGTGTAATTGGTGCATTATTAGCCTTACTCTGGTGTATTTGTAGATTCCCATTGGTGTCAAGTTTAGGTGCGGCAACACCTTCCCATGTGGTCAGTGCGGTCGCACCAATTGTTATACAAATATACACAATCCATGTTATGAAATGCACAACAAAAAACATACAAAAATTAGGTACGCCGCATCACCAAAAACGCGTCATTAGATATTAATAAATACATCATACAGTGTTCGGGAATACACTATTGGTGTGTTTCACTATGGTGTGTTTTATTACACTATTGGTGCATGTTGTCAACACTGTTGGTGTATACTGGAACCTAGCCGCTATAAATGGCCACTGTAATTACCATAACACCCCCACGCGCGAAAATCCTCAAATCCTCACATTAGCCACTGCCGTTAGATTAATTGATTCAACGACACAGATACGACCACACCGCCACACCTAATGGCATGACCACATATGATCGCTCTTTTATATATATATATATATATATATATATATATATATATATATTTGTTATACCAAGTACTATCAACATGAATGTTAATAATATAATGTACAATTAGAACATTGTTAAACATTTCTCATCAATATTGTTTTTTTTTTTTTCTCCATGTAATCTATTCATCTATTTTATATACAATAATGATATATACTCTCCTTTATTTTTCTTACAAATTTTCCCTCTTGACATATCTGGTTGGTTTTATAATGAACTAATTTTTTAATTAGTTATGGGGTCAATCAATTCATTCTTTCAAAAGGTTGAACCCCAACCCTAAGGGTCCCTCACACTCCAGCCCGACAGAGCATTTGGGAGGATGTAAATCATGGTGACTCAAAGGGGTCAATCAATTCATGAGTATCCAATGAATGAAAGCCACATTAGAAGGAAAAATCTATACTATTAAATAAAAACAATCATGTTTTCCTTTTAATTTTTTCACACAGAGTCAACAACGCCTCCACTGAGGCTTAATCTTATGACCTCCCACATGAAAAAGATCAATACATGCCATTTAAGCACAATGTGCTTGGCAATACAATTTTATAGAATATATTATTTAATACTTTTCTATTCGTTCTACAACTCTACATTAAAATTCATATTTTTATTCAACAATATTATTCCGTCACTACTCCAATCAATTAATACTATTATTTAAAACAAAATCTCCCTTTTCAACTTCCCGCCCAAACACTTATGGCCTGTTTGGTTGGGCGTAATTTGGCTGTAGTTGAATTGCAATTCAGTGGAAGCCACAATTACGCCGTTTGGTTGGAGGGAATTGCAATTCCACAGAATTGCAATTTCCTCCTTTTGCTGAATTGCAATTCATGGGCACCCCCTATGAATTGCAATTCGGTGATTGTGGGAAAGGAAAAATGGATGAAATGACAAAAGTACCCTTAATTATTACTACTATTATTATTACACAAGGACATTTTAGTCTTTATATAACTTCTTTCATTCCCTACCCAATAATTCTATTCATCCCTACCAAACAATGTAATTTGAATTCATACTTTATTCTCACCTTATTCTTTTTCCCACCGAATTGTAATTCCTTTCCACTCTAATTCCTTACTTCCAACCAAACGTTCTGTTAATAATAATAAGGTTAGCAGTAAAAGTAGAAAAAATATAAAAGAATCCGTTATTCGAGAAGCCATAATGTTCTAAAATTATTTCTACACATTATTTTTACTATTAATCTAATCTATATCTATACTATTAATAAAAACAAAATCCTCAATTTTAACTTCCCGCCCAAAACAGTCTTATACTATTAAGGTTTGCGTAATATTGTAAAATACTGTAATACAATTCGTAATAGAATATATTCTTTTATACTTTCCTATTTGTACTACAATCCTACGTTAAAATTCCTATTCTAATATTGTAAAATAGTGTAATTTAATTCGTAATAGAATATATTATTTCCTACTTTTCTATTCAACAATATTATTCTGGCACTACTCCAATTTGTATAAAAACACAAATCGAATCATCCCCATAATACTTGCAAATCTGCAAATTATAAAAATAATACTTAGATTTGCGTAATATTATGTCACTATTTTTATGAATTTGCCACTAACAGCCTGGTCTATAGCATATTAGCATTGATAAAGAAGAGTTGAATTGGCGGATAGTGCCAACCTATAGGGTTGTACACATGACTAAATGACTAATACTGCTATACAAATTTTGTTTGACTTACTGCAATATAATTAATTACTTATCTAAATAGAGACATAATCTTAACATTTTATTGTATACAAATTTTGATTATTAGTTGTTTTAAATTATTGATTTACTATAATTAATGTGTTAATTATTATGTAAGTATTTGATTTTATTATTTCTCAAAAATATTGCAATGGTTAGCAAACCAAATAATATACATCCAATTAATATATAAGATTTAATATTGCAAATAGGAGATGCATTCATAGTTGTGTATTTATTTTAAAATACGAATCATTCTATAAGAATTGTCTAAATACTGATTTTTTTTGTATTTTTTTTTATTATAGAAAATGCGCCGATATTGCAAACAACTGTTGGTTCTTTAGCATTTAATCCAGTTCATCCAAGATTTAATGGTGAGCAAATTTATTTTTCTAATAGCCTACGCGCCTATTTTCTTCTGTATGAAATGCATGCAGTCATAAATTTTTCTTCCTCAATATAAATAACTGTAGTAGCTGGTAATGAAGCATTGTTTGGTGGATTTACGTTTTGCTCTCCCTCAACACCTATTAATATACCCATCAAAGGTACTACTATTCAAAAATATAATATAACATAATAGGTTAAATTATATGCAAATTTTGGTTTATAGTATACAATTCATTATTCTATTTTATTAAAGTGGAAAGAGAATCGCATCGTCGGCGTAATCGTGTTCCGCAGTCAATTGTAAGAAATTTCAGTAAGTCATCGTCACGAACAAATTGGAGGAATTTAAACATGGATTTCAAATAGGTCGAGTCTCAAAATAATGGATATGGTCAGTTTTTTTTTTTTTTTCCTTTAAATACAAATGTTTGTTCTGTTCATTTTTTTTTCACAATATAAATAATGTGTGTTAATTGTAAGTTGTTTACGTTGTCAGATTGTTATTTTGACTTTGGAGATGCCACTCATTCGTGTAATTATCGTGGGACTTTATTTTGGTGGCAAGAGCACTCAAATCAAAATGTAACACGTGCATTTCCAAAATACACAAAGTATTGCTATGAGAGCAAAATCTAATTACCTCGCATGAAGGATCTTCCTCATGTGCTCCAGAGCCATTACTTTGGTGATAGTGAAGAAGTAGGCTCTTCCTCAGTAATATTCGAAGGTATAACAACATGTTCTACTTCACGTCTCTGGGCAGTAGAGTCGATAGGTCACTCAACACCGGTAACGCTCTTCTAGTGTTTAGGATTAGTGGTCAAAATTATCACTGGATTGGAAGATTGGTTCCAACAGAAGGGTCGACACCAAGTTGCAAGGTATTAAGGCTCACCAATAACTTGAGACTACGGACCTTAGCTTTAGAGGAAGATAGACAGACGATTGATTGGCTTTCAAAATGGATTGCAAACATCGGAGATGGGATTGCAGGGGTTGTAAACGGCGGTTCATCTGAGATCGATATTCGGGCAGATTTTGTTAACAAGCTCGAGATGTTGCATGCTTAATGAGTTGCATCTAGAAGGCCGAGCGATCCTCTCGCCGACTTTAGATGTCGTTGATCAAATTCATCAGTACATGTGCAACATGAATACTGCAGAAGGACGAACGTTTTTAAGTTGTGATTCTTTGTGTAAGGTAGAATCAGACAGCGAAAATCTATCAGAAGTACACACTCCTGAATTCTTAAATAGTTTGAGATTGTCGGGTCTTTCTAATCATTCATTGACATTTTAAAGGTCGGTGCATCTATTATGTTATTGCGGAACATAGACCACTCTCTTGGTCTTTGTAACAAGACACGACTCATCATCACAAGATTGACAGATCACATTGTCGAAGCAATAATAGTTAATGGGACACGTGAAGGAACCAAAGTTCTTATCCCGCGAATGTCTCTCACTCCTTCTAATACGATATTGCCCTTCAAGTTTCAGCGTAAATAATTCCCGTTGATGGGGCTTGCATATGTAATGACTATCAACAAAAGCCAAAGCCAAACACTAACTCACGTTGGGTTATTGCTAAAAAAAATCGGTCTTTAATCACAGACAATTGTACGTGGTTTTCTCCCAAGTTACCCATCCTGATGGCCTGGAGGTGTTAACTCTAGACGAGGATAGACAAGATTGTGTTGCGACAACCAATGTCGTCTACAAAGAGGTTTTCAATAATGTGTAAATACGATTGATGATATTATGTTTTTTTTTTTAATTTTTCCAAAATGATAAAATTGCTATATTTTTATGCTATAAAATAGTGTACATTTAGTATATTAATAATGTACTTTTAGTATATTAAAATGTACTTTGTATTCAAGAAAAGTATACTATTTGAATACTAAAAATACATTATTTTATATAATGTACATTCAGTTCACAAATAATGTACTTTTAATATATTAAAAATGTACTTTCTGTTATGGTTCATATAACACTGTGTAGATAATGGTCCACACAATAATTTGCCCTAACTCACATTGCTATGGCAAATTATTTTGTAGACCATAAATATAAGATAATCTTAAACCAAACAAGATTATATTGTATACCTCAATTTTAACCAAACACAGAAATCTAATATTTTCAGCAATCTAATATTTTCGAAGATAATCTATTCCATGAACCAAATAACCCCTTAAAATACAACTGTGTGGACCACGATCCATGTACTAATGATTGCATTGCTACCTCTTCTTTCAACTTAAATTCAACATTCTCCAATTAAAACATGTAAGCAAAAATAAAATTTAGGGTGTATTTGGTTCATGGATTTTCACATTAAGAATGTGAATCAAAATTATAGCTAGTGTTTGGTTGACAATTTTTTAAAACACAACAATGAAATTTTATAACTCATTCAATTAAGAAACCTCATTCCCTAATTAAAAAAGAGGTATCATTCCATCTTATTAGTAATCTAATTTTTATATTTGAATAAGTATTTTTAGATTTTTGTTTTATTTATTTATTTATTTATATATACTTTGAATGTCATTATATTAAGATCAATTGACTTGATTTTTTATTTTTGTATTTTTAAAACATTTATTTCTATTATAGAGTCATACATAACCAAACATCAATGTTGATAATCATTTCAACTCCATACTACCAAACATGCAAAATACTTTCACCAAAATTTATTACCATTATAAGTATTTGATTCTCATTCCGTTTCCAATTCCCATTTGCGAACCAAACAGGCAAACACACTTATTTTCAACATGCTAATAGTGCCCTAATCTAGACGAAATGAGGAATTCACGAGATTTGAAACGAACAGATATAATAAATTCTACTTCTTATAGTCATTAATATAATTATTATTTAATAAAATTTAACACAAAATTGTACAGTTTGCTGGCACAAGAATTACACCGCGCACCACTTATCTCCATATGGAGATAGGGTAACGAACACAACACATAAATTCAACAACAATTAAAAAAATTACAACAGACTGCAACTCTCTCTATGTACTCAGAACTTATCTCTCTTCGGTAACTGATGGCACGGACGCAAAACTGTCGTTCTCATTGACAGGAGTTTTGGATTTATTAATATATGAACGAGCAACATCTAACATTAGCTCCACCTCCTTTTTATACTGGACAAGTGAGAAAAGGTAGGGAGAATGATTGAGAATTGCAAAATATTTGAAGGAAACAGCTTACCATATTCAAGACATACCTCATTAATTGCACCAGCCTTAATTTTAGACTGCATTACACACCATTTCTTAAAATGTGCACCTGTTAAAATTGAGTGTTTTGAAAATATCAAGAAAGAGTTCCTTATTCATTGAATTAAAAAAAAAAAAACAAAAAAAACAAAATCACACTTGCAACTATTTTAGGGACAGACGGGGTATACTGATAAAATGCGATGAAGGGATGTAATGAAGAAAATAGAAACCCGGTAAAAAGTAGGTAGAAGTGAAGATTTCAACAGGCAGTCACTTAACAATATGAACAGATTTCAATTAGCAGTTTTAACAATGTTGGGCAAGTCTATAATTAGCATTTTATTACCACCAATATATTAAATTAGTATATACAAAATAAATAATTACAAGCACATGTTCCTAATGAGATTTGAACACTTAATGTTAGTATGTTTGTAATTATTTTTTTGGACATATTAATGTAATAATATATTAGTGGAAAAAATAATTAATTTTAAATATTTATAAAATAATATGAGTTAATTCCATTTTTGGTCCTACCTAGATTAATATGCGATAATCCACTTTTAGTCCTCCTTTTTCAAAACATCCATCTTTTGTCTTAGTATTATTGTTGCATGACTATTTTTTGTCCTATATAAATAAAATCGTTTAAATTTTGTAAAATACAACGACATTTAGGTCTTCAATTATGAAGTTTTTCAAAAACATTAAAATATATATATATATATATATATATATATATATATATATATATATATATATATATATATATATATATATATATATATATATATATATATATATATATATAACGGGTTAACAATATTTTTATTGATCGAAATTGTCTTTTATTTAACGATATTTTAACAATTTTGTTGACGGAGGACAAAAAATGATCATGCCAGAATAATACTAGAACCAAATATGGATGTTTTGAAAAAGGACTAAAAATAGATTATCACCTATAAATCTAGAACCAAAAATGGAATTTAACTCTAATATGAGTTATAATATAAATATCATGATGTGGCAACAATGATGTCAGCGCCACATAAACTAAGCTAACGGTAATATTAACACTGTTAATTATTATCCTTAATTTCACTACTTTTTAAAATAAAGGCATAGTTATCACGGCGCCCTTTTAAGTCGCGGCGCTCCCCGACCGCCTTGTCGCCTAGGCGATGAGTAATATATATATATATATATATATATATATATATATATATATATATATATATATATATATATATATATATTCTCATATTATACAACAATTACTGTCATCATATTTTATATATTATATATATTATATAAATATAATAATAATAATATGAGAATATATATTGGGAAGAATTATATATAATATATGTGAAAATAGGCAGTGGAAATAGGCAGCCTTATTTATTATATTCTAGGAAGTTGTAGCTGCAGTAGCTTTCATTACAAAACAGAAGCAGAAAACTATTCATTTTCTCAAGGCTACAACTTTCTAGGAGTAATAAAGTAAATATAAAGTAAATAAGTCTAAACGAAGAAGCCAAGAAGAAAGAAAGAAGGAAAAGGAAGAAAAAAAATCAAGAATGGCAGTCAACGACGGCGGTGGGAGAAGAAAGAAGCACCGATGACGACCCACGGCAGTGGGACGGCGACGGCGGTGGCTGTGGGTAACTGGGTTGGCTTTCTTCTTCTCATACCATTTTTTTTAAAAAAGATAAAGTTAAAAATGGGTAGGGTTTATGGGTTTGGATGCCGAATCGGCGTCCTTGGCGCCGTCTGGGATGCAAAGGCGACGCCGGAGCTCGCCTCACCATTTTCAGGCGAGGCGAAGCCTCCAGGCATCCTATCTCCACCGACAGGACGCCAAGGCGTCGCCTAGGCGACGCCATGATAACTATGAATAAAGGGACTAAATGAAACAGAATAAAGATACAAATACTAAATTGAACAAAACACTATAGTACAGAGACTTTATAGGTACTTTGACCGAAGGATTTCATTAGCCTAGGTGTTTGACAGATAGCAGTACCTTAAAACACAAGAGGCAACCTAAGGTGTGTTTGGTTCGCACATGGGAATCAGAATCGGAATGGGTATCAAATACTTGGTAATGGTAATGAGTTTTAGTGAAAGTATTTTGCATGTTTGGTAGTAGAGTGGAATGGAAATGATTATCAATAATGATGTTTGATTATGTATGATTCAACAATCGGAATAAAGATTTTAAAAATACAAGAACACAAAATCAAGACAATTGATTCTAAATATCATGACATCCAAAACACCAATATGAACAAAAAAAATAATAATAAAAAATAAATAAAAATCTAAAAGCACTAATCAAATGAGATGAGAAGGAATAAGGGAATGAAAGGGGATGATACTGCTATTTTATTTGGATATGAGTTTTTCAATTAAGAGGGTATTTGAAATCCATAGTAGTGTTCTTTTTTTTTTTTTTTTTTTTTTGAGAGAAAAGTAGTGTTCTAAAAATCTATCAACCAAACAATAGCAATCACTTCGATACTCATTCCTTAGAACTAAACCTATCAACCAAACACACCCCCTAGTCTTTTGGTGAAAGTATTTTGCACTTTAGTATGGTGGAATTAGAATGATTTCCGAATTGATGTTTGGTTATATGACCCTATAATGGGAATAAATGTTTTAAAAATACGAAAACAAAAAATCAAGGCAATTGATCCTAATACAATGACATCCAAAGCATCAATATGAAAAAAAAAAAAAATCAAAACTAAAATCTAAAAGTACTAATCCAAACTTAAAAGTTAGATTACCAGTAAGATGGAATAATACCTTTTTTTAATTAAATAATAAAATTTTTAATTGAAGGGGTAATCAAAACTCATAATTGTGTTGTAAAAAGTTGTCAACCAAACACTAACTATGATTTTGATTCTCATTCCTAATGTGTAAACCCATAAACCAAACACACCCCTAAAATCTTTCTAGTGTAGGATAGAGGAAACTTACCAACTTTTATATCCATAGAGCAAGAGGATTCAGAATTTGTTTCCAAAGACCACCTGCAATGAATCTGATGAAAGCAAATGTACTCAGCAATCAAGTTGAATAAACACACTAAAAATTAGAATATTTCTGCATAGAGAGAGTTCAGATATAGTTCACACATCCAATTCAACACTATGAAAAATCAACTCAAAATAACTCTATTGGTCAAAAATCAGAATACATGGGTTGGTTGGTTAAAATAAATGAGGTTCTGATAGGGAACTAAGGTATCCAAATTGCATGATCTTGAGGAGCTAAAATCAAGGATTTAAAGATCGATTAACTACCCTTGATTGAGTACTTATGTTTGATTGGTTCTTACCTTTTTAAAAAAAAAAATATTTTTATGGACTATAAATAACACCTTCTCTTCAAAGGTATGTATGCAGAAAATTATTAATAGGAATCAACTTAAGTTTTTTTTTTTAAAAAAAAAATAAATAAGGGAGGGCGGAGCCCCGGAAAAACAACAAAACTAACAAAAGTAGTCACCACGGGCATGAGGAAATAGGAAGCAACTTTAGTTAAGGGGCAGGATATATTCTTGCTGGGAAGTACGATTTGTATCTCTTCTATATTGTCTCTCTTTTTTTTTTTTTTCATAAGTATGGCCAGGTTTCTACCAAAAATAAATACAGAAAGGAAGCATAGAAGTAAATTCACTCATGTCAAGTCAGTAGATTGCAACTAGCATACTATTTCAGAAGTGTTAAAGAGTCCCACATTGAAAAAATAAGAGAGAATATATAGATTTATAAGGTCATGGGTTAGACTAGCTAATTGGTTGGATTCAATCTTTTAGTGTAGTTTGGCCTATGTGCATTATAGCCTAATTGAGAGACTCTAACCCAATCTTAAAACTATATAACAAGAAGAATCTTGCCAATACACCATACTAAAGAGCTGGTTACCAATAAATGTGAGAACCAAGAAAACACAATCATATTTGGGGAATCAGAAATCAAATGAAAATTGTGAAATTTTCTATATCCACTTTTCTATCAACTTCTAAAGCTATATATCCTGGTTCAAAAGATGCAAGATGGATGAAAAAAACCTGTAAAGAGATAATCATTGACAATTCTACATGTTTCAGTGTGGCTCTCATAACTAATTATCATAAAGACACTTCAAGTAGTATAAAAACATAGGGCCACAAATTTGTAGTTTTGAGCAAAATCCACAAATTTGAGTTCACAAACATAGGATAAAAATAAAAATAAAAATAAAAACAGTTGTAGTTTTGAGCAAAAATCCACAAATTTGAGAACAACAATATGAAACCCATAGCATGATAGATACAAGCTTAGCCTACCTCAAAGTAGGATCCAAATGGTACATCAAGTGCCTGTTGTACAGTCTCGAACACCTGGAATAGTAAAAATATTATCAAAAAAGAAAAATAAAAGGGGGAAATTTCTAAATGCAAAGTGGAATTATGAGAAAAATTACAGCAGCACCGGCTGTTCATGGAAAGGTTATGATAATAATACTTACCAGCCATTTTTTATCAGGTGATAGAACAGCATGTTGATATTCTGTCATGGCTGTATCCGGTGGACACATTGGGCTGGTGCAAAGAGATCTGAATTTAATTTCTCTGACTTGACCATCATACTCTGTGGCAGAATGCCACTGACCCATCTTTAAAAAGAAACAAAGCCATATGACTAGCCTTAAATATTAGTATCATGTTTACATTTCATTACTTCAGAAACTCAGCAATATGGGAATAAATTTCTAAACAATATGGGAATGAACATAATGCAACCTTCCCAATGTATACTAAGTGCCTAATTTCTGACCAGCACATATGATTTTATGAATAGATATTCAAGTACATTTTATCATCAATCTTGGAACTTACAGTGAGATTGGAATCCTTTCGTGCTGCACGATATTCTTGTGTGAAATTTGAGCCATCACTCAGCAGTATTCTAAAGAATTCCTCAGCAGTGGATGGGAAAATATCCTAACATTTTTCATAATTTATCAGAAGAAATAAATAAACTATTTGTTATTTAAACAATAGATTTATGTCCAAGAAAGGATGAGTTTGAATATAAGACATACATTATATATACCAGAAAGCACTTCCTCTTTAATGAACGATTGGAACTTATCTGCCTTTGGCACACTTTCCTCTGGACTCTGAGCTAGTTGATTACCTCCCTTAATAGAGCTGCTATGTGCACGTAATGCTGATTGTTCCCTCTCCTGTGTAAAAGTGGATGGTGAAAAAATGAGTACAGTTTTCCATTGATATTAGTAACCCAAGTAGATAAAGCTTGACCAACAAAGCAACATATACGCTTTGAGTCCATATGGATTATGGCTTTATTCTTCTCTGGAGTGTTAAATGAGAATATTAGATCCAAAAAGAAAAGCCTAGTTCCACTTTTTAAAAATCATGACCAAGTAAATTATGGATACATATAATGCAGAAAGACTAATCAACATCTGGAAAACAAACCCTTTTCTCGGCTTCTAACATTGCATGATAGTTCTTTACTGCACGTTGCAAAACTCGCAGTGTATTGTTTCTGTTCCAAAAGGAAGCAAATTTATACCTGACCCTACCTGAAAATAGAGGAAGGACAAGTGATTCATTCCTTGGCATCCTTACAAACATAAACATGGATCAGCTTAAAATTAGTATCTAAAAATTCTATATAGGTCCATAAAAATACTATAGCTCTAACACCACTTCAAGTTGAGATGATGAATTACATGCTGACTGCTTTCACTTTACAGGTAATCATGATCAAATAAGCTCAGATAATAAATAACATAAAAGAGGGACCAAAATGAAAAGACTGAACGTTTCCATCCTGACTCAACACGGTGTAACAAAAATTAGCACAAATAGTATCTTGTGCTCAATCAGTGCATTGTGTAATAAAATATGCTCACACTAAGAATGAACATATTTGGGTTGTCATTTCATAATTCACCAATAAATTTGACTAATTTTACTCTCCCATTCCCTAAAAGTTAGGGAACAAATACATAGCCAGTAGTCACTGAAGCATTGATGAATTAAACATAGATCAGTTAGACCATTAATTAACCATCAAAAGACAGTGATTTTCCTTGTAAGTATTCTTGAATGCACACCATATTTTATAATTTCTCTTTCGATAGGCTATCCTTGTTTTCAAACTATATGAGCATAAATAGGACCCAATACAGAAATGGGATGAGGAATGTAATCATCAGACATCTTGGAGAAGAAATATATTCTAGAACCTTGTGATATTGAGAGCAAATATAATCTAAATCCTAAATCGAACTCCATAAAACAAATTTTTGTAAGGATAATAAAAATAGGCATGGAATTTACCTGATGTAGAAACAAACAGTTAAAAGAAGGTAATGTGAATTAAATAAATGCAAGTTGACCTTTTCAGCAAATGCAATGGAAAAATGAAATACAGGCAAGCAGCTGTTGCAAAGAAAATATTTCTTGTAACTTGAATTACTAACCATCAGGGTTTCCTAAAGGTGGCACACCATGGCCACCTGCACCCACACGGAGAATTATTGTGATGGCAGGGTTAATGAATGCATGCTGACTCCTCCTAATCTGGAATGCAAAATAAAGAATTGATGAAATACAATAACAGTCCAGAAGCCACCAACAGAAAGACTCATATCAAATTAACACCAAACAGGCACAATCATAATGAGGTGTGAAAGAAAATATATACCTCATCTATTTCACCAAAAGGAATGATTACCTGAAAACAAGAAACACAAAGACATTTAGTATATTTTGAAACAGGGAAGAAATTGGTAATCTTATTACATAAAATGTTGGTCCAGATGTTGAGATGATGATAAAGAACGTATAGGAAACACACTTCCTGAAAAGGAATAAAAGTTAAAAACCTTCAACTGTCTAGTTATTTACATTGTAAAAGAACGTTACAGTCCTATGATGTTTGGTTCCATTGCGCACGCGTGCACACACAGAGGCTCCTTATGCTCAATATTTATTGTTCATGTTGCCCATTACAGTATTAGTACTCTACATTTCAACTATCCATAATGGCATAACCATGTCCTAAAAGTCCATCAAGATGAAGAGAACAAAAATTTTCAAAAGATCTTGCAGGTGTGTTCAGATAAAAAGCTGTAGAGTAGGTAATATGAACTGTTTACATTTTTTTTTTTCCAAAAGTGAAACACAAACCATTGTACAATAGGGAAGGATGCCAACCTTCATTTGCTTTGAGAACACATTAGAGTGGAAGCAGATGTGCCATGAGGAGACATACATGCGCCCATGGTACAAAAAAGATCTCTCAAGTGCACAAGAATAACTATGTTCAACAACCTGGAATCTCCCTCAAGTTAGATGAGCAACTAGACTGTAGTAAACACTAGCAATTCCAAGTAGGTATTTATCCGAATCCTACAATTACAAACATTGACATAATTTAAAAGAAGATGAATAAATTCAAGAAAAATAATTTACCTCATCAGCAGGAAGTTCAAATATTGTTTGCAGTGGCCCTGGTTTCTGGTGAACTACTGTGGGCCCTTGTTTATCCAAATTAACTCTCTTTCGAGTATTAGGACCACCAAAGCCATTCAAACCCCTAGAAAAGAACAAAGAAAAATCATCACCCAATTGTTTATAAACATTAATTTTTTAATGGTTAGGTTCAATTTTGATGGTTACATTTCAACTTACAAAATCCAGCAATCAATTGCTTATTAAGAAGTCCCAAATCAATTAGTTAGTAGGTAACTAGGGATACAAATTTCTCAGTTGCTTAGCAGTTACTTCACTTAGTTATTTTCATTCATAAGTATTCTTCCTATGGCCATAATTACAAGTCAAATCAACAAATTTTTTAAAAGTACAAATATAACAAGTATGATGATAGAAAAGAAAAATATAGAGATAAATAACTTCATAAAAAGGAATAACTTAAGGCAGCACATCAATATATTATAGAGTTGCAACATGCATGATAGTAACTATTAGAACAAAATATCAAGATTCAAAAGATTAATTAACAGCCAAATAAATTGTTCTATTGTATATAGATATGATAATGAAACCAGCCTCATAAGAACTAAGGTTAATCTGCTATTTATTATTCAAAAGTTGCACACAAATTGTAAGTGTTTGCCTACCACATGGCCTTTTTTAGTTTTTCTCCCTTAAACCCAAACTCACATCATCTTCAAATAGTTTGACTATTCCATAGATAGAAAAGCAGCAATCCCGTGAGCCATTCTGGAGAAGAGCCTAAACATAAGACCGCCCCAAACATACAATACAACAAACCAGGCAGCACCAGACATCTGAATGGCTAAACAGGCAAGTCTTGTCCAAAAATATCTCAACAAAAAAACAGCAAAAGCAATAGACTTACCTAAAAGAATTCATATTTGATTTTATTGTTTCAATATGAAGACATACCTGGAAAACAAATAAGACATGATTCAATTCCAGTACAAAGAAATCTTTGCACGTCCTTTAAAGACAAGATATATTATTATTCCAAAGCATTGAATATAAATAAACAACAGCTACCTGCCCTGATGGGCTATCCAATGAATGCCATATGGCTCCAGTAGGACCTTCATTTTCAACAAGAACAGTCACTGAACCAAGAACTGCACTTTTCCAAATTATATCCCAGTCATATATCGTCACGTTGATCTGCCATGAATTCAGTAATCAATAAAGATTTATATTGAAAACATAATACAGAAACTGCAATAAATAATAAAATAAAAATAAAGCAGATTTCTTATGAAGCTCAGTTTGATAAACTAGAATCTATGTTGCATGCACAGGGCAACATGTACATGACATGGACATAAAAAATCTGAAAAATTAGGAAATGGACTTGACAGTTACGATAATCAACTATGTCGATCAACACCAACAACAGAAAATACCTTGACAGGAAGTTCATCAACAGAAAAGTTAAATTCCTCTCCCCACAAAGGATTTCTAGAACCAGGAACCATTGAACTGCAGCAGTAACAAAAGCATCAATTAAGCACACATATTTACAACTAAAGTTGATACAACAATTGGGGAATCTTGGCCATCCATCTAAAACAATGAATAGTGAGATTTAGGCCAAAAAAGAGGAGGTGGCATTTATGTAAATAAATAGAAGTTTGAATTAATAAACCATGCGTATTTATCCCAAAATAATGCGTGGTTAGGCTTCCTAATCTTTTCATGCGTATTTAGGCCAAAACAATGCAAGTTGACTGAAATAATACATGTTTATACCGTGTATTTAACCTAAAATAATACATGTAAAAGAAACCATGCCTATTTATTCCAAAACAATAAAATAAAACAAAAATAATGCTGATTTTCCCCAACATAATGCAAAAAATAAAAAATAAATAAATAAAAAATATCTGCATATTTACAAAATGCCACCCTTCTGAATATGTTTAACAGGTTTTCCCAAAATGATGCTGTTTTTTTTTTTATCCAAAACAACGCCTTTTCTCCCAAAATGATGTTCTTTTTCTCTTAAATAATGTAATAAAAGCTATGTTCATTTAAGTATAGATGTCATCCGACTACTATCTTCAGTGACTGAGATTTATTCTCATTTCTCACACTAGGCACTATTCTCATGGGATCTCATCATATGTATATTAACACATATTTGTTTAATAACTAATAAACATTAAGTGGGCAGAAAAAGTTACCAGAGATGATTCCTATAAAGAATAAAACACCAAGCAATACAGAACTAGAAGCCATATATATTCAGTTAAATAATACTCTATCATTCTGTGAGTCTGTGACACTTTTATAACCTGTTTATCACATCCTTCTAAATATAGATGCCTAACAAACCAGTAAAGTGGCAGGAGGAAATTATGAAAATAAGAGAATCATACTACCCTAAAATGTCAATCAACATAAAAGTGCAACATTCTGATTTTTTAAGAAGTTATGTACTATCCAAAAAACAGAGCACCAAGCTGATTATTGTTACTACATGCAACATACATTGAAACACACTGACCCCCAAATTACGTGGACAATGTGGATTGACAAAGCTTAAGAGGCCCATATGTTGATCTGCCCATCTATTAATTTCCCATCGCACTAAAACTCTAAAAGAGTTTAAACCTTATTTAATTTATTTTTGCTGCTCTTTGAACTTGCAAACCAGGTAAAACTATATCTTAGTGTGACTAGCCAATTGGTACACCACAAATTAACTATCAGCCCCACAAAGTTTATGCATTATCCATGAGTATAATTTTCTTCTCATTTCAGAGGATGGAAGGAATCTTTAAAATTTTCCTTTCACAAAGCTCATACAACTTCTGCAAAGTGAAGATGCTTTGGGCAAGCCTTGCAAAACAATCTTTTGAGAAGCTAACTGTCAGCTATTATAGGGATTTTAAAAAGTATTGACTTTTCATATAATATTCATGGATATTTCAAATGTAAGAACAAACAAATAAAAGCAGGCTCATTTACATTCTAATTGAATCACACTCTCAAACTGGAGTCCCAGAATATAGAACACCTTAACATCCTTAAGTTGACATAAATGAAGATACTTAAATATTTTTCCATATAGATAACATTAGTAGATCTTGAAATTACCTTCTCCACATGCTTACTCTTTATGTCGTAATGTACAGAAAAATAATCAGAATTGTAGTAGGACTCAGAAGTAAAGGTGACTAGTTGTCTTCTACATAGTTTCAATTCTAGGTTATGCAGTGCACTACTCCATCTGTACTAAGATCTGAACATTAAATATTTTACCTGAAACGCTTTTGTGTACCACAAGTTATGATTGCGTATGGATCTGATGTGCCATTGAGATTAGCAGCAACAAGATTTTTAGCAGCTAACAGTTCCACCTTCGTGCATAGCAATGTTAAAAGTAATCAATTAATGAATTTCTAACAGATTATCAAATTAAATTTATCTTGGTACATAGATTCATGCATGAAAGAAGAAGGCATAAAAGTATTATCAAAGTTTGAAAGGTACCTTAATTACATATGCAGAATTACTTTGGTAATCACCTGTTAACCGGCCCATCTACAAAATAAGTGCAGGACTGCATGTCAAACAAGTGGAAAATTACTTCATGAAAAATGGTAACGAAAAATTTTAATCGACCAGCCATCTGAATATCATATTATGGCACACAATTTACTCAAGGGACCATACCTGTGCGAGCTAGTAGCAATTAAACATTATATCACTCACAATTTACACCACTTCTAAACATAAACCATCATGGACTTATTTCAAACTCTATGACAAGGTAAGGTATCAACAAATAACTTAAGTTAAAAAGATTACTTGCTGCTAACAATTGACAAATTTTGAGGAATGATATTACCTCATGAGATTCATTTAATATCTTGAATATTAACCAACTGCTCCATACCAAAAGCTAACTACAACTCTTGATGTTATGCATCATCTTTTAATAGGAAATTGTAGGGCATATGATCAGAGCCATTAGACTGTAATATAAAATGACAATCAAATGATCAATTATGTACGGAGTATCATACTCTGTCCAAAATCAAGGTTGAGTTTTCTAAGTTTTCTTTTTACTCCAGTGTTCTTATTTTTTCTCTATGAATAAGAAAATGGAAAAGTATTTTCAACACAAAACTACATATTCTCATGGACATTGATTTTATGCTTTCCAAGGAGAGGAGCCTTTTCTAAACTTGCTCATCCACCATAAAAATTTTCTTCAAATTAAAACCATAACACAATATAACTTTAGAAAATCAAATGTTGATATTTCTGAAGTCAATAACTACTCTATATAACATAATAATATTATTATTAGCTACTCCCTCGGTCGCATTTTACCTGTCATGTTTACTATTCATTGATCAAACCAACTCTTTCTTATTTGCTTATTTTCTTTAGTATTTTTAAATTATTTTTAAACTTAATTTTTTGTGTTTTCAAAAACAAATAGTACTTTTAATGTAGTTTCTAAATATATAAATTTTATATACAAATACTAAACTTAATATTATGACAATTGGATTAAAAATAACTTCAATCAAACCTCATTAACCGAATCAGACATATAAAATGGGACGGAGGGAGTATTAAAAAACCAATAAAACTTAAAATCTAACATAAATGCAACACTGTTATTCATCAGTATTGCTTCAATTTTTAGATATTCCATATTCATCTTCTAAATTTCTGGAAAAAAAAAAAAAAAGAGTAAGGTCTTAATTTTTCTCAAATTTCATATCACCAGAAAGGCCACTTTTTTAGTTCCCAACCAATACACATTTCACAACAATTTCCACCCAGTTCTCCCCTTATTACAATATTACCTAACCACATGATACTACAGCAACTTTTAATTAAACTAAAGCATTACCACCTCCTTTCAAAAAAAAAAATTAATAATAAAAAAAAAAAAAAAGCATTACCACCATTTCACTGATCAACCAGAAGAAATTACAGAACTAACCCCTTCTTTGTGGTAGAAATTGCATATCTCATGGACTTTGTTTTATGCTTGTGAGAGAAGAGCTTTTTCTAACTTGCTCATCCACCATGAAAAGTTTACTTAAATTCAGAACCATAACTCGACAGAAGTTGAGAAAATTAAATTGATATTACTGAAGTCAATAACTACTGTACAAAACATATTACTACAACACTGTTATTCATTGTTATCTCTTAGAGAGTTCAACATTCTATATTCATCTCCTAAGTTTCAGTACACAATAACAAAGTAACAGGCTTCACTTTTCTCAAATTTTATATCACCAGAAAGGCCACTTTCTTCAGTTCCAAACCAATACAATTTCTCAGAAACTTCCACTCCGCTCCCCCCTGATCACCTAACCAACTGATTCTGAAATCGACTTAACCAGAAATTAAAGCATGACAACCATTTCAACGATCAATTGCCGAGCAAAAACAAACTTTGTTTCCTAACAAGAATACGGCTAAAACGGATAATTGAAAGCGAAGTGGAAACTGACCTCGTCTTTATCTTCAAGTACGTCGACAGAGTCCCCGGCGGAGCCACGATCGTCCACACCGGCGTATTCGCCGAGTGTGAACAACCAATACGCGAAGACGAAGAACGCCGCGGCGACGACGGTGACCTGCACCTCCCACCACGACGGCACCAGGCATTCCAGCAACGCCGTCTCCGTCGTCATCTCCGGTCCCTTGCCGCGTGCGTGAATTGAACGGAACCACAGCAAATCAACAGCAAGTCAGCGTAGATGAAAACGAACAATATCGGAATCAAAGTAAACGAAAGAACATTCTTTATTCCGTTACATATATACATATTTTTGTATATTAAAAAACAGAAGAGAGAGAGAGAGAGAGAGAGAGAGAGAGAGAACAGTAAACACGCAGTGAGTGTGAAGTGCGTGAGGGAGAGAGACAATTGGGTCAAAGAAGGGAGGGAGAAGAAGGAGGTTGAATGGGACGGGACGTCTTCGAAGGTTCCGCACAGTAGAGAATTAAATACTCCTAGTTGACTGTGTAATGACCGATTTAGCCTTGGTACCTAGGCGTTCTTACGGTGGGTCAACAGGAATAAACGGGTTGTGGAGGGGTTATTTTGGCATCCAGTATAGTTTGTTTGTCTTATTTATAACGCCTAGAATAGAAAGATTGTTCTTTGCATATTGCACAAATTTTACACGCCAACACAATGTTTAGACTTTAGAATAATATTATGGTTATATGGATCTTCTTTTTTCTTTTCTTTTTCATAATGCAAATTGAAGAGTTAAAGTATTTTTCACGAATGTAATTATTTTTTTTTTAGGCAAAATCTTGTGGCGAGGATCCGTGAGATGGATTAGATTGTAGACAATTAGGTGTGTAAGTGTTACATTTTCATTTATAAGTATTACAATATTTATCATTGGTAACAATTAATTTTACCCTAAGGTCTTGTCTGATTCACGAAAAATATTTGAGAGAAAATGAAATTGAAATTTCATGAAAAATAAATTATCAAGAAGATTGATTTCATGGTTTGGTTGGTGAAAAATGAATTTTTGGGATTGATTTTATTGTTTGGTTGGAGTTTGAATAGTTAGGAATAATGAGTGTAATGACTAAAATGCACCTAAATAGTAATAATGGTAATAAAAGTAATAAGCGCAAAATTGTCCAAATACTTTTTTTCCAACTTTCATGGAAAATAAAATACCACCCGCCAAGCACCTTATGCTTAGATGGCATGTAGTGACCTCTTCTATGTGGGAGGTCATGAGATCGAGAAAATATGTTTGAACAGCTACTACAATGTAATAGAGTTAGTAGCATTAAAAAAATATCACCCCTCCCATTGAAAAACTTTTTCGTCAAAACTAAGGAAAACATTTTCATGTGGAAAAAAAATTTCAATGAACCAAAAGGAGGAAATTTTTGTTTTCATCAAATAAACTTTATCCATCTAACCAAACATGATCTAATAATATCGCAATTTCACATATATATATATATATATATATATATATATATATATATATATATATATATATATATATAAGTATTACAATAACTATCATAATTAAAGATTTATTTTTAATTTAAATTGATATTAAATTATCTATAATAAGTATTACACTTTCTTTTGAAAGTAACATTTCACATATAACTATTACAATATGTATATTAGAATTAAACTGTATAAGTATCACAATTTCAGTTATAAATATTACAATATTTTTTTCATTAGTAATAATCATTTTACCCTAAATATTATTACAATTTCACATATAAATATTACAAATCTATTTAAGTAACAATTTATTTATTTCAAATTAATATTAAATTTTCTGTAATATGTATTATGATTTCTGTCATAAGTAAAACAAAATTTGTCCTAAATTCGATTCGTCGCACAGATTAAGACGGTGAGATGGTCTCACACAAATGCAATTTTTTTCTTAGCACAATTGCACCTATATTTTAAATTTTATCATGTGTTATTATCTTCATAAATAAATATAATGTCAATTTCATTTTTAGTTGTGGATTATACATTTAATTTTCATGTGTGACTTGAAAATATTTACAAACTTTTGTAATCTCTGGCCTGACTTCTAGTCAATAACCGTAAGTAAGTGCACATGCATGAACAACATAACATTTTTCAATGGCAAGATTATATCTATTCTATATACACAGCTGGAAATTATGAAATTTCTGACAATTTGAAAGTGATCTTAAATCAAGTCGAAAGCAAAAAGTGGTCGGAAATAGCAACAGAGGTTTTTTCAGATACCAAAAATGGTCAGAACAAGGCTTTCGACTTGATTTAAGATCACTTTCTGTTGGTCGAAAATTCCATAATTTTCAGGTAATTTTCAGCATGATACATGCATTGATTCAAGTCACAGTATCGATTTATAACTACTTTCTCAACCTACTAATACATGCATTGATTCAAGTCACAGTATCGATTTATAACTACTTTCTCAACCTACTAAAGCACATAGAGTTAATAGCGCATCATTGAAGCTCAAACCCACAACCTCTCGTGTGAGAGTTTAACTTGGTACCATTGGACCACAAGGTCCTTGGTAAAATCAATTAAATATATTTTCTCTTCATGTTTTGATTAATTTTGCAATTGCTAGAAGGTTAGTGTGTTTGTTAATTCCATAAATGACCCGTTAACTATATTATTGATATTTATTAATTTTTATTTTATCTTCAACTTTCAATTGAAGAATCTAGAATAAAAATTGATAAGCATCAATAGTTAAGGAACCACTCTTGGAATTAACTTTTTTTTGAAACAAAGAACTTAATTCATTTGACACATTTTGTCACTAGTTAGACATGCTAAAGAGTTTTCCTAAATCAAAGAAATACTAAACAGTAAAAGAGTTCTACTAGGTATACTTCCAAATTCTACTTTCTCAATTTTACTCCTTGATGTAATAAATAAAGATATGTTAGTTTTATATATGTTAGTTCCATCACGTGAACCCCTAAAAAAGTGTTCACATAAGAATTTGAGAGTGACAGTAGAATTTGTGAGTAGAAAATGAGAGTCTACGTAGTATTTTCCTAAGTAAAAAGAGTAATATTTACTTTTAGTAATCAACTACTTTGCTATTGTCATATTTAATCTTTTTTTTTTTTTTAATTTTACTACATTGCCTTTTTAACTTGGGATAAAGTACAAATAAACCACTGAACTATTTGAGAAACAACAATTAAGCCATCGAACTCAAATAACCCCCAAATAAGCCATTGAACTCGAAAAAAAAAGAGCAAATAAGCCATTGAACTTAGAAAAAAAAAAGAGCAATTAACCTTTTTAACAGGTTAACTTTAGATTTTTGTTGACTGAATTACCCAATGTTTATTTTATTGATGTTTCTTTTATTATAATCCACTTACATAGTAATATATTTTAAATTAATTATAATCAAAATAGTTTTGTCTTGTTGAGATTTGATTTATTTATTATTATTATTTCACTTAATCTTATGTTTAAAAAATAATAATAATTAAATAAATTAGATCTAGACAATACAAAACTATTTTGATTATACTTATTTTAAAATATATCACTATGTAGGTGGATTATAATAGAAAAACATAAATAAAGGAAACATTTGGCAATTCAGTCAGCAAAAACCTGGAGTTAACCTGTTAAAAATGTTAATTACTTTTTTTTTCTGAGCTCAATGGCTTATTTGGAGATTATTTGAGTTCGAAGACTTAATTGCTGTTTCCCAAATAGTTCGGTGGCTTATTTGTACTTTATCCCTTTTAACTTTCATTTGCTTGCTAAAATTTTAGTGTTTCATTTAAATTTTTGTACTTTCAACTTTGACAGAAGAGGGCTAACGCCTAACGTGTAATTTTATCATTTTAACCTTTTGCCCTAACATATAATTTCTCTTCTACTCTCATAATCTTTAATAATGAAATTACATGTTAACTCTCTCTATGACAAACAAATGTAAGTCAACTTCACCAAAAAAGAAAAAAAATACAAATGAAAATCAGAGATGTAATAAAAAAAATTTAAAAATATAACTAAACGCGATAATGTTACAATAGTCGAAAATTAAATGTGAAATTATCGTCTCAAGTAAAAATGTTAATGCAGTTGATAAGATCAAAAGTTGAATAAATTTATATTTAAATATTCAATGTAACATTTTATATTTAAACTTAGAAAAGAACATTAAATAATTTAATGTGAAAAAAGGTTATCAAAATGATGCAACTAATGAACCCCTTGAGATGTAGTTTTCATAAATTAAATTAATTAATCCATCCGCCGTCCATGTGATGTTGAAAAATTTGGGTCGTAATACATTATCACCTGTCCAAATAATGCTTTGTTACAACGCTTTAAAATGGAGGGGGTCAAGAGTGCTTTATTTACTATGTTCTCTGACAAAGCATCATAACTGAATGGTATGAACTCTGATTTCTACCAACAGTTTTGAGATATTGTTGTTGGGGACGTGTTTGGCTTTATTGTGGATTACTTAAATTCTGGTTCGTTCCCTGAAAGATTAAATAACACAAATGTGATTTATTTTAATCCCTAAGAAGAATGTACAGACAGTGGCTGATATGAGGTCAATTACCCTAAGTAATGTGCTTTATAAGATTATGGCTAAGGTAATAGCCAATAGAATGAAACCACTTATGGGGAATCTGATCTCAGAATCCCAGAGTACTTTTATTCCTGGTAGGCTTATTACTGATAATATTCTTATAACTGCGGAGGTGGGGCATTATTTAAATAGAAAACAATGTGGTCTAACTGGTTGGGGAGCATTGAAATTAGATATGGCAAAGGCTTATGATAGAATGGAATGGCAATTCCTGCGAAGGATGCTTGAGGTTATGGGTTTTGATGATCGTTGGATTAATCTGCTAATGCAATGTGTTACTACAGTTCAATATAACATTTTGATAAATGGCGTTAGAAGTGGCGAATTAACCCCAACCCGGAGTCTCAGACAGGGAGGTCCACTTTCTCCATATTTATTCATTATTTGTGCCGAGGATTTGTCTATGTTATTGCAGATGGCTGGTTCTATACATGGCTGTAGAGTGGCTAGAGGGACCCCCCCAATATCCCATCTATTTTTTTTGCAGATGATAGTCTGTTGTTTTTCAAGGCAAATATTCAGGAGGCAGGTGTGATAAAGCAATGTTTGGGGCGATATGAGGAGTTGTCAGGACAGAAAGTGAATTATCATAAATCTAATATCTGTTTTAGTAAGAACACCAGGGAGGATGACAGGGATGTAGTGGCGGCATGTTTGCAGGTTGACCAGGCGCCCAACTTTGAAAAATACCTGAGATTACCCTCTTTTATTGGGAGGAATAAGAGAGCGGTGTTCGCTTATATTGAGGATAAAATCAAGCAAAGGATTAGTTCATGGAACAAGAAATTGCTATCACAGGCAGGTAAGAAAATTTTATTGAAAAGTGTAGCACAATCAATGCCTACTTTTTCAATGAGTGTTTTCTTAATTCCTGACTGTGATACCTCATATTTTTAGGCACTGTATCACTTAATCCTTGTATCCAAATTTTATTTTATTACTTGGGATCGTCCTAATATATTCCTAAACCCATACTAATATAAAATAGTAACTAGTCTTAAAAAAAACCTTTAGTACATATGTTTATGTCCAGTACGGCTAAAACTTTGTTAAATTAAGTTTTAATATATATATATATATATATATATATATATATATATATATATTTGTATACTTAGTATGGCAGACGAAAGAAAGATAAAAGGAAAAAACCTAATTGTTGGTCAGCCGACTCCAAATCCTTTCCCCTCTTCGTCAGCCTACGCTCTTCTTCTTTTTTTTCTCAATCGGCTTCACCAGCAGAAAAAAACATCGCCAATCATCATAGTCAATTCACATATCTTCTTATCAATTTGAAGGAGAAAGTTTACAGAGGAGCGACCGTAGGATTTGATTCAAGGGCTTTTGTGTTGATTTCAGAATTTAGGTAAGATTTATGTCTACTCAAAGTCCTTTTACCCCAAATCAAAAACTGATTTTACTAAATATTTATGTGCAAAATATTTTTAATCTCTCAAAAATCAATTTCATTATTATTTTCGAATAATTGTTATGTGGCTCGTGATCTTCATAAAAACGTGTTTATTATGTAAATTGTTTGAATAAATAATATAGATGTTAGAACGGACTTTTAATCTGTATGTTTGGGTACATGTGATATGATCGTAATTCGTGAATATATGTTTAATAATCCATATATGTTAATTCGTATGTATATGTAATATTAGTGCATCGTATGTTGTTGGGCTGTTCGAATTAATTCCATGTTCGATAATATAAGTATATTTCAACTTCAAGAAATATAGATTTGATTAAAATGTTTGATTAGGATGTGCATATAATTTTGATCTGTACGATGTTAAAGGGCATTACTATGTATGTGTATTTGGTGTACTGTATCAATACATATATTACTTGTTTATATGTACATTTCAAGCATATCAATTAGTTTGTGCGTAGGTTATATATTATAGTAATACATATTAGTACATGGTATGAGTACTTAGTAGATGGAATGATAAATGGTGTAATCGGTGTATTGTTATACATATATTTATATATATTTGATTATGGTGGAGAGTACAAATTATTTGGTATAAAACTTATATTTAATTCATTTTGGTCATGGAGGATTTATACTTGGATTTTTCTCGTGAGGTTGGTCTCTCACAATTTGATTATGGATACCAGTGTGGGGTTGGTCTCTCACATTTGGTTCTGGATTATTTTTATATACCTTGTGGGGTTGGTCTCTCACAATCGAATTCGTTCTACCCATTGGGGTTGGTCTCTCAATGGGGGTATGCATACTTAAGGGATTGATCTCGTGCCAACTGGGTTGGTCTCTGGTTGGTTGGTTTTGGTCACTGGGGCCGAAGTAATGGCTCTTGCCTTGTATTTTTCCTCCTCATTGACTTGGGTGGTAAATAAAGGATTAAATCCTAATATTGGGAAAAGTGGTCAAACGTGGAAGTTATTGTATTTTGTGTTAAATTAATTGATGATATGGTAAATTCTGGAACGTTATATGAATTTTAATTTATACTTATTATGTGGTTGACTTGGTAATTGGTAATTAAATGTAAAGAAATGGTAGGAGGGAATATTGCAAGTATAATACGATTAAGGGGTTAATGTGGAATTATGTGCTCCAAGGTGTTATGTGTTATGTGTAAAATGTTTTACAGGGTGGAGTAAGTCTTACCAGCTGTTGTATGCTGAATTTGTCCCCCCTTTAGTTTCTTTTGCAGGTACGTCTTGTATGACATTTCGAGCATGAGAGCGATTCATCTTTTAGAGCTTTGGAGTTTTATTTTGTTAGAAAATTTGGAAGTTGTTTCTAGACAATTGTAATTTTACACTTAATGAACTAGTATTAATTATGGGTTGTTTTTAGCCTGTGCGTTTGGATATAGGCTGTTATCTAAACGTGGCGGTAGCATCCCGTTTTCCTTGTTTTGTTTAGCTTCCGCAATTAAATAATGAAATCTAAATCAAATAAATGCCTTTTAATAAATTAATTTGGTTTTGGAAAATGGGAGTGTTACACTGACACAGTCTGCTTATCAATCCAAATGACTATGAACATATATTGGTGGGGTTCTGGTTTAGAAAGGGGAATTCACTGGAGAGCCTGGGATAAATTAAGTATTCCTAAGAAGTTTGGAGGGTTAGGCTTTAAAGATCTCAGGGGATTCAATTTGGCTATGTTAGGAAAACAATGAGTTTTCTGCACTTTTGGCCCCACGACTATAGTGGCACTAGCAGAATTGATCCATGACTTTCGAACCTTGCAATTTTAGTCCACGACTAATGTTTTTTTTTTGCAAAAATGGTACTTCCAGCCACTTTTCCGTCAAAATTTCACCAGAGAGAAAATTCTTCATTTTTAACAGGGCTAAAATTGACGTTTGACTTATCTCAAAAAATTAAAAGAAAAAAATTGACATTTGACTACATACAATATTACTGGACTACATACTACTGCCACAGGCGGCGGAGTTCCTGGAGCAGGCAGGGCTGTCAGTAAGCGGCGGAGCGGCCGTGACGTTCCCCGGGCTAGTTGGGTTATCCGGGCTCATCACTCAGAATGAGATGGAAACTCATCAGGATGAGAGAAAATGGAGAAGCTCACAGCTTGCACGCTCAGTAATATTGTTAGTATGTAGTCAAATGTCAATTTTTTTTTTAGATAAGTAAAATGTCAATTTTAGCCCGGTTAGAAATGAAGAATTTTTTTCCCGGTGAAATTTTGACGGAAAAGTGACCGGAAGGACTGTTTTTGCAAAAAAAAAAATCAATAGTTGTGGACAAAAATTGCAAGGTTCAAAAGTCGTGGATCAATTCTGCTAGTGCCACTATAGTCGTGGGACCAAAAGTGCAAAAAACTCAGAAAACAAGTATGGCAATTCCTCACTAACCCCAGCTCCCTTGTTGCAAAAATCTATAAGGCACGGTACTTTCCTCATACCTCATTTATTGATGCCAGGGTGGGAAATTGCCCGAGTTATGCTTGGAGAAGTATTATGGCAGCACATGATATGGTAGTTGCGGGGGTACGAAGAAGGATTGGTAATGGTAAAACAATTTTAATTTGGGGACACCCATGGTTGTCAGATGATCCCAGCCCACTGGTACAGACTGACATGCCTGAAGAGCTAAGAAACGCCAAAGTGACGGGATTAATTGATGAGCACACGAATAATTGGGATCCCCATATTTTAGCAGATTTGTTTAATGATGAGGATGTGAGTCGAATAATAAGAATTCCTATAAGTCCTGGATATGAGGACTCATGGTATTGGCTGGGTGACCCCAATGGAGTTTATATGGTAAAGAAGGCCTATAGAAATATTATGGGAATTTATGAGCATACACCATGAGAGTTTGATAAAGGGATTACTATATAGAAGATGAAGGTACCCCAAAATGGAAGACTTTTTTGTGGAGAGCAATTTGTGATATTCTTCCTACAACTACTAACTTGAGGTGGGAAAGTGTGGAAGATATATGGAGCGGGATGTGTGTTAAGGTAGTGTTTGTGATCATTTAGGTCTTGGTGTAAAAAGTGGGCTTCCTTACGTGTGGAGGAAAGAAAGATGGTAATGCCAGCGAGAGTTTGAAGAAAGAGTGGACTGAGATTGATTGCTGCAGCGGTGAAGGAGCAACTGGTGGTGTTATAGGTGTCTTTAGTTATAGTGTTGGTGTGTTATAGGAGCAACTGGGGTGGTGTTATAGGTAATAGGTGTCAACTGGGGTGGTGGTGGTGTTATAGGTAATAGGTGTCTTTAGTTATAGTGTTGGTGTGTTATGGTCTTACTGACTCTATTAAAATGTAGTATCTGTTATAGGTGTCAGTGTGTTATGGTTTTACTGACTCTATTAGAATGTAGTACTATTAGAATGTAGTATCTATCTATTCATAAACTACTTTCTCAACCAGCTGAATCACAAAGAGTCAATGCCGCCTCCACTAAAGTTCGAACTCACTTCCTTCCATATGGGAGTGCAACCCGGGTGCCATTAGACCACAAGGTCTTCAGAAAGTTAGTAGGCAACTCTCACAAGAATAACCATCTTAGTAACTTGGTAAGTCAGAATATTATTTGTAGTGTAGGCCACACGACCATGTCCCTAGAATCACTGCAGAAGTAAATTGTGAGTCACGCAATTAGCCCACTAGTGATTGGCCAGATCCAATCCAGACCTTCAAGCATTCTTAAACTTTTTTCTCATACATACTTCCAGTAAAATTTGAAATCCAACACTATCACTTCTAGTCATAACCTTTAAATCATACGACGAAACGTTTATTGTTTCAATTGATGTTTCGAAGGTTTTTCAAATAACGAAAATTTGTACCTTATATTTCATAATTCAATCAGTTAAATTTATTTATTTGTTTATATATACACATATCTCACGTGTTATTTGAATGTTCCGACCACAAATAATTGTGTCTCACAAGGTGGTGCACCACATGTGGTCCACTACTTTCCTTGAAATTACGCAATGTAATAACATATATTGTGTACATAGTTAAAATCATACCAAAAAATAAAATATAAATGTATAAATGTAATAGAGCTAGTAACATTCAAAAATAAATGTATAAATTTGACTATGTCGCGACGCTAATATATAATAATTTGGAAATTTGTTAGTCAATTGGAATACATTTATAATTTTACCTCACTCACAAGACTTCAAGCAAAAATAATGAGAGGTAATTCAGTTTGAGATTCAATTGAAGCACAAAGAATCAATATTATCACTAAAGTTCGAACTTGTGACCTCCCATTTGGAAGAGTCACAGAGGTGTCATTGAATTACAAGCTACTTGAATTCAAACTTATTTAATACAGAGTAATACACTATATAAATTACAGAGTATACAACTGCATAACCCAATATAACAAGGAAAACGTAAAATAATTGTCTAATATTTAGTTTCACTTCATATAAGTTACAGGCTATTACACAGAACGATATTTACCTTGTACATACTCTCAAATAATAACTGTGAGTTTTTCTTGTCATAAAAAAAAAAAAAAAAAAAAAAAGTAAGTGAAAGGTCAATATAATTGCGAACTATTGTACATATTCACTATATTAAAGAATTTCGAACTATATTTTTCATTCGTGAGTAATAGCCAAATTATAAACACGACTTAAGCCAAGTTTGAATTAGTTTCTAGTGAAAAAAAAAAAAAAAGTTAATTATATTATTATATTGTTTGTGTCAATAAACGTGGGCCTTTATTTACCGGCTGGTGCTTGTATATATAGTGAGCTACAAGTTTGAATGGCGCAGTTGAAAGACGAGCGGAGAGCAATATCAGTGACACAGTGAGGTGGCCGGCCGGTCGCCGGAGAGAGTGAAAAGATGGGGAGATCTCCGTGCTGTGAGAAGATGGGACTGAAGAAAGGTCCCTGGACCAAGGAAGAAGACCAAATCCTCGTCGACTACATCAGCCGACACGGCCATGGCAACTGGCGAGCTCTTCCCAAACGAGCCGGTACGCATATTCATCATATCGTTCTGCCCGGGATTCGATCCTAATCCCGATCTCTCGAGAATAACAGATATTTACCAAACACTCCTAAAATTATAAATGTGTACTGTAGTTTTAGCGGCTTTTATATATGTATGTATTTCTTTTTGATGTTATATATGTTGCTGGATGGCCGCCGGCAGGTTTGTTGAGGTGCGGGAAGAGTTGCAGACTCCGATGGATAAATTACCTGCGACCGGACATCAAACGAGGAAACTTCAGCCATGAAGAAGAAGACGCCATTATCAAGCTGCATCAAGCTCTAGGAAACAGGTGATTGCTTATATACTATATACTTTAATTAATAATTACTCTGTATTATATTTCTCAGCAACTTTAGCAGAGTTAATCAGAAAGCTAATTTGGTAATCACGATATATTTTTTCAATTAAGCCAGTTAAATTTATCTCTCACTTTCAAATAATGACAGTAAACTTTCCAATTAATCAAAATAATTATTATTCAAGAAAATTCAAAAACGTGGATCACGAGCTAGTTAACTTCAATTATTTTTAAATGGGGAGCATATACAGAGTATAATATTTGTGTATTATAAATTAAAATAGTGATGTTTTTGTATTACAACTTGGATGTTTAAATAATATAATATATATTTTTATATTCTAAATAATTCGTAATTAAGTTTTTCTAGTTATTTTATATCGATAGTCTAAATTGAATTGAGAGTACTAATAGAGATCTGTATTTATACTATGTCGAGAAGTAAAGAGTATGGCCTTATTACTAGATTAGAATACAAAATAGACATTGTGACTTGTGAGGCTCTAGTACCACTAAGATCGGAAAAAACTAAGCAACTTTAGTTTTTTTTTTTAAAAAACAAGCAACTTTAGTTAGTGTAAATGACTAAATGAGATGTTGGGCCAGGTGTCCTGAAATATTATTATAGAATATAATTATTTATACTTAGCTTCGTTCAACTTGTTTACCCTGTTTGGTAAATAGCGGTTAGATGTTAACTGATTGAGTTAAGTAGAGGGTATAACTAGTTGATAACATTAGCTGGTTGTAGAAAAGTGTTTGGTGAATTAGTTGTTAGTTGTTAGTTATTTGGTATAATTTCTTTTCTCAAAAAGCTAATTGAAAAAGTTGCTTTGAGTAGCTTTTTGAATTTTATTAGCATTTTGGAGTTACAAAAAGTTAATTAACCAAACACTTATATTGATTTGTTAACTAAATCAACAAGTTAATAGTGGCCAAATAAGTTAAAATTGACCTATATCATAATAACGAACACCTTAGTATCTTCTAATTGCTAATGGTGATTTTTTGGTCAAGCTATGTATCACGTTGTGTCAAATGTCATGCAAAACTAGTTAATTAGCCAATTGTGTTCACTACTAGCCTAGGCAAGTTGGGTGATGACTTGCTAGCTTATTGCACCCAAGTTGTGTCAATTTGAAATCTGAGTTTAAGTTCAAAGTATTGAGCTAATTAAAATATTCAATAACCTCCGACAAAAATTATACTAGAATTGATATATCATATCATTTCTTCTCTTAAAAAGCTGAATTCTCAACTTTAAGGGTCCGATAGAGCATTTGGGAAAATGTAAATGGATTTGTCCATTTTGGACATAATTTCACACCGCTGTCGAGGTTCAAACCTTGATCTCTTCTCTCATACTGTCTACTAAACCAGTGAGCTAAACATGTACGGACTTGATATATCATTTCTAATGCATGCTTCCTCGCTTAATATTTAATTTGTTTCAAATTTATAGTTATATTGATTAATTTAGGAGCTGAGTAATTAATAATTAAAGTTTGTCCGTGATTGATTTGCAGATGGTCCGTGATTGCTGCAAGATTGCCGGGACGTACGGACAACGAAATCAAGAACATATGGCACACCCGTTTGAAGAAACGGTTAAACGACTACGGTCTTGTTCCGCCGCAGCCCAGCTTGAAATCCAAATCCCAACCGTTGAAACCCTTCGCCATGGATCTCCAGACCCCGAGCTCTCCGCCGCATTCCTCGACGACAACCTCGACCGACGTCCACGCATCGTCCTACTGCAGCATTTCCAGCCACTGCGTGGTCTCCGACGCGGTATTATTGCAGAGTGATCTGCCGGAAGTCGACGAGAGTTTTTGGTCGCAGGTATTTTCGTCGGAGAATTCCAGTGATGCCGGTGATCTTCCGGCCACGGTTGACGGAGAGAGCCGCTTTGATTCGACGAAGAACGAGACGTACGAGACCAATTCCAGCGTAGAATTCTGGCATCGCCTTTTTAGTAAGACGGAGAACTTGCCGGTGTTGCCGGAACTTTGACACGCCGGTGTTACCGATAGGTGTAATATTAAATATCTTAAAAAATTTAACAAAATATAAATAAAAAATAAAAAATAAAAAATCAGAAACAAGCTTGTAATTTTGTAAATGGTGTGTCATCTCTAGTAAGAGTCCAATTTTACGAATATGACTCGAAATAGCATGGTTGAAAAAATCGCTAGGCGCTCATCGGGCGCTCGGGGAGCGCCTAGGGCGCCTAAGTGGGGATTAATCAGCGCTTAGGCGCCCGTGTATTTTTTATTTGTAAAAAATTTATTTAATATTTTAAGACTTAATAATTATAAACTATTTAATACTTTAATAGTTAGTACTAAAATATTAAATATGAGAAAATTTTAATTTTGGTCACATGACTATAGGGGCATTGTTAATTTCAGCACCTGACTTTCAAAAGTGTCAATTTAGTACCTTGACTATGTAATTTTTGTCAATTTTGGTCACTCAGGCCAAATTGATGGTCAAATTTGGCTGGAAAAATATAATCCAACATTTAGTCTATAATCTGAGGGGCAAAATAGTCTTTTGATCCTTTATCCTAATTGTGAAAATGTGGTCCGAATTAAGCACAAAATTTTCCGTCGAAATAGTCCATCGTCAAATTGCCGGTTTGCCGATTTTCAACCCTTCATGGTCTGCAATTTGGCGAAAGGATTGAAAATTGTCGGAAGCCATGAAAATCCTTCATTTAATTTGGCCGGCAATCTGACGATTTTCAATCCTTCATGGTCGTCGGAAGCTACATGGAAGATGACGATTGACTACGCCGGAAGCCATGGAAGATGACGATTGATGAAGAAACAACAAACACAATGGTAGTCATTGATAGTAATACATGTAAATTCTTTTCAATTTCCGATGCTTAACCATGTCAAGAACTGGAATTAATTTCAAATTTCAATGTTCAAAATTAAAAAAATTCCATTGCCAAATTCAATGTCAAGCTTAAGGGAATAACCCAGAAAACACTTCATCCGTTGCCAAATTCCTGTGGCGTTGGATACTCCATTTCCACTGCTTCGTTACCATCGTCTTCTTGCGGCTCGTCAAATAAAGAAGTAGTGATAGCTTGCTTGGCAGGGAAGCGGTAGCTGGCGCCACGAATGACGTCGACGAAATCGGAGCCTGCGGCGTTGGATTCTCTATTTCCGCTACTTCGTTCCCATCTTTTTCTTTTTCTGCTATTCCGGCTACTTCATTCCTCTTTGAAGTCTTTGCCTGCGGCGCCACGAGTGACGACGTCGGCGTCTCTCTATCGTCTTCTCCGGCAAGGGATTGATGCTTTGACCGTACATAAACAGACGAACCGGGTCAACATCACTTGGGCTTAATTCGGACCATATTTTCAAAATTAGGAGAAAGGATTAAAAGACAATTTTGCCCCTCAGATTATAGACTAAATGCTAGATAAAATTTTTCCGGTCAAATTTGACTGTCAATTTGGCCGGAGTGACCAAAATTGACAAAAATTACATAGTCAAGGTACTAAATTGACACTTTTAAAAGTCAGGTGCTGAAATTAACAATGCCCCTATAGTCATGTGACCAAAATTGAAATTTTCTCTATTAAATATTAACCTACAAAACTTATAGAGTTGAGTTTGAACAATTTAGGGTTTCTACGCCTACACTGAGACTCAAAACCTAGACCTCCCATATAAAGGAGCAATCGGATACCAGTGCACCACAAACCACTTGGTAATTTAAGATTTTTTGGCTCAAAACAATGTCGTTTTGAATGAAATAACTCATTTAAAAAAAGAATAGAACAATAGTTAATTGACCGACTAGGCGACCTATTTGGTGCCTAGGCAGCCTAATCGGTGCCTAGGACGCCTAGTCGGCGCCTAGGAGGCTTAGGCGGTCAGTGTCTAGGCGGCCTAGAGTCCTAGACGCCACTTAGGCGGCCTAGTCGGCCGCCTAGCCGGTCAGGCGCCTAGACCACCGATTATGGTGATACGCTAGGCGGCCAGCCATTGCCTAGCGCCTAGGCGCCGATTAATCGGTGCTTAGGCGGGATTTTTACAACATTGAGTCATAGTATAAATAAAAATGACGATCGATATTTAAACAATTTACATTTAAAATTATTTGTGTATCGGGAAAGCCTTCGTTGTGATATTAGCCAAAAAAAAAAAAATTAGAAAAAGGTAAATCAATTTAGATTGTCTATAATTAACCAAAAAAGCCAATAGATAACATTTTGCGGTTACAAAGTCAATTCCTTGACCAATTTTGTTAGGTTGCCCCAAATTATTTATGCATGGTTTAATATGTTTGGTGAATTACTTTTACAAGTTTGAACAAATGATATTGAATGTAACATTGTCGACATCGCAATCAAGAAATATTCATTCAATTTCTTGACTAATACTACGTATTATTTTAATTTCCAAGATGGCATGCCATTTGCAATGCGTACGTGAAACATGGAATTCATTTGCAAATAAAGAAAATCATGTCTTGATTTGGTTTGTTTTGTTGAAAAAAATGTTGTGAATAGACTTGTATCATCCTGTAAATCGTTAAGTTGTTGTTAGTTTTACGGGTTAGTTTTGACTAGTTGTCGACGGGTTAATACAACCGTTCAGGTGACAAAATATAATATAAATAAATAAGATAAAAGAAAAATAAATTAGACACAATATTTTTTAATGTGAAAAATTGAAAGGTAACAATCACAGTGTTTTTTTTTTTTTGGGTGTCAAGTCAAAATCCATTATCTTTGCAGTAATCTTGTACATGTACATTTTTTGTATAGAGAGCCATTAGGTTCATGCTATTTTATGGAATTTTGCAATATTGGTCGGGTCGATGAAGATGATCAATTATGATGTAGATTGATGAAGAAGATGTCTCTGCATGAGCAGCTCAACTGGTTATAGGGGTGAAGTTTGGGAAAGATGATCAGGGATTGTTACCATGGTTTACATCCTCTCAGATGTTCTGTTGGACCCTTAGGATTGGAGATTCAACCTCTTGGGAAGAATGAAGAGGATGCCCCTTGCTTGTTTCCAATTATGGTCTTATGGTAATTGAGTATTTATAGTAGAGTGGAATATTTTAGAATGTATATAGTAGGTGAGTTTAGGGAAGAAAAAAAATATTTAGGAAAGTAGAGCTATTTTATGTTGACTTGATTGTCCTTCCATAAATGTTAGACGTCATATAATTGTCTTCCTTTTAGTGATGTCTGATCGTCACTATAAATAGGCAAATTATACTGTGCTGGTGCACAGTGCATTGTGCGCTCTGGACCAAAACGACGTCGTTTTGTACTTTTTTCGCGTATTTACTGTTAACCTCTTTAAAAAAATTCATATTTCGAATGTACAGAATTGTATAATAAAAAACACAGAATTTTATACCTGAAAACACATCATTTTTATAACTGAAAATTCCCATGTTTCGAATGTGCAGAATTATATAATAGAAAACACATAATTTTATACCTGAAAACACAAAATTTTATAACTGAAAATTCCCATGTTTCGAATGTACATAACTATATAATAGAAAACACATAATTTTATACCTGAAAACACATAATCTTTTTTAAAAAGATAAAAAATCTCCTGTTTCGAATGTACAAAATTTTATACTTGAAAACACATAATTTTATAACAAAATACAAAACGACGTCGTTTTGGGAGGCACAGGGACGCACATTGCTATGTGCGCCCTGGTGCACGGTATAACGATTGCTATAAATATTACTCCATAACTTTGACTGGTCCGCCACACATACTTGGGCCTTCATCGAACACCTGCCACTCCCAACAAATAGACTACTCCTGGGCCGATTGCCTAGGCCATGGCAAATTATTGTGTGGACCATAACAAAAAGTACATTTTTAATATACTAAATATATATTATTTGTGTATTGAATGTACATTATATAAAATAATATACTTTTCCTGAATACAATGTACATTATTTATATACTAAAAATACATTATTTTTGTACTAAATTTACATTATTTTATAACATACAAAATATGGTTCACACAGCTTGTGTGGATCATGGTCCACACAATAATGATTGCTGGGCCATAGTACCCCATCAAACAATTGTATTATTGCTTGTATTTCAAAATGCAACTGATAGCATTATAAAATATGTCTGTGTAATAAAACAATACATGGTCATTGTAATAACAAAATGACACGAGTTAGATTTGTGCCAACACACTTTTTATCGACCTCGTTACACATGACCTTCATAGTATAATATAATTTACCTCTTTTACATAATTAATGAACTATTATATATGATGATACTCAGTGCATACCCTTGAACGGTATATAATTTGTTTAATGAAATAATTAATTAATCGAATGCTGACAAAAGGAAATAATACAAAGGATATGTATTCACGTACCGCTGTATTGCCTGTCATGTCATGTTGCATTGTAACCTGTCATGTCATCTAACATTAATAAATTTAATGATTGATTGAACAGATAGAATGATAAAAGAGCTTAAACAGTAATCTAGTGATTGATATATTGCATGTAAAATTAATTTTCACTGATAAGGGGCCGTTTGGTTCACGGAATGTTAGATTACTTTAGGGAATGTTAGATTATTGGGAATATTAGATTCTTATGTTTGGTTAAGATTGAGGTATATAATATAATTATGTTTGGTTTAGGGTTATATATATATATATATATATATATATATATATATATATATATATAAAAGTTAACATAAAATATATATTTTTAAATAATTAGAATGAATTGAAAATAGCAAAATTTATAAATATCCAAGGTTATCTCACATTACCTAAGAAAATGAAGGGAATCACATTTCCTTTAAGGGGGCGTTTGGTTCAGGTTATATAACATAACCAAAGGAATGTGACATTCCAAAGCTCACATTTCAGTGTTTGGTTCATATTATCTTAGGGAATCTAACATTCCCAAGGAATGTCACATTCCCTCCACATAGGATTTTGAAGGGAATGTGATTCCCTTCAAAATCTTAGGTAATGTAAGATAACCAAGATAACCTTGGTTATCTTTAAGGATATTATAGTGTGTATAAAAGATAACCCTAAACCAAACATGATTATATTACATACCCCAATTTTAACCAAATACAGGAATCTAACATTCCCAGTAATCTAACATTCCCAGCAATCTAACATTCCCTAAGGTAATCTGACATTCCGTGAACCAAACGACCCCTAAAATCCTATGTGGAGGGAATGTTCTATTCCCTAGGAATGTTATATTCCCTCAGATAGTATGAACCAAACATAGGAATCTAAGCTCAGGAATGTCACATTCCCATGGTTATGTAATATAACCTGAACCAAACGCCTCCTAAGAGTTAAATTTTATACCTTGGCACCCTAGGTTGGGATTATTATTGCGAATGCAAAAAGTATATAGTTTAGTGTTGGATATTACTTCTAGCAGTAAAGTGAGTGTTCAAATCTTGTCACCGAGGTGAGTTACGTTCCTCGTGTACATAAAAGTTCATAGTTTTGTGTTGGGTGTCGCTTCCAACGACATAGTGGGAGTTCGAACTTTGCCACTCGATTGAGCTCATTGTACACACATGAGTGTATAAGTTGGTGTTGAGTTTTGAAGATGGACATGCTAAATTTATCTCATTATATACTCAATACAAAGGGCATTACTTAGTTTGTGAAGCATCCAGAGCAACAACAAAAGCATCGGCAACAAGGCCAACCCGAAAAATGTGGCGAAAGAGAGAGGGGCCCGAGCCATCTGCCTTTGACACAAAAAAGAGGGGATACGATCAGATCGTGGAAGAAGGAGACAAAGAGTTAGAAGAGGAACCCGCATAACGCAAAAAACATGTTAATGGTAAAACTAAAAGGCATAAGATCACGATAAGAATATTGATGTAACTATTGGTCATGGTCCGCCGTGATCAATTTTGTTGAATAAAAAAATTGCTTCTACTCTTGTTCACGGAGCCCTTTGTGTTAGCATAGTGGGAGGCCGAGGCCGTGTCTTCGAACTCATTTGAATGAGGCATCTCCTCGTTCCCCAAAAAAAGAGGAAGAACTAGCACACTCTATTCCCTAAGGGTCGGCACGGGATCCGATCACGCTAGCTACCCGACGGAAGGACATTTTCTTGGTCAAGCTCAAGGCTTGATTACGAAAACGCTATCCCCTACTACCAGTATAGGGTCTGGCCTCGCTCACTGCCCTACAGATTACAGAAGAACCGACCTTTGACCGGGCCCACAGCTGGCCAAAGTGAGCTATGAACACACAAAAAAATTCAATATATAAATTAAAAAAAAACTATTATAAATAAATAAAAAAAACTAATTTATACAAAATATATATGTTTCAAAAATTATAATCAACATGTTTCTCTACGCGCGTAGTCTGTAGGCAAAGGGATGGTGACAAAATATTCGATGAGTTTACACTATTATTACTCTCTAGTTGACTTCGCTACTATCTCAACTTAGGAGTAAGGGTTGGTGACGGAATAATTGGACAACGTACTAGATCCGATTCGGTGGGCGTGACTCATCAAAGCAGTCAAACAACAGTCAGGGGCAGAGAACAGATGGAACAGTTTGAAGTGCCAAAGCATTAAGAGCACCGCCTCATTAAAAATAAGAATTATGGATGACAATGTCACTTAGTAGGAGGCCGTTGCTATCATTATTGTAATCGTTACAGGTTTATAGTATAAATGCTAACCCTATGTATCAAGAGGGGGACACACTCTGTTTCTTGTACGAGTTCTACTATATGGACTCCCAAATTCTACTCCATCATTTTTACTCCTTGAGGTGGCAAACCATGATTTGTTATTTTCATCATGTGGGTCCACAGAAAAGTGTCCACATAAAAAAACAAGTGAGCGGGAGTACAAGTTTAGAGTATAAAATAGAAGTATACCAAATATTTTCCTTCTTGTACACAAACCATAGCAATACAATTGTCTATGTTTACTAATACATAAAATATATCCGGTAAACATTATTACCGCCACAGGGTAAAGTAGGAAAATAAAAAAATACAAATATGAACCATTCATTTTATCGAATAGTTGGACGAACATTTTTTAGTTCCCATTATAGGCCCAACTTTCTTAGCTTTTTATTAATATAGTAGATAGTAGATAGAAATCTTTGTCAGCCAACATTATGGCTACAACAGATAGAGAAAGTATCGAACATATACTACCTTGTAATAGAGTCAATAGCAATCGTTATACCCTACACCACGGCGCGCGTAGCACTGTGTGCCACGCGCCTCCCAAAACGACGTCGTTTTGGGGTCGTTTTGGGAGGCGCGGTAGGAAGTTGCTGTGATTATGTATATTTGTTCACACAATTATGTATATTTGTTCATACAATTATGTATATTTGTTCATACAGTTATGTACATTTTTTATACAATTATATACATTCTTTTTATACAATTATGTACATCCGAATCAGAAAATTTATGTGTATTATGTTAAGAGTTGATGTGTATTATGTTAAAAGTTTATGTTTATTATGTATTATGTTAGATTATGTGTATTATCTTTTAAAAAGAGTGTATATTTTGTTATATAATTATGTACATTCATGTATACAATTATGTGTATTCTAGTATAACATTATGTACATTTTTGAACATGGGTTTTTTTTTAAAGAAAAATTAACAGGGACGGGAAATTTCAAAAATAAATAAATAAATAAAACGACATCGTTTTGCATCTGGGTGCACAGTGCAATGCGTGCCGTGGTGTAGGATATAAATTGCCAGTCAATAGTACTAAAAAAAAAGAAAGAAAGATAGAAATCCTTCAATATAAAAAAGAAAAATTTTCATTTGCGGATCAGCCCGGTTAAGTTGGGCTTCTTAGATATTAGGATTCGGTAAGCCCAATAGGTTGCGCCGACTTATCTTTCATAGATGCAGAAGGACACGGATTGACTCCTAAATTCCTAATAAATATCAGGAAAATCGATTTTCTAAATCTTTTGTAGTTTCTCTCTAGGGCTCATCGAACTTCTTCCTCAATACACTCTAGATTCATTACAATAGTCGTCGTCTCTGCTAATCGTGGGCGTTTCGGGTTTCGGTTCAATTTTTTTCAGTTTCGGTTTCGATTTTTCGGTTTTAATAAAGTTAAATCATTCGGTTCGATTTCAGTTCGGTTTGAAACGGTTCGATTTTGGTTCAGATTTAATTCAGTTCGGTGTTCGGTTCGATTTAAGATCCCCAAATTTTAACATTTCCTAATTTTTCGAACATACTACCAAACAATACATATTCACATAATCCAAATTCAAACTCTAAACATTATATAACAAAATAGCAATCTAAAATTCAAACACAATACTAAGTACTAATTACCAAACTCAGTTAACGTTTTTGCACAACCGACTCTTCAGTTGGTTCAGTTGAAATATTTTTATTGATAAGACAAATAACCATCTATCTGTATAGTTGATATTAAAAGAACTAGTGTCAATTACTATATGCTAGTGCACTCGAAATATATTTCAGTACTAGAAAATAATTATAGTGCACTGAAAGTCAAAATTAGAATGACTATAAAGTACATTAAATTTATTATAAAAAAAACATAAAACTAAAGAAAATACTGAATATTGTAAATATAACTCAAGTTAGATATAATTTTGAAGTAAAAAACAATTGCGATAAACAACAAAAGTGCAATGTAGAAAACCAGTTATAAAGAAATCAAATAAAAAATTTAAGTTTCGATACCAGTAAGAATGAGAACTGAACGGCGGAGCAGGCATCAAGAAACTTGAATTTACTTCTTTATTATTATTATTATTATTATTATTATTATTATTATTTATTTATTTATTTATTTATTTAAAAAAGTTATATAGCATTCAGTTCGGTTCAATTTTTGCCAAAAAGTTCAATTTCGGTTCGGTACTAAACCATTCGGGTTACAAAATCCCAAACCGTTCGATTTTCTATTACTAGTTCGGTTCGATTCAGATCGATTTGGTTCGGATAAACCCCTACTTTATTCAGACATTTTCTTAGTATTCAAGATGGAGAATGAGAACAAGGATCCATATGTACATTCACTATTTTGATTGAAACAAGTAATCTTTTTGATACATTCTCAAACCTATGACACTGATACAGAGTTTGAACCAACTTCAAATTTGACAATATCACATCAGGCTTGAGGAAATAACTAAAGGATAACATATTATCAACATCTCAATGCAGAAAATCCCTCATTGGATCATCATGGTGGATCTTCTTCATCCTATATGCCTCCATTTCTTCGGGTGTGACCTGGAAGGCAATTACATGAATGGTCCAGATTACAACAGGATGAGGATTGAGGAGATGGGGTATGAATACAAGAAATGAAATGAAATGAAGAGAGCAGCATACCTCATTATCATACTTCACATTATATTTCCGTTTCCTTTCATCTGTCACTTCTCTTCTCCGTTCATCCTCCTGGTTATACAACGTAAAACATGGATCAAAAGATGTTTTTGAATTCATAAAAACCCACATGTAAGGAGAAATTATTGGTTGTGAAAGGACATACCTTTTTGAGTGCTTCAGCCAATTTTTTGTCATCCAGAACCAAATCATCCGGTACATCAGTTCCCCATGTAGCAAGTTTCTTCTGCTCAGTTGGTGTATGGGCATCTGGATGATTCATAATCAATTTAGATGATATACAAATGGACACACATATATACAAATAACATAAAACTTGGAACAAATGCTCAAAGCAAAAATACTTTGAACTGGCAATATTAACTTACCTTCTGTAGCTTCTTTGCGAGCAATATTGGCCTTCATTAGATCACCTGCAGCTTCAGCTGCTTCAATTCCAGCTGTTCCTGTACAATAACTGTTTCGGATGGTCTGTTTGCAACACTTGTAACCCCATTGGTGGTCCTTCCACCAGGAACCCCAAACAGTAGTGTGATTATTGATGAAGACGTCCTCTTCATATTTACTCCTAGGAAGTGACATCTCCTGCAGACAAAATGGCATTGATCTTGTTAGACCCGAATAAGATTATTCACTAAAGAAAACAACAGGCAGAACACAAATGCTGCAATGACATATTCCTATTCATTCCAAACTTTCCATATAAGACAATGGGGTTGGTACTGTTTATGCAGATGAATTTCCATATATGCAGTTAAGGTAAAAATGTCAAATACATATTCATGAACTCTTATTTCAAATATTACCTGTCCCTTCACAATCCTGCCAGTTCGATCATATTCAACTTCTTTCTCACTTTGGCCCAGTAAAAGTTCTCTAGGAAGTGTTTCCTCACTAGCTGCATTGCCATATTTATCCATGATGGTGTCCTTGGTCTGGCCCTTCAATTTCTCTTTACTGACTTTATAATTTTTATAAAGCAATTCAGCTTGGGAGGGAGCTGCTTGCATATGGATGTCATGGCCCTTCTCAAAAGATTCCCAAGCATGAATATTGAGCTGCTTGAACTCCAGTGCTTGACCACTTAATCTATTTTGGTTATCCCCCTATAACACAACCAAACCACAGATCAATCATTGAATATAAGCAAATTACTAATTTTTTTTAAATAACACTATTAAAACAAAACTTACAGCATAGAACTTCTCATTTGGATCCATATCTGGAAGGGGGTCTTCACGCATGGACCGGGTTTTGGGGTCATAGTGGGCAGAATTGACATCAAGATTAAGAAGATATTTGGCAGTATCTTCTCGAATACGTAGATTCCTGAAAAGAGAAAAACATTAAGAGCGTTGAGATGTTAAGCATTTTTAAGAATATGCATGTCAGGGGATAGTATATATATATATAAAACTCACCTGACAGTCCCAGTGCTACCACCTCCTGTAGTGCGCACACGCTTCTCGACCTTTGCAAAATCCATCTGCTTACTTTCATCAACCTTCGTTTCATCTACCTTCAAAGCATCTTCCAAATCTTCATCATCGCTAGCATCACCTTCCTGATTTTCATTATTGTTCTTCTCCTCCAACTTCTTAAGCTGCTGTTCCTTCAGATATTTCTTTCTAGCTTCATCCCTGGCTTCATATCTATCAACAACATGGACATAAGAAGCAGCATCATAACCATTCCAGCGGTCCCTTTTACCATCATAATCTAGCTCAAACTGCTCTACTTTCTCATCTGGGGCAATACTTTTCCCTGTCCACTTTGCTCCTAGTTTACGAGGCCTTTCCATACAAGATTTGGCAGTATGGGTCATTGCTCCACAGCTGCAGAAAGTATTTCAAAATTTTAGTGAAAGCATTAACAAAAGAAGAGTGGAAGTACAACACGTTAAACTCCTCACAAAACCAACAGGGAATTATACTAGGTTCTCACTGCTTAACACAATTTTGGAAATAAAAAGAGATAATAAAACAAAAGAATTTGCTGTCTGACTTACTTCTCACAGGCACCTTTTCTATATTTGTCAGCCTGGTATATCTTGGCACCCCTGTCGTACCATGACTTGGTATAATTAGGATCTGACTTCCATTTCCTTTGATGTTTTAAGCTCTAAAAAACATTCAAGTCAAAGGTATGCAAGTTATAATTCATCCATAACAAGTAATGCATATATCACAAAGGAAGAAAAAAAATGTCCAAGTCAAATTACAAACAGCATAAGATAAGAAAACATACAGGTTTCTCGGCATTGAGATACCAAGGTGCTGAGGACATATACTGTGGAATGTGAGGGTTAATTTCTTTTCCATCCTCATCAAGCTCAGCTGGTGCAAGCCCAGCCTTTCTTGCCTCTTCCAATTCCAACTGTTTCCTATGGTCCTCTCTTGATTTGAATGCAACTGCGTTTCCCACAATTTAACATGTTATTTCAGAGTAATTCAAAAACAACAACAACAACAACAACAACAATAATGAACTTTTTTGCCCTAATCACAGAAGCTAAATAAACTACAAAAACATAACCTGGAAAAAACCGTTCCCAGAATTTAACAAGTTATTTCGGAGTAATTCAACAACAATAGTATGTAGTTTAATAATAATAACCCTCCTAGTCACATATGCTAAATAAGCTACAATAAATTAATTTGGAAATAACGTTTACACAATTTAACAAGTTACTTCGCAGTAATTAATTAATAAACAATAGTAGTATTTTGTTTTTAAATCCTACTAATCGCAGAAGCTAAATAAGCTGGAAAAAACGAACGGGATTCACCAAATGATCGAAACTGAAATCTAACTCTAGATATTTATGCGTATATCAAAAAATTGAAGTAAACCTAAAGTAAAGAGCTTCCGAACAATCAACTAAGAACACAGTCCACAAACAGGTCTACTGGCATCGAGGTACCAAATTGATAAGGTGATAAGGAACACGCATACATACAAAAGAACGAAAAAGGCGAGAAAGAAAACCTGAAGCAGTAGCCATGATTAGCAGAGACGACGACGATTGAATCTAGAGTGTATTCAGGAAGAAGATCGATGAGCCCTAGAGAGAAACTGTAAAAGAGTTAGAAAATCGATTCTCCTATATTTATTAGGAATTTAGGAGAGAGCAATAAGAGTAAGGTGTGTGAGATGTTATGAAATAGCTGAAAGCAGAGGCTCTACACAGATAAAGAATAGAGAACTTTTGGTCTACGATGAAGAGGTATTTTATGTCACTGGTTAATGTATTCATTCTCCTGAAATTAGATTGTTTACACAGATTTATGCACTACCAAATAGAGGTTCTACAGAGATTTATGATCTACACACATTTTTGCTCTACACAGCATTTCATTTTTTGTGCTCACTGTATTTCATTTTCCTTATGCTAATGTTTTATATATGTTTTATTTATTTCACTAATCTTATGTGTAGGGAACCTTCAATCATTTGAACATGCAAAATAATGATGTAAAAAAAATACAACTGTGTATAAATTTTACCTTTAGGTTAACTGCTGTAAACAGTCCTTTACGCAGTATTAGTACTGCAACAGTGCTGTCTCAATCCACATGAATTAATGACTTTACGAGTGGTGCTTTGACGGTAACTACAGTATCTGATCTATTGAAAAAGAAGCAGGTTAGATTCTATAGTTCTATAAACCATGAATACAGTAAAGAAAACAGATTATAGATTAAATAAGATTAGGTTACATAAGACGGAGTAACCAAGTAATTTGGTAAACAGTGATGTTTCAACCGGCTATGTAACAAATAACAGAACTGCTATTAAATCAAGATTTGTGAAAAATGGGGCATCAGAATTATGTTTCATCATTTGCCTTATACTTGGTAGAAAAAGGGTAGTATATTTTCCATAAATAAACAATAAAGAATTAAAACTGTTTTTATAATTTTTTGTTGTGTTGGAAATTATTGACAGGTAGAAGACAAGCAGCAGTGCGAAGCTTTCAAGAGGTTATTTTCAAAATAATTCTATAAATCATCAAGTATAGTTTGTATTTAGGAAAACTTAACATGAAACAAACAGTGTAACTTAAACTAATAGTCCATAACAATTATCTATATATATATATATATATATATATATATATATAAACCACTAGATTTGGACCAATCAAATGGTTCTGTAAGCATTGAAAATTTAAATAATACCGTTAGACCGTGGTGGATAATTGATCATTAAATTAATTACTTTAATTAGGTTAATTGAATTAATATTTATTTAATTGGGTTAATTAAATGGCCCATTAAATAATTAATTAGTTTAATTACTTAATTAAATGTAATTGGATGTTGGATTGTTCGGCCCGAGATGATGAAATATTTAATCGAGTTGGACCAGGCTGCTTGGATGAATTGGGTAGCCTAATTAGCGGGCTTGACCTGGTCTTGACCCACTAAAATTATATGTGGGTTATATAATTTTGAGGAATTTGAATATTTGATATTATTTGGAATTTTAATGAAATCATGAACCTGGACACAATGGTGTCCCGATACATTCCTTAATTTAATTAAAGAAATTAAATTAAATAAGGAATTAAGAGTTGGTTGGAGATTTTCTCTCACCCTCACCACTATAAATAGTGGTTTCATTTTCAAGAATTGGGGCTGGAAATCTGCATATCGAAGCTCTGCCGAAATCTCGCCAGGATATCGTCTGGAACACGCCCGCAGTTATATATATACTGTGTATATTGCGCTGAGGAATACGCCACTTGAACACCGGAAGCCCTTCTTTGAAGATCAAGCTGCATATTAGCCCTTCATTGAAGAACAAGCTACATAACTCTGGAGGCCCTTCAGCAAGGAACTACTTCCAGTTCGGCATAGTCCCGAACTCGGCATCCTTCCAGTTCAACATACCTTGAACTCGGCATACTTCAGGTTCGGCATACTCCCGAACTCGGCATACTTCCAGTTCGGCATAATTCCAACAGGGAACTACTTCAAGTTCAGCATACTCTGGACTCGGCACACTTCCAATTTGGCATATTCCAAATTCGGCACACTTCCAATAGGCATACTGCTAGTAGAGAATCAGAGGACTTATCACATACAGAGATTGTACCCCTTTCTGTTTGATATATACTTGATACTACTTGTAACCGATACTTTGAATTTTGAATATATACAATTCAAGTTTTTCGCGTTTACATATTTTGGCACGCCCAGTGGGACCACTCTGCCTCTCATCTCTCTACTACTACTATATCTCTACCTGCGCATCAAATGACATCGAACAAACCCATGTTCAGGAGGACCTATGCCCAAGTTACCAAGTCCAAGTCTACGCCCGTAGCTAGCTCTGGCACTACCCAGAAAACGCAAGGTCCGCTGACAAGGAACCGCGCAAAGGATTTGGGGGTCCAAGTGCCTGAACCTCAGTCCATGGCACGACGGGTGGTTCGAAGGCTCGACAAGGCCCCTGCTGCCTCAAAGGCAATTGCTTTTGCTGGAAGTCCACCCTCGCCCAAGGGAGCTACCGATGGGGGTAGTCCAACTTCTATGCAAGGGAATGCTAGTAGCGGGAGCACTTCCCCCGTAACTCCGCCACATCCATTATGGAAGGCTGCACCTGAGTGGTCGCATGTCTACAACGTCATGCCGGCCATGGCGACAAACACAGAGTCTGTGGAGGAGCAATTAGCTAGAATTGCTAAGTCTCTGGAAGGAATGGCTGTCACTCTCCAAAATCAAGAGAAACGGCTTAACACCCTCGATAATAGGGTAGGAAGCATCATGGAGGAGCAAGGAAGCCGTGCTCCAGGAAAGCAACCTGAAGGGCAAGAAGAGGTTGGTCAGCAATCACCACCACCTCATGTTAGCCATGTGGTAGGAGAAGCTGCTTCCCACTTACCTCCAACTGAGAAAACTATTCCAGTTACCGAAGGCATGATACCGGTGGATTAGTTGAAGGACTACATAATGGGGGCCATCAAAGGCAAGTTGGATGAAGGCCAACCTTCATATTCCTATGCTAAGCCCTACACACAAAGAATTGAGGAGTTGAAAATGCCCTACGGCTATCAACCTCCTAAGTTCCAGCAATTCGATGGCAAGGGAAATCCCCGACAGCACATTGCCCACTTTGTGGAGACATGCAATGATGCAGGGACTTATGGCGATCTGTTGGTAAAGCAGTTTGTCCGTTCATTAATGGGAACTGCGTTTGATTGGTACACTGACCTTGCGCCCGGCTGCATTGATAGCTGACATGATATGGAACGTGAGTTCTTAACTCGTTTCTATAGCACAAGGAGAACGGTCAGCTTCTTGGAACTCACCACTACTCGCCAATGGAAGGGTGAACGCGCCGGTACCTACATCGAAAGGTGGAGGGAACTATGTCTGAATTGCTGATAAACATTATTTTTGTTGTTATTTTAAATAATTTTTTATAGTTAAGCTGCAAATAATTGATTAATTTTTATCTAATTTTATTTATTATTGACATAAGTAGTTTTGTTAATATTAATCTATTTTAAGATTATTTTTATTAAATTTGTCTATTATTTGAATTATATTAGAACAATAATTCCTTAACCCCAATTTAATAAGATTATTATTATTATTATTATTATTATTATTATTATTATTATTATTATTATTATTATTAGTAGTAGTATTATTATTATTATTAGATTATCAGATTAGATTAGATTAGATCTGTCCATTTTGTTAGGATCAGGACTTTAATTAATAAAATATGAGAGAGGCGCAGCTTCATCCCATCGGCTAACGAAGATTCGGTCCGGTCAGCTAAAGACCCGAAAGAAGAGCCGATCCTCATTCTCCTGCGACATCTATGCCAAGAATTGAATAGTGTAAGGAGAAGCAGTCGAAGGCTATAAATAAAGCAGCGAAGCTCCTCACCGCCATTTATCACCTTCATCACCGACAACGGAATTTCACCACGAATTACCACCCACCATCAATTTTACTCCGGATCAATTCCGGAGGCGAGCTTGGAGGTTTCCGGTTTGGCGCTGGTAGTGCTGATTCGGCAGCTTCTTCCCAATTCTTCTATTTCTCTGTTCTTCAATTTGTTCAGTGCGGCGATAGCAGAATCTGATCGGCAACCTTGACAGTCGGCAGCAGCTTAATATTCCTGGTTCTTGTCCCCTTTAATTTACATTGCACTTTGGTGAATTGTTAATGGTCACTTCCTCAATTTCTGTTTGTTCCTCAATTTACATTGCATTATGTCGAATTGTTACGGTAGAACCTATTTGCTTATTTAATTACATCACAGTACATTTTGTTTAATTCCTCTTTCGTCAATTCACAGTAAAGTTTTGTTTAATTCCTCTTTCTTCAAGCCACAGTGCATTATTTTGTTTAATTCCTCTAAACCCAATTTATGTATTGCTACTGTGGAACCTAGTTTGTAGTATCAATTTGCTCAACTCTATTACATTAGCTATCAATTTCTTTAGTATTTGCTACATTTTCTATTTCAATTCATCTGAAATCTGCGTTAATATAAATTCAATGTTGTCAATCAATTGAGTTTTATTCCTTAGCTTCCTGTTTTATTAATCTTTGGCATTTGATTTAAGCACTTTAATTTGTCAAGCACGTTATTTTAATCTGATCGATTTCCCCTGCTATTTCATTTCGTTGCTATTTTATTTCCTGCTTTGTTTTCTACTGCAATTTCGCTAGTTAAGTCCATTCTGAACGTCAATTGGTTCTAAGCACATTAAATTGTTAAGTAATCGTTTTAATCATTTTCAATTTATTAAATTGCATCATATCAACTTCCTCTTGGGTTCGACCCTTGCCTTTGCACACTACCACTACACTGACTCGTGCACTTGCGAGGACATTATATATTTAAAATTGTCCATCAATTTTTGGCGCCGTTGCCGGGGAATTTGTTTACGTTGCAATTTATTTTTATTTTTTAGTAGTTGTTTGTTTTTTTTTTGCAATTTTTTGTTTCCTTCTTACAGTTTAATCTTGTTTGCTCATTAGTCTAATTTCAGCACAAATTCTTTTCTGAACGGCAGCAACAACAATTTAGCTTTGGCATTTTTTTCACTTCCCAGGGTTTAGAATTCAATTGCATGTTGGCAGTGATTTTTATTAGTTTATATATATCAAATTGCTGAAGGGTTAATTTCTAAAACTTTGCAAATTGATTTTTCTGGTCTTTGTTTGTTTCCTTCCGTTTAATTGCAGTACTCTTTTGCTTTAATTTTCAATTCCCAAATTGTGAACACTTTTTATTTAATCAATTCCCAAATTCTAAGCTTAGTTGCTGTTTATTTTATTTATTAATTTTAATTACTGATTTTTACTAAATTGTTTAATTTTAGGGCGCGATTTGTTTATCGTTAATATTTTGTATTAATTTCTTTAATCGGTTGGTAATATTAGACTTAAAATACATAGTTAGAAATTATTTCTAATTCATGTTCCGACTTTTTTGATTTGATTGTTATTTGACTTTCTGATTCATATTGATTCTAGTTTGTTTACTGTGCAATTTGATTCCTTTTTCCATTTCTCTTTTCACTTTTTCAATAATTGTTTAGTATTCAATTCAATAAAATATTGTTTTATATCTGTTTTTGTTTTCCCTATCCCTTGATTTATTTTTATTTTGTTTTCCTTTTTCTTAGTAATTGTTTTTCCCCCTTTACTTACCATTACCTAAAAAAAAAGTACAAAAAAGTACTTAATAAGTGTTTAGTTTTCTCTATTTCCGTTTTACTCTTTATTCATTATCTTATTTATTTATTTGTTTGAGTTTATTTATCTTTGTTATTTTATTTATTTATTTTATGCAGGGTCGTCGTTCTTTAAACCCTAAATTGTTACCTTTAGACGACCATATTAATAGGAAAAAGAAAAAAATATTAGTTTTTGAAAATCCAGTTTTTAAACCACAAGAAACAACCACTACTATGGATGCACTTCCTCCAGCTAACCCTAACCCTAACCCCAATCCTAACCCCAACCCCAGGCCCAACCCTAATCTGATGAAAGACTTTGGTAGGCCCCAAGTAGGCAATTCACCTTCTTGTATAGTGCTTACCAATGCAGGAAGAAATTATGAGCTTAAGACGGTCCACTATAGTAAATTGCCTTCTTTTCACGGCTCGGCGACCGAGGATGCCCTTACCTTCATCCGGGATTTCTACGGGATAGTCCAAAACTTTCCGTTGAATGACTTGACGGAGGATGAATTGAGAATGAGGTGTTTCCCGTACACCTTGAAAGATGCAGCAAGGACATGGTTCATGTCTCTCACACCAGGTTCCCTTCGAACATGGCCAGAAGTGTACAATAAATTCATAAGTAAATTCTATTCTCATGCTAAAACTGCGGAATTAAGAAGGAAAATTGCAACTTTCTCGCAAGTTGAGGGCGAACCGTTCCATGAGGCATGGGAAAGGTTCAAGATGTTGCTCATTCAATGCCCCCATCATGGTTACCCATTGGAGCTGCAAAACCAAACCTTCTATGATGGTTTGACCCAAGCCTGTCAATCGATAGTTGATAATGCGGCTGGAGGTGCCATGGGAGAAAAAACTGCGGAGGAAACCTTAGCTTTGTATGAAATGCTAGGAGCAAACTCCCAACAAAAGAGCATAAGGGGACGGACACCAGGTTTGTATGAAGTTAGCTCAAATCCTGAATTGACGACTTATATGTCTGAGTTAACAAAACAAATGACAAGCATGTGTTCCATGATGAGTATGAACCAAAAGAATGCAGCTATGATTGAAGGAAATGACAATGTTGAGCATGCTAATGCAATGAACAGTTTTAATCAGAGGCCGAGAAATGACCCATACTCCAATTCTTATAATCCGGGTTGGAAAAATCACCCCAATTTATCTTGGGGTAATAACCAAAATAATTTTCAACCAACTGCTCCGCCTCAACCAAAAAAACCATCTGTGGAGGATGCTTTGCACAATTTTATACAGGTTTGCAATAAACGGCAGGAAGCTAGTGAGCAGCGGTTTCAACAAGTTGAAGCTTCCATGAGAAAATTGGAAGTACAAGTGGGGCAAATCGCCGAATCTATGCAACGCCATGTACCAGGTAAGTTACCTAGTCAATCTGAGAAAGCTAAGGTTATGGTTGTTTTAAGAAGTGGTAAAGTTATTAAAAATAATGCGAATACCACTTCTCGACCAGCCGAAATAGTTGAAAACTTACATGTTGATGATGTTAATAAGGATGAACCCAAGTTGCATAAATCCGTTGACCCTTATGTGCCCCCTAAGCCTTATGTTCCCTCAGTTCCATTTCCTGGTAGATTGAAAAATTCAAAATTTGATAAATCATTTTCTGAAATTTATGATTTGTTGTCAAAAGTGCATGTGAATTTGCCTTTGTTAGACATGATTAAAAATATGCCTGCCTATGCTAAGTTTTTGAAAGAACTGAACACTAGAAAGCGTAAGTATGAACATAATGAAAAAGTTTTCATGTCTAGAACTGTCAGCGCTGTTTTACAAACTGACTTGCCCCCAAAATTAGAAGACCCCGGTAGTTTCATAATAACTATTACAGTGGGGAATTCTAAGAAAGAAAAGGCAATGCTTGATTTAGGGGCGAGCATTAACTTGATGCCATATTATGTCTATTTGCAATTGGGTTTGGATAAATTGAAATCTACTACAATGTCCCTTGAGCTTGCTGATCGCTCTGTTAGATATCCTAGGGGCATTGTAGAAGACGTTCTGGTCCAAGTTGATAAATTAATAATTCCTGCTGATTTTGTTGTGTTAGACATAAATAAGGACTGTAATCATAAGCAGGACATGCCCATTCTGCTTGGCCGACCTTTCATGGCCACAACAAAAACAATGATTGATGTCCAAAATGGAAAATTAACTATGTCTGTCCTTGATGAGACTGTTGAATTTTCCATTCTGAAATCAATGAAGTTGCCTGAAAACGATACTAGTCATTGTTTTGCTGTAGATGTTTTAGATTCAATAATTTCTGCTGAGTTTTTAGATGCATATCCATTGAAGGTCGAAGAGATTGAGGCTGATGAAGTCCAACCTGGCCAAAGCCCAATAAAGGAGGGGAATGGTGAAGGAGGTTCAGTTACAAGCTGTTTGGAGCAAACCAAAGAAGTATACCATTCTTCAATTGAAGCTGAAGTTCCACCCAAGCTTGAACTAAAACCTCTTCCTAATTCTTTGAAATATGCTTTTTTAGGTCCAAATAATACTTATCCTGTAATAATTGCTTCTAATCTTTCACTTGAGCAAGAAACAAGTCTACTAGAAGTTTTACAAAAATATAAAAGTGCAATTGGTTGGACAGTAGGTGATATTAACGGAATAAGTCCAACGGTGTGTATGCACCGGATCCTACTTGAAGAAGGAGCAACTCCTGTCCGTCAACCTCAGCGCAGGTTAAATCCAAACATGAAGGAGGTTGTACGCGCAGAAGTTCTAAAGTTGTTGGACTCGGGTATTATTTACCCAATTTCAGACAGTAAATGGGTAAGTCCAATTCATGTAGTGCCAAAAAAATCTGGAATTACGGTGGTCACTAATGAAAAAAATGAATTGACCCCAACGAGAACAGTAACTGGGTGGCGCATGTGTATAGATTACAGAAAATTAAATGCCGCCACTAAAAAAGATCATTTTCCTTTGCCCTTTATTGATCAAATGTTAGAAAGATTAGCTGGGCATGCTTATTATTGTTTTCTTGATGGCTTTCAAGATTATTTTCAGATTCCTATTGCACCTGAAGATCAAGAAAAAACGACGTTTACATGTCCCTTTGGCACTTTTGCTTATCGCAGAATGTCATTTGGGTTATGTAATGCACCTACAACCGTATGATGTCAATATTTTCTGATATGATTGAAAGATATGTTGAAGTATTTATGGATGATTTTTCTCTATTTGGAGATTCTTTTGATGATTGCCTTGCTCATTTATCTTCTGTGCTTGAAAGATGTGTTAAAATGAACTTAACTTTGAGTTGGGAAAAAAGTAATTTCATGGTTAAAGAGGGCATTGTTCTAGGGCACATAATTTCTGACAGGGGCATAAAGGTTGATAAGGCTAAAATTGATGTTATTTCTAAATTATCTCCCCCTACATCTGTTAAAGAAGTGCGAAGTTTTCTTGGTCATGCAGGTTTTTACAGGCGTTTCATAAAAGACTTTTCAAAAATTTGTAGGCCTTTATGTAACCTGCTTGCAAAAGATGTTGTTTTCAAATTTGATGATGAATGCTTATCTGCTTTTAATTTTTTGAAAGAAAAATTAACTTCCGCTCCCATTCTTACTGCACCTAATTGGGAGTTTCCTTTTGAAATAATGTGTGATGCATCTGATTATGCCATAGGCGCTGTTTTAGGACAAAGAATTAATAAGATGCCTTATGTGATTCATTATGCGAGTAGAACTTTGGATAATGCCCAGGCTAACTATACAACTACTGAAAAGGAGTTGTTGGCTATAGTCTTTGCATTAGAAAAATTTCGTTCTTACTTGATTGGTTCTTTTATTCTGATCATTCTGCTCTAAAATTTTTGTTGGCTAAAAAAGATGCTAAACCTAGACTAATAAGATGGATTTTGTTGTTGCAAGAGTTTGATTTAACTATCAAGGACAAGAAAGGGTGCAAGAATGTGGTAGCTGACCATTTGTCTCGTTTACCCAAAGTAGCTAATAATTGTTCTAATTCTGATATTCCTATCAATGACATGTTCCCAGGTGAACAATTGCTTTCTTTACAGAATACAGAACCTTGGTATGCTGACATCGTGAATTATTTAGTCTCGGGTCAATTTCACCCAAGCTTAAATTCACAAGGAAAAAAACATTTTCTTTCCAAAGCAAAATATTTTTTTTGGGATGAGCCTTATTTGTTTAAAATTTGTCCTGATCAAATAATTAGAAGGTGTATTCCTGAGTTTGAACAACAAAATATTTTGAATCACAGTCACACTTTAAATTGCGGAGGACATTTTAGTGGGAAGAAAACTGCATCGAAAGTTTTGCAGTCCGGTTTTTATTGGCCCACTTTGTTCAAGGATGCGTATGAATTTTGTGCTAAGTGTGATAGATGCCAGGGGACTGGTAATATAAGTAAGCGTCATGAAATGCCTCTCTCAAATATTCTAGTTGTTGACCTGTTTGATGTTTGGGGAATTGATTTCATGGGGCCGTTTCTTACTTCCTTTGGTTATAATTATATTCTTGTGGCTGTTGATTATGTATCAAAATGGGTTGAAGCTGTAGCTACTAGGACAAATGATAGTAAAGTTGTTTTGAAATTTCTGAAAGATATTTTTGCCAGGTTTGGGGCACCCAGAGCTATTATTAGCGATGAAGGTACCCACTTCTGTAATAAACTTTTTGCAGGTCTTTTGAAAAAATATGGCATTACTCATAAAGTAGCTACTCCATACCATCCACAAACCTCTGGTCAAGTAGAGGTGAGTAACAGACAAATCAAAGGAATACTGGAAAAAACGGTGAATCCTTCCCGGAAGGATTGGGCCATCAAATTGAATGATGCACTGTGGGCTTACAGGACAGCCTACAAGACTCCAATTGGCATGAGCCCATACAGGTTGGTATTTGGGAAGGCTTGTCATTTGCCAGTAGAGTTAGAACACAAAGCCTATTGGGCTATTAAATTCTTAAATTTTGATTTGCAGCGGGCTGGTGGAATAAGAAAATTGAATTTAAATGAATTAGATGAAATAAGGAATGAGGCCTATGAAAACTCAAAAATCTATAAAGAAAGGGCTAAAGCTTACCATGATAAATTTCTTTTGAGGAAAAATTTTGAACCTGGGATGAAAGTTTTGTTATTTAACTCTCGTTTGAGATTGTTTCCAGGTAAGTTAAAATCTAGGTGGACAGGGTCTTTTGTGGTACGTGAAGTATTTTCTCATGGTGCCTGCGAGATTGAAAATCCAGACACAGGTGAAAAATTTAAGGTAAATGGGCAACGACTAAAACAGTACCTCGAGGGTGATCCCTCAGTCTTGAGTATTGAACAGATAGAGTTACAGGACTCTAAATGCCCATGTTGTCCAGCTACAGACAATAACTGAAGCGCTATTGTGAGGCAACCCAAATCTCTTCCCCTTTTCTCCTTTATTTTCATGTTGTTTGTGTTTCTCTTATACTTTTTGTTTGTTCTCAACATTGCGGACAATGTTTGAAATAAGTGTGGGGAGGAGATTTCTATTTTGAAATATTTGTCAATCTCTTTAAAAAAAAATAAAAATAAAAAATTTTACTTTTAAAAATAATAAGAACTTGAGCCTTTACCCAATAAGCCTTTTGACTAGCCTATGATGAAAATTATGCATGTTTTTGTCAACTCTTAGTATGTATAGTGCATGTGACTAGTTGTTAATCTCTATTCTTATATTTTTGAATATCTTTGTTTCAAAAAAAAAAAAAAAAACCAAAAAAATCAAAAAAAAAAAAAAAAACATAATTAGAATAGGAAATACCTTTATGTGTTCTGTACAATTTCTTTAGTAGTTTATATGCATCTTTCACTTTATTTTTCCTTTTTCAAATTCTTAAATAAATTCTTGAGTGCTATAAATTGTGGTGTAGTGTGTTGGTTCAAGGATCATCTTTATGACATAAGTGAGGTGAAAAGAAAAGATTATAAAAAAGATATTAAAAAAATAAAATAAAATAAAAATAAATGAGAGTGTTCGGTTATTAAGTTATTTATTTTGCAAATCTAAGAGATTCTACTCCGCTGAATCAGTCATCTATACACATGTATAATAAATAAATCAATAAGTGTTGTGGTCTGGTTTATGAGTACAGACAAAATTGAAAACCCAAACAAGTCTGGCGTAAAATGGCGAGGTTTTTGGGGAAGTTCTCTTTGGAAAAAAGTCAAAATAGAAAAATAATGAGTGAACTTTGAAAGAGACGAGCATTTGCATTTTAATTTTAATAAATGTCTCGATCCTTGTTTCCTTCATGTTTTGTACCTGCACTGTGATAGAATGTTTTCGAATTTTGTTTAGGTTATATTTTGTGAAATTTTCGTATTTACTTTATTGAGTTTTTGTATAGCTCATATAAGGGGTATTAGCATACGAGCACAAGTTTTATATTTATTTTAGTTGCTAAAGATTTTAATTTCTAGTCAATTATTTTATGCACTCTTTGAGTTGACTTTAATTTTGCATTGATGAGGCAAATAAATTTGAAAGGCTATTTGGGTACAACTCGATCTAATACTTGCTTTTATTTTAATTTCTTTTCTTGTTAATAATGTTTTTGCTCGAGGACAAGCAAATAAATAAGTGTGGGGAGATTTGATAAACATTATTTTTGTTGTTATTTTAAATAATTTTTTATAGTTAAGCTGCAAATAACTGATTAATTTTTATCTAATTTTATTTATTATTGACATAAGTAGTTTTGTTAATATTAATCTATTTTAAGATTATTTTTATTAAATTTGTCTATTATTTGAATTATATTAGAACAATAATTCCTTAACCCCAATTTAATAAGATTATTATTATTATTATTATTATTATTATTATTATTATTATTATTATTATTATTATTATTATTATTATTATTATTATTATTAGATTATCAGATTAGATTAGATTAGATCTGTCCATTTTGTTAGGATCAGGACTTTAATTAATAAAATATGAGAGAGGCGCAGCTTCATCCCATCGGCTAACGAAGATTCGGTCCGGTCAGCTAAAGACCCGAAAGAAGAGCCGATCCTCATTCTCCTGCGACATCTATGCCAAGAATTGAATAGTGTAAGGAGAAGCAGTCGAAGGCTATAAATAAAGCAGCGAAGCTCCTCACCGCCATTTATCACCTTCATCACCGACAACGGAATTTCACCACGAATTACCACCCACCATCAATTTTACTCCGGATCAATTCCGGAGGCGAGCTTGGAGGTTTCCGGTTTGGCGCTGGTAGTGCTGATTCGGCAGCTTCTTCCCAATTCTTCTATTTCTCTGTTCTTCAATTTGTTCAGTGCGGCGATAGCAGAATCTGATCGGCAACCTTGACAGTCGGCAGCAGCTTAATATTCCTGGTTCTTGTCCCCTTTAATTTACATTGCACTTTGGTGAATTGTTAATGGTCACTTCCTCAATTTCTGTTTGTTCCTCAATTTACATTGCATTATGTCGAATTGTTACGGTAGAACCTATTTGCTTATTTAATTACATCACAGTACATTTTGTTTAATTCCTCTTTCGTCAATTCACAGTAAAGTTTTGTTTAATTCCTCTTTCTTCAAGCCACAGTGCATTATTTTGTTTAATTCCTCTAAACCCAATTTATGTATTGCTACTGTGGAACCTAGTTTGTAGTATCAATTTGCTCAACTCTATTACATTAGCTATCAATTTCTTTAGTATTTGCTACATTTTCTATTTCAATTCATCTGAAATCTGCGTTAATATAAATTCAATGTTGTCAATCAATTGAGTTTTATTCCTTAGCTTCCTGTTTTATTAATCTTTGGCATTTGATTTAAGCACTTTAATTTGTCAAGCACGTTATTTTAATCTGATCGATTTCCCCTGCTATTTCATTTCGTTGCTATTTTATTTCCTGCTTTGTTTTCTACTGCAATTTCGCTAGTTAAGTCCATTCTGAACGTCAATTGGTTCTAAGCACATTAAATTGTTAAGTAATCGTTTTAATCATTTTCAATTTATTAAATTGCATCATATCAACTTCCTCTTGGGTTCGACCCTTGCCTTTGCACACTACCACTACACTGACTCGTGCACTTGCGAGGACATTATATATTTAAAATTGTCCATCAATTGCAAAGAAAGAATATCCTAAAGTTCTGCAATTGAGATGTGCATCCAAGGAATGCACTTTGAACTCTCCTATATCCTACAAGGGATTAAGCCAAAGTCCTTTGAGGAGTTATCCAGTCGTGCTCACGACATGGAATTGAGCATCGAAGCCAGCGGAGGGCTCAACATATTGAACTTGCCTAGCTCCTCCAATGCACCTGGAAAACAAGAAGTTAAAAAGTGGAACAAACCTTTTCCAAAGCAGGAAAAGAAAGAAGTGATGAATGTAAAGGCTACTCCTATGACATTTTTCACTAAGGCAACTGAAAGGCCTAGGTCAAGATCATTTTTTGGCCCGTCAAGGGGTGGTAGAAGGCCGACAATTGAAGAAAGGCAGGAGAAGACTTATCCTTTCATGGATTCCGATGTATCTCTCATGTTTGATGAGCTACTCAAACTTAGACTCATTGAGTTGCCAGAAATGAAACGTCCTGAGGAAGCTTCAAGGGTGGATGATCCACACTATTGCAAGTACCATCGTCTTCTTGGTCATCCGATTGAGAAGTGTTTTATCTTCAAAGATAAAGTAATGGCACTGGCCAGAGATGGGAAAATTGAGCTCGCTGATGCCAAAGCAAGCAAAAATCAAATCTCGATTACACCCGAACGGTTCGCTCCGCTGTGTACTGAAAAGGAAGATGGGAAACAACGGAAACGTCCACTCCCCTTCATTGTTAAGCACGCTGTCGGTCAAAGTTCAGAACCGCAGCGGAATGATAACGCATCCGAAGGTAAATGGGTGATTGTCACTCATAGAAAGAAGAAATTCGAGCCTGTGAAGCATCAAAAGCACATAGTGAAAAGTTGGGTTGAGAAAACCTCAAAAAATACCCATGCCCGCAAATCAAAGATGAAGGGACATGTCAAACAACCACGTGCACCAGTTCCTTTGGCTCAATATATGCCAAAGGGATTTGATCTTCAAGGGGCAGGCACTTCTAGCTCCTGCCTAAATACAAATGACAAGCCAGAAGATGGAGGTGAATGTTCATCTCCTAAACACATCGAGGATGAGGAAGTGTTAATGCATAAGGCTACTTCCTACTCCACGGAAATTACCTTCAAGGATGAAGACTTGTTACTTGGAGGCACGCCACACAATCGCCCATTATTTGTTGAAGGCTACACCCGTGGGCAAAGGCTTAAAAGAATTATGGTTGATCAAGGCTCAGCTGTCAACATCCTATCCCTCCGAGCTGTGAAGGACCTTGGTATATCTACAGATGAGCTTGCCCAAAGTCGTCTAATGATACAAGGCTTCAACCAGGGAGGGCAAAGAGCAATCGGCATCATCAGACTTGACTTAAGAATTGGAAGCCTAAGTTCAGGTGTCCTCTGTCATGTCATAGATGCAAGGACATCTTATAACTTGTTACTTGGAAGGCCGTGGATACATGAAAATGGGGTGGTACCCTCGTCGTGGCATCAATGCCTCATGTTTGAAAGGAACGGCGTAGTTGAAAAAGTTGTCGCCGATGAAAGCCCTTTCACAGAGGCTGAGTCTTACTTTGCGGATGCAAAGTTCTACATTAAAAGGAAAGTTATTGTTGAAGATATTGAGGAAAGCAATGACGATCCACCTTCCCAATCAAAGTTAAAGGGAAAACAAGTTGTAGAGGGAGATCAACACAACACAAAACTCATCTTCCCGCTTGCAAGGATTGATACACTCAAAACAAATGCAGCAAAATCATTCGAAGAGAAATGTGGTGATAAAGTGGGCCAAATATTCCCCGCCAAACGTACCGAGGGTTTCGACCCTAATGCTTATAAGCTTCTAGCCAAGGCTGGCTATAACCCCAACGAGCCACAGAAGTTGGGAAAGCTTATCCCAGAAGCCGGCGGTAAAGGCAAAGCAAATCACCAAGAACCTCAAACGCGCAAAGGGTTGGGCTATGTTCCCCCTAAACCAGTGCGAATTCTTATAAACAGGGCTGCAAATAATTGTATCTCCGTGGAGGGAAGCGAGTATGATCCAAAAATCACTCCTGTCAATGATAATGGGCAAGACAAAAAGAAGTCAGTCTTCGACCTAATCGGTAAGGCGGACTCTCGACGCTCAGTCTTCGATAGACTGGGGTCAAGTCCTAAAGCCCTAAAGAGAAAGTCGATGCATGATCGACTTGGAGCTGTCCAAGTTATTAGAGACAGTGCTAATGTTCCTGCTGAAGTGGAACCTCCAAAAAGGCTCAGAAGCATGATTCCTTCTCGTATGAGACGAGAAACATATATTCATGTTTCATGTGGTGAAGTGTTGAAAGTCCAACCGAAGACTATTGTACACACTCGGGTATATAAAGAAGAGAATGAGGAAAGCGTAGGCTCAAGTGATGACGTACCACCAATCACTCAGGGAGAGGTGGCATCGTCGTTCCATATCACTTTGTGTGATGAGACCCCGATTGAGGGAGAAGATGCGGAAGAGGCACCCCATGAGTTAGAAGAAGGGGTACGAGCCACGGTGGACGAATTAAAAGAGGTTGATCTGGGAACGCCCGAAAATCCTCGTCCCATCTTCATTAGCGCACTCATATCTAACGAAGATGAAGAAATCTATGTCACATTGCTGAAAGAGTATATTGATGTCTTTGCATGGACATACAAGGAGATGCCAGGGTTAGACCCAAAGGTAGTTGTGCACCGCTTAGCAGTGAAGAAGGGGTGTCACCCGGTTAAGCAAGCTCAACGACGCTTCCGCCCCGAGCTCATTCCCTCGATTGAAACAGAAGTTAATAAGCTTATTGAGGCTGGCTTCATTCGTGAAGTTAAATATCCAACCTGGATATCTAGTATTGTGCCCGTGCGCAAGAAGAACGGCCAGATCCGTGTCTGCGTAGATTTTCGGGACCTCAATGTGGCATGCCCAAAAGATGACTTCCCGCTTCCTATCACGGAGTTAATGATAGATGCCGTGACTGGGCATGAGATCCTGTCATTCATGGATGGCTCCTCCGGTTACAATCAAATCCGCATGGCGCCGGAAGATGAAAACTTAACTGCATTCCGAACGCCGAAAGGTATTTACTGTTACAAAGTAATGCCCTTTGGTTTGAAAAATGCAGGTGTTACATACCAACGGGCTATGCAGACAATATTTGATGATATGCTCCATAAAATGGTCGAATGCTACGTAGACGACCTGGTTGTGAAGTCGAAATTGCGCACAAATCACTTGGTGCATTTAAGGCAAGTCTTCGACCGCCTACGAAAGTTTCAACTGAAAATGAACCCCCTGAAATGTGCTTTTGGGGTTGCTGCTGGAAAGTTCCTCGGGTTTACTGTTCGACACAGGGGCATAGAGATTGAACAAGCAAAGATTGACGCCATAATGAAGATGCCTGAACCAAGAAACCTTCATGAGCTTAAAAGCTTACAAGGGAAGTTGGATTACATCCGAAGGTTCATATCAAACCTAGCCGGAAGATGTCAACCTTTTAGTCGGTTGATGAAAAAGGGCATCCCATTCATGTGGGATGAGGCATGCAAGAACGCATTTGAGAGTATCAAGTCATACTTGATGAAGCCGCCTGTGCTAACCGCTCCTGTTCACGGTCGCCCACTAATCCTCTATATCTCCGCCCAAGACAGTTCTATGGGCGCCTTGCTTGCTCAGGAAAATGACAAGGGGAAGGAGAATGCTCTCTACTATCTCAGCAGAATGATGACCCCGAACGAGTTAAAGTACTCCCCAATTGAAAAGCTATGTTTGGCACTTGTGTTCTCTATCAAAAAACTTAAGCACTACTTCGAGGCTCATACCATCCGGCTTGTTTCCAAAGCGAACCCGGTGAAGTATGTTATGGCGAAGGTCGTTCTCTCCGACCGCCTCGCAAGGTGGTACTTATTGTTTCAACAGTTTGAAATTGTATATGTGCCGCAAAAGTCTGTCAAGGGACAAGCCTTGGCCGATTTCCTAGCAGACCACCCGATACCTGCTGAATGGGAGTTGTCTGACGATTTGCCTGATGAAGATGTGCTTGTCATTGAAATCCTACCCCCATGGAAGATGTACTTTGATGGAGCTTCGCATAGAAAAGGGGCAGGTGCTGGAGTTGTCTTCGTCACTCCAGAAGGCGAGGTGTTACCATATTCATTCACCTTGACCGAGCAATGTTCAAACAACGTTGCTGAGTATCAAGCATTGATACTCGGGCTCGAAATAGCGGCTGACATGAAGCAACTGAGAATTAACATTTATGGAGATTCAAAGTTGATCATAAACCAAGTGTTGGGTCTATATGAAGTGAAAAAGGCGGAGTTAGTCCCATATAACAACTATGCAAAGATACTCATGCAATGGTTAGGGGACGTCACAATTGAACATGTACCGAGGAAAGAAAACAAGCATGCTGACGCCTTAGCCGCATTGGCTTCAACTATTGCTCATCCTGCAGCCCGAATACAAGTATGTCAAAGGTGGGTGGTTCCACCAATCTTCAAAGAAGACGGCTCAGTTGATGAAACTGTTGAACTCCCTACTGCCTCAGTGTATGATATAGGCAAGGACGACTGGAGGCAACCAGTGGTTGACTACCTCGCTGATGGAAAGTTACCCGAAGATTCACGTAAGAGGGTGGATATAAAGCGTCGAGCTCCTCGCTTCATCTACTATAAAGAGACGTTGTATCGTCGTTCATTCGAGGGAGTCTTTCTCCGATGTTTAGGGGAAGAGGAAGCTTTACAAGCTATGCAAGAAGCTCATTCTGGGGTTTGCGGTGCACATCAATCCGGTCCCAAGTTGCACTTCCACATTAAGCGAATGGGATATTATTGGCCTACAATGGTAAAGGATTGCATAGACTATGCTCGAAGGTGCCAAGCTTGTCAATATCATGCAAACTTTATTCATCAGCCACCAGAACCTCTACACCCAACAGTTGCATCTTGGCCATTTGATGCTTGGGGACTTGATGTGGTTGGCCCAATTACGCCTAAGTCATCTGCAGGGCACGCATACATATTAGCTGCCACCGATTACTTTTCAAAGTGGGCGGAAGCCGTGGCATTGAAGGAGGTGAAGAAAGAAAATGTTGCAGACTTTCTCCGTGTCCACATCATCTATCGATTTGGTATCCCGCGATATATCTTAACAGATAACGGGAAGCCATTTGACAACAAGTTGATGGACAAGATCTGCAAGCTTTTTGACTTTAAGCAGCGAAACTCATCAGCTTACTATGCAGCTGCAAATGGACTTGCTGAAGCTTTTAACAAAACCCTATGCAATTTGTTGAAGAAAGTGGTCTCAAAATCGAAAAGGGACTGGCATGACAGAATGGAAGAAGCTTTGTGGGCGTATAGAACCACATATCGCACACCTACTCAAAGCACTCCATACTCTTTGGTGTATGGTGTAGAAGCGGTCTTGCCTCTAGAGCGCCAAATACCTTCCTTAAGGTTGGCTATACAGAAGGGTCTTACTGATGAAGAGAATGCTAAGCTACGCTTGGCTGAGTTAGAAGCCTTGGATGAAAAACGTCTGCAAGCGCAACAAAGCTTGGAGTGCTATCAAGCTCGTATGTCTAGAGCTTTTAACAAAAGGGTAAGGACCCGTTCTTTTCAAATTGGGGACAAAGTCCTAGCTGTTCGCAGGCCCATCATCGTCACGAGAAAAACTGGTCACAAGTTCACTTCAAGGTGGGATGGTCCCTACGTGATTCTAGAAGTTTATACCGGTGGGGCTTACAAGCTGATTAGTGAAGATGGTTTGAAGATCGGTCCGATTAATGGAAGGTTCCTAAAGCTTTACCACCCCTAAACTTGGAGTATCAACACAAGTCATGAAGATGTGATGAATGACTGATCCACCAAAAATGCAGCATGTGGTTAAACTGCTAATGCATCCCGCTTTGTCTATGGGTGGGCCCAAATCATAGACGCTCCTGGCCCGCATGAGTTTAAACTGTGAACGGCTCTACTTTATTAAAAAAAAACATTTGAACTACGTTTGACTTGATCTCCTTGATAGGAGTACGTAGGCAGCTTAGAAATCAAATTATCTAAGTTCAGTCATAACAAAAAAAAATCCAATTCATGTTGCAAGAGTGGTTTATCAAGACAATCATTCGACAAGTCAAAGCAAAGATGTACGAGTTTGCTAAAAGTCAAGCACAAAAAATAAGAAGCATCCAATTATCAAGAGTTGAGGAAAGAAACAACATCAGTCTTGCAACAAAAAAAAAAAAATGACTAAAGGAAAAATAACATCAGTCGATGAAAAACTTAAAGGTAAGCATGTCATATATACATGCCTCCAAGCTTCTTCTGGCCTCATTCAAGCTCTCCCCATCTTTTGGAGTCAACAAAGTCAACCCTTAAATGAGAAACACTTCTACCTTGGCATTTGAGACTGAATTCGCCTCAGAAGCGATAGAAGTGTCATAATCACAGCCATAGGGGCAAACCCTTCATGAAATCTTAAAGGAAAGAAGCTAAAGGATACTCCTTGGCACGAGTCGAAACTGCCTCATATCTTTTCAATACTCCTTGGCATGAGTCAAAATTGCCTCATATCTTTCAAGACTCTCTGACACGAGTGAAAACTGCCTCATGGTGGCCTCCAAAAGGTCATGATACATACTGAGTACGACCTCAGTTTGTTCCCTTGATGAAATTAAATTCATTCTTAAAGCAAGGATGCTAGTTACACAGAAGCTTCACCTACAAGTATCCATCTCCCAAAAGTCGAGAGCATGTCCAGATATTGCACATGATGCAAGCTGAATTGCAGAGTCCATGTCTTTTGGGGCTTGAATTTAAAAAAAGTGTCCGGTTTTCCACTCAAAGTCAAGTCAAGCTGTGCTTGGAAAGTTTGCCATCTAAAGACTAAGACTCAAAAAACTTTCCAAGAAAATGTTTAAAAAAAACTCTCATGTCACAATATGTGCACAAGGCAACCCATATAATATACATTATACGGATACACATACCACATACATATATTACATATTATACGCGTGTGTAGTGTGTACATATATTATATGGTAAAGCAAATATACACAGCAAGGATATTATATATATATATATATATATATATATATATATATATATATATATATATACCCACATCACATGCCTGGCAAATCGCATGCTACATATATATATATGTATTCATACACACCGCCCAAAAACAGCTATATATATGCATAGCCACATCACATCCAAATCATATCAAATTACATTATATTATTATTATATATATACATGCACCCAACACAACCTGTGGACCATGGATGTGTATATACTATATATATATATATATATATATATATATATATATATATATATATATATATATGTAGTACTAGCCTGCTAGTGGAGCATTAAAAGGAAGGAGCAGAGGTCATGTCATGTGTGTATATACACTGACACACGTAAAGTGAAAAGGAAAAGGGAGACTTACACTAGCGTATGGCTTCATCAGATTGTTTTCCAGTTTGGCATACTCTGGAAGGAATGGCAAAGACAGAACTCAAAAGAGGCAGAGCGTAATAGCGTATGGCTTCATCAGATTGTAGATATCAAGGCAGCTTGAAGTGTTATATGAGTAAGATGGAGCGTAGATCAAGTGATCAAGCCAGTGAGGGGAGGTTTCATCACTGCGTAACCGTAGTCCATAGCCATGGCACCGTCCGAGCAGGTTGTCACGCTGCTATGGGGGTTGGCGTCGGAAGCTTAGAAGAACGGAGTCATCGACGGTGGCATCACCACGTCGGAGTGCGAGGACATCAAGCCAACACTCCCCGGTGGTGAGCTAGTCGAATGTCTCACGACGATAGCAGACGCGACAACTGTCCGGTGATGATGGCCGGCTGAGAGGTCCGCACAATGGGGGTCTCTCTTCAGTTGTCATTAAGTAGAAACAAAACAAAGTTTCTTTCCAAGTAGTGCGTTCTTCCTCATCAAGCACGTAGCTGCGTTCGAAGCATTGTCCGAAGACGCCCCAACAATAGCTTTCTCCTACATTGAGTGATGGTGAGTCCGAACAATGGGGAAGACATTTCAGAAAAATCAATTTTTGAAAAGCTCCGGTCCAAAGTTTTAATCTCAGACGACAGCAATGTGCCGGAGCACAAGCCCGGTGAGTTCAGCATATGTCCATTGCGATACTAGATCGCTACCTTGATTCCATTTCTTCTTCATCACCAAGTACGGTGAGAATGGAGAGGCATTGTCCGGTAGCAAGAGCAGATCCAAACAGTGGTGAAAACAGCCAGAAAATCAATTCCGGGAAGGTTTCGGTCCACTGTTGGTGAAGATGGCGAGCCAAGCAAAGGTAGAAACAAACCCGAAAAAAAATTAATTTTCAGGTGTTTCTCGTCCAATGCCTTCCGTTCTTGGTTCCTTTGTCTTCATTCCTTTCTGGTGGAAGCTGCAAAGTAAAGAAAAAAATATATGCATACATATATTATAATTGAGGATTAAGGAATAGGAATACCTGTAGTTCTGCTCTCAGCTAGTTGAAGATGCAGTGAATATGTTGCATTATTTATAGTTGTGGGATGAGAACTTTAAATATGTTGGGACTCTAATTCTGTTGTTTTATCCTTATCAGTTTATGATCTTGCGGCTGATTATGTGATGGAACAGGAGAAAGGGTTAATATGGTTTGCATGCATATAACCTGTTACTACAAGTCTTATTGACCGTATAGGAGAAGGATTAATGCAATATGTTACTGCAAGTCACGATGGGATAAGGACTTCGTCTCTAAGTGAATGTGACCAGATTGGGCGTGCATGAGCTGCGTTCAATTTTCTAATTTTGGAGGAAAAAATTAATTTTGGCTAAAGTTAAGAGGAAAAAATAAGATGTACCTTTAATATGATTGTGGACGGACTTTGGCTTTTAGATATGGTCTTGTCGCGCCTTTGTGGTCAAAGTGACATCTATTGGGTTGTTGTCTACGAATATGGACTCTTGGACTATGGTTAATTTCAAGACTACCTTCCCGTTGCATTTAAGGCACGTCAAGCAAGTCTCGAAGGGGCAATTTGTAAGCATTGAAAATTTAAATAATACCGTTGGACCGTGGTGGATAATTGATCATTAAATTAATTACTTTAATTAGGTTAATTGAATTAATATTTATTTAATTGGGTTAATTAAATGACCCATTAAATAATTAATTAGTTTAATTACTTAATTAAATGTAATTGGATGTTGGATTGTTCGGTCCGAGATGATGAAATATTTAATCGAGTTGGACCAGGCTACTTGGATGAATTGGGTTGCCTAATTAGCGGGCTTGACTTGGTCTTGGCCCACTAAAATTATATGTGAGTTATATAATTTTGAGGAATTTGAATATTTGATATTATTTGGAATTTTAATGAAATCATGAACCTGGACACAATGGTGTCCCGATACATTCCTTAATTTAATTAAAGAAATTAAATTAAATAAGGAATTAAGAGTTGGTTGGAGATTTTCTCTCGCCCTCACCACTATAAATAGTGGTTTCATTTTCAAGAATTGGGGCTGGAAATCTGCATATCGAAGCTCTGCCGAAATCTCGCTAGGATATCGTCTGGAACACGCCCGCAGTTATATATATACTGCGTATATTGCGCTGAGGAATACGCCACTTGAACACCGGAAGCCCTTCTTTGAAGATCAAGCTGCATATTAGCCCTTCATTGAAGAACAAGCTACATAACTACGAAGGCCCTTCAGCAAGGAACTACTTCCAGTTCGGCATACTCCCGAACTCGGCATCCTTCCAGTTCAACATACTTTGAACTCGGCATACCTCCAGTTCGGCATAATTCTAACAGGGAACTACTTCAAGTTCAGCATACTCTGGACTCGGCACACTTCCAATTTGGCATATTCCAAATTCGGCACACTTCCAATAGGCATACTGCTAGTAGAGAATCAGAGGACTTCTCACATACAGAGATTGTACCCCTTTCTGTTTGATATATACTTGATACTACTTGTAACCGATACTTTGAATTTTGAATATATACAATTCAAGTTTTTCGCGTTTACAGGTTCCATTTTCCCGCCTAAACAAAACGGTGTAGTTTGATGGATGAATTTTAGTTGCAGAATTTTAGGAAGCTTTATTGACTTCTAATAGATTTAAATCTTTTTATTGATTTCCTTGATTGTCTTTTTCTCTGTAGATAACGTGTAAATGTGTCTTTAACCTATTCCCAACAAATTTAATATTATTTTACTGTCAAGTCAGTCTTTTCATCTTAATCTACACGATGTCAGAACGTGTAAATGGGTTTCTTGATGGCTTATGTTGCACGCCTCATACATAGCTTCTATATATATACATGTTACAAACCATTGTGCACATAAAAAAACCAATACAAATGTTCAAGCACTATGGCCGACCAATTCATTCTTGGTTCGGAAATACACTCCGATTACACCAAGAAAGATATGAAGGTGAGTTTGATAAGCACGTACGAAGCTGCTGAATGAAGATCAAGGAAATCTATCAAAAGTCGAAACTGTATGTTTCATGATGGAGAGGTAAGTAATACAAGAAGCATTCATGTTTTTAAAATTAATATACGGAGTAGTATATTGCTAGACTTTTATCCCTGCTCATCAAACTCAACTTGATCATTTGCCTGCATTTTTAATTGTTATCATCATTGCAAACAAAGAAAAATACAGTACAAGAAATTCAATCTAACAGTTCAAAAAATGGCAAGTAGAGCCCAAGAGAAAGCTAGAAGCCCACATGAGACAAACCAAAGGATCAAACCCACTCCAAACAGTATGAAATAGGTGAGAAGAGAGGCATATAACATATTTTACAATGTGTATGGAAACAAATGTATAGAGATGTTTCTAAAAATGCATCAGACTATATTGTCATCATTTGCAAGAAACTAAATTGTTAGTTTCCTGAGTGTACATATATAAAGAAGAAGAAGAAGAAAAAAAAGACAACTAAGGGTACACTTTTCAACTTCCAAATAAATCCAATTTTCGAAGCAAAAAAAAAAAAAAAAGTTGTAAAATAAAAAGTAATTATGTTCCCTTTTGTAATGATGGTTAAAGACTCCATTACACTCAACATGTTAATAACAGTTAGGACAGACGCGCCCATTCATTTTCAAGCAAAAAGTTCAATATATGTCAAATCATAACATTCAAGCATGAAGCGGCTGAAGTGCTCAATAACCATAGGGATGAGCTAGAAAACAATCAAAGGCAGGTGAAGGTACATGGAACACTTGCTATGTAGCTATTAAACTAAGAAATATACACAGTTCTTACTTGTGCAATGCATAGTTTCATCTTTTATTTATTTTAATTGTTTTGCTGATGAAGTTAATCTGCATGGTAAAATATTGTTAACCAAAGACTATTCTATGTTCTAAAATGAGCAAAGTATTCAAATCATAGTAATGTGGTTGCATATTTGATATTTGATATATTCCTTAATTTCTATTGTCAAGTTGAATAATCAGTTTATGTTTTATTATTCAAAAAATTAGATTTATATAGTCAAAACACAAATTATATAATTTTTGAATTCTAAAGTGTTGAATAGATTGTTAAGAATTATGTATTAATTCCCATTTTGGAGAATATATATGTACATAAAAACAAACAAACTCACTGATAATTCTCTAAAACTATTATATATTTATATTTATATGCCCATCATATGCATCAGATAACATATTTTCAATTTTCCATCAATTACAGAGAAACACACATCTTACCTGGTTATATGCAATAGCCAATTCAACAGCACCTTACATAATACATGCCCACCATATTATAAACTGTAAAATAAAAGTAAATTAGTTACCCATATAAATAGAAAATTATGCACAAGTGGGTGTTTTTAAGTCATATCTGCTATCTAAATTCAATCTTTTCATCCCAAGACTTCTTTGTCAAGTTGGATAAAAATGATAAGGGGATTACAAAACCTGTTATTCCCATCAAAACCATACCCAAAATTATTGAGCTATTTTTTTAGATGAATTATTATGAAAACCAACATGTAATATATGTTTTAATCTATTTTATGTTCTATTATTATAGTATACTTAAATATTTACTGATAAAAACAATTAAAAACAGTACAAAAACATAACACAAAAATATTATCTTAATTTATGTGCAAAAGTATTCATGGCATGTGGATCCAAATAAACCCAAAATAAAAAAACCCTAACTTTTTTTCCAGAATATACATGCGTATAAAATAAAAAATAAAAAAGGCACATATTAACAGAAATATTAGACACAGCAGAGATTAAAAAATCATTTAGAGCTAACTATGTTATGATATACTAATAGATTTCTACATCTAAAAATTATAACATGTGTATATTATTCCTAAAAACAAACAATACACATGCTTATAAACAAGAAATACAATAATAAGTGAAAATCGAAAAATCGAACTTATTATCTTACAAATGTCGTAATTTTTGTTGAATGTATAGTGTTGTTTGCTTTCTTCCAGATCGGTTCTCCAAAGTTTTCAACCGATCGTTTTGTTGAGTGGTGTTTGATATACCTGAGTTTGGTGAAGACAAAGTTAGGGTTTTCTTTCGTGCAACCGGTCGCGAGTTGTGAACCAATTAAATTGAAGTCAGAGGTACAAAGGGAATGGTGAAAATAACGTTTCAGAGACAAGGAGAAAGATTACAGATTGAGAAACCAATCTGTGGAGAAGTTTCCTGAATGCGTAGTAAAAGTTTACAGAGAAACGGCTGAAGCGAGTAGAGAGGAAAGAAGATAATAATAATGTCTTAATCTAGGTTTTTTGGGTTTTATATGTGGGCCGAAGGTCGAGTGATGGGCTAGATAAAAGGACTTATCTGGACCATGTATGGAAAATTAATTGTTTAAATTTATATTTATATAAATAATGGGCCTATGAATGTGTTTTTGAATTCCTACTAGAAATGGGCCGCTGGTTAGGAATGCATATATATATATATATATATATATATATATATATATATATATATATATATATATATATATATATATATATATATATATATATATATATATATATATATTAGGGTACTGACAATTTGAGTACGTGACTTTTAAAACTCCCAATTTAAACCTTTAACTATGCAATTATTGGCAGATTTGGTCCTCCGGGCCAAATTGCCGGCCAATTTTGGCCGGAAAAACATAAATTGGTTCAAATTGTTTTTTGACGAGGGTAAAATTGTCATTTCACTCCCTTCTTCTTCATTTTCCCTTTCTTCTTCGTTCTTCTTCTTCTTCATCCTTGCAATTGTTGATTTTCTGGTCACAAAAAAAACATTAAAATGAATGGGTATTAAAGAAAATAAAAATAAGAAATTCATATTAATGGCCAAATGGAATCAACGCATTCAACTTTCTTCGTTTCAACGTTGCCGGCAAAGCCATCGTGCCCGGCCGGCGCCTCGTCCTCCTCGCTGGTGTAGTCCTCGTGCTTGGGCACCAGAGCGATCAATCTCAGGTCATCGGCGTTCGAGTTTCGCGGGCTTGTTCAGATCATGTTCTTCCCAATGCAAGCCCCAGTTCGGAGTCTCAGCCTCGCGTTCTTACTGAGCCGTCCATGGTCTAAAGAACCCAGCTTTCGATCATTCTCATCTTCTTCTTCATCAAATTACTCAAACCAATCTCGCGATGGCCTCCCTCGCTTCTACTCCGAAATCCTCCCTTCTTCAGAGGTATCTCCATTTTGCTCAATCTCCCTCTTTTTATCATCTCCCAAGTCCCAATATACTATTCATTCGTTGAATTTCTTCTTTTTGGCTCAAACCCACTTCGTATTTTACTATTTTCGTTTATCTTTTATTAAATCATTTTCGCATTTCATTTATTGCTCAGTGTATGTCTACTCCCAGTGCAAGGATGATGAAGAAGAAGAACGAAGAAGAAGGGGGTGAATGAAGAAGAAGAGAGTGAAATGACAATTTTACCCTCGTCAAAAAACAATTTGAACCAATTTATGTTTTTTCGGTCAAAATTGGCCGGCAATTTGGCCCGGAGGACCAAATCTGTCAATAATTGTATAGTTAAAGGTTTAAATTGGGAGTTTTGAAAGTCACGTACTCAAATTGTCAGTATCCTAATACTCACAGGATTAAAAGTGCAATTTGTTCTATATATATATATATATATATATATATATATATATATATATATATATATATATATATATATATATATATATATAAAATTTAAATTTTTATTAATTGGGTTGTTTAGGTTGAGCTTGTGACTTTTATAATAAATATTTTTTTTAGTTTTATTATAATTGGGTTTTGTATTTGTATTCTTTTTTACCTATTTTTAACAATTAGATTGTCAGTAATAAGTTAAGTGTTTTATGATATGACACTTTTGTGATTCTCCTTGAGGGAAGGTCATAAAATTGATTTTCAGTAGTGAAAAATTGACTCTTTGAACTGCCATAGATAGATAAAACATAGAACATATACTATAGAGTTCAAAAAAATTATTTGTAATAACGTGTTAAAATTATTTATTTATTATTTTTTATAACTATAAAACTGTATTAAAGTTAATACTTCTTATAAATTAATTTATTTAGCATAGTAAACAATTATTAAATAAAAAAATATAAACAACCAAAAAAACTCAATTTTTATATGTGAAATAAATATTTAATCCGTGCATCGATGCAATACTAGTTGGTTTTCAAATGTCATAGGTATTCAAACAATAATTAATGTTATTTCATAAATAATGTATAGCAACACTTACTTGATATTTGAAGGTCCCAAAGCAGTTGATCATCCTTTTTATCTTTTGTTAAGCCATACGAATTTAACATGACAGCATTGGTCCCTGGAAATATAATGTTCAAATGATTTTTTTTTTTTTTTTTTTGAAATACGATCAAATGATTTTAAGTAACACAATTTATCATTATGATGACAGACAATAAGGCATCATAGTTGAATAAAGCAAATCATCGCCTTCTTTCTTGAGACATATCTACTATATATATCTATCTACTATACTAATAAGAGCCCAAGAGAGTTAGGCCTATAATGGGTAGAAAAAATGGCAGTCAAATTTTTTAATCAAATAATAAGAGCCCAAGAGAGTTAGGCCTATAATAGGTAGAAAAAATGGCGGTCAAATTTTTTAATCAAATGAATGGCTCAGATTGATCAGATTTTATTTTTTTCTTAAGATTTACTAATTTATCCTTAATGAATATGATTATCTGTTAATTTTTCCGTTAAATATTATCTTTTCCGTTAATTTCCGTTAGTTCACCGTTAACTATTTAACTTACTCATTGGTTGATTTCAATAAGAAAGGTCTTAGGTTCGAACCTCATCCCAATCAAAGTTGGCATAATTAATACTCTATTTTACTATTATTAAATTAAATAATAATTTAGTAGCTACAAAAAAAAAAAATACATATGCATTTCTTTAATTTAGAATAATGTGTCTACAATGTCTTTATTCAAAAAAATTATTCATTATCAATAAATTAAATAAGATAAATAATTTCATTAGTTATATTGTCTTTATTTTTCTCAAATATAAAAATTCTTTACATTCAAATTCATCAATAGATTATATTTGCTGCATTGTCCCTACAATGTCTTTATTAAATAAAATATTCATTATTCAATAAATTAATTAAGATAAATAATTTTATTAGTTATACTGTCTTTATTTTTCTCCAATGTAAAAATTCTTTACATTCAAATTCATCAATTGATTATATTCACTACATTATCTATTATTTTTTTTGTGCACTATTTTTTAATTAAATGTCAAAGTTATAATACAAAATAATGCTATATATTTATTTACCAAGTATTTTATTAATACCATGAAAAAATTAAAAAAAAAAATTAATCAAGCCAATCATATTAACTACTTGAGAGATTTGTTGACAAAGAGAGTGTTCAAATCACACAACAAATTGAAGTGAGAACTACCTCACAATGTCCTTGTTTGACAATCAGCAGTTAGCAGTTAGCGTTAGCGGATTCGGTTGATTTGACCAGCGAATTATATCAACGCTTGGTAAAAAGATATTTGAAAAAATTAGCTGCTTAGATTAACATGTAAAATGATCTAAGGGCATACTTATATTTAATAATAATAATAGTAATAGTAATAATAATAATAATAATAATAATAATAATAATAATAATAATAATAATAATAATAATAATAATAATAATAATAATATCTACTATTCTACTATACTAATAAGAGCCCAAGAAAGTTAGGCCTATAATGGGTAGAAAAAATGGCGGTCAAATTTTTTAATCAAATGAATGGCTCAGATTGATCAGATTTTAATTTTTTCTTAAGATTTACTAATTTATCCTTAATGAATATGATTATCTGTTAATTTTTCCGTTAAATATTATCTTTTCCGTTAGTTCACCGTTAACTATTTAACTTACTCATTGGTTGATTTCAATAAGAAAGGTCATAGGTTCGAACCTCATCCCAATCAAAGTTGGCATAATTAATACTCTATTTTACTATTATTAAATTAAATAATAATTTAGTAGCTACAAAAAAAAAAAAAAATACATATGCATTTCTTTAATTTAGAATAATGTGTCTACAATGTCTTTATTCAAAAAATAATTCATTAACAATAAATTAAATAAGATAAATAATTTCATTAGTTATATTGTCTTTATTTTTCTCCAATATAAAAATTAGTTACATTCAAATTCATCAATAGATTATATTTGCTGTATTGTCCCTACAATGTCTTTATTAAATAAAATATTCATTATTCAATAAATTAATTAAGATAAATAATTTTATTAGTTATACTGTCTTTATTTTTCTCCAATGTAAAAATTCTTTACATTCAAATTCATCAATTGATTATATTCACTACATTATCTATTATTTTTTTTGTGCACTATTTTTTAATTAAATGTCAAAGTTATAATACAAAATAATGCTATATATTTATTTACCAAGTATTTTATTAATACCATGAAAAAATTAAAAAAAATTAACCAAGCCAATCATATTAACTACTTGAGAGATTTGTTGGCAAAAAAGTATTCAAATCACACAACAAATTGAAGTGAGAACTAGCAGGGCCGTCCCTGGGCAAGTCTGCCCAGGACAGGCGCACAGGGCCCTCAAAATTTTGGGGGCCCCTTAATTTAAAAAAAAAAACATAGTATGATAGTATATATATATGCAGTTTAGGCTTCAAGGCCTTCAACACGGAAGACTACAAATTAAACAAAGCTCAAAGCTGATGAACCTTTCTTCAAAAAAAAATAAGCTGACATACACAATAACAAATACCTATTAAATATTACGGAGTACTATATTAGCCTAAATGCCTAATCTAAAGTACAACAAACCGCAGACGAAAGACGAAAGACACACCGCAGACCATTGACGTCAACTTGACGAGATTTACGAGAGACAAAACTACAACAAATTACTTACTGTCTACCAGGATATTTGAACTTTTATTCTTTTAATTGAGGGTTCTATTTGTGAATTCTAGGTATTTGAATTAATTCAAATATTGAAATTTTGTAATTTGAATGTTTGTGTATTTGAACTAGATTAGGTAATTCAAATTTGGGAAAGACGACAGATTTTACTCGTGTGCTATTGATTCTTCAATTCTCAAACTCTCAAGTTCTTCAATTCTCTTGATAGGTAATTAAAATTACGTATTATTTTACAATTCTTGTTTATTATTTTATTTACATGGCTTAATAATTCTGATTTCAGAATAATATATTCAAGAATTCGTTTCTTGATTAATTATTTATTCATAGAGTTGCTAAATAAATTTTTATTTTTTCCTTAGGATTTTAGATGAAATTTTAAATGTATTTTTAAATGAAATTTTAGATGTATTTTTTATACAATATTTATATTTTAAATTTTTGAAGACAACTTTTTGAACAACTATTATTTATATATAAAAATTAGTTGAAAAATGGGGCCCAAATCAAAATATTGCATAGGACCCCAATTTTTATTGGAACGGCCCTGAGAACTACCTCACAATGTCCTTGTTTGACAATCAGCAGTTAGCACAATGTCTTTGCTTGACAATCAGCAGTTAGCAGTTAGCGTTAGCGGATTCGGTTGATTTGACCAGCGAATTATATCAACGGTTGGTAAAAAGATATTTGAAAAAATTAGCTGCTTAGATTAACATGTAAAATGATCTATGGGCATACTTATATTTAATAATAATAATAGTAATAATAATAATAATAATAATAATAATAATAATAATAACAATAATAATAATAATAATAATAATAATAATAATAATAATAATAATAATAATAATAATAATTGTTTTAAAAAAATAAAAAAATATATAATTATGTCAATCATATTAACTAATTGGGGGATTTATTGACAAAAAAGTATTCAAATCACACAACAAATTAAGGTAGGAAACTACCTCGCAATCCTTGTTTGGCTATCAGCAGTTAACTCTTTAATATTAGTATATATTTAATATTTTATGCCCTAATTTTTATTTGTTCTCCTTTATGTCCCGTACTTGGTTTCAACAAACCTATACAATTATAAATTTATAATAAATCTTGACTATATTATCTTGCATTTGTAAACTTAGAATTACCTATTTAAGTACGCAAATTCAACATTCAATTATCTATGTATGAACACTTTCAATATAATCTTGCTTTGATATATTTTAAAGTACTTATTTAAAAAAAAAAATATTGGGCATTATCTCAATCGCGCAACGCGTGTAAAAACTAGTATACTAATAAGAGTCCAAGAGAGTTAGGCCTATAATGGGTAGAAAAAATGGCGGTCACAGATTTTAATCAAATGAATGGCTCAGATTGATTAAAAGATTGATCATATTTAAATTTTACACTAAAATTTCCTAAAATACCCACACACCGTTGCTAATTCCGTTAAAATTTTAAGAATTGCCGTTAGTTCACCGTTAACTTACTCATTGATTTCAATAAAAAAAAGTCTTAGGTTCGAACCTCATCCCAATCAAAGTTGGCATAATTAGTACTCTATTTTACTCTTATTAAATTATATAAATAATAATTTAGTAGTTACAATAAAAAATAATATATATGCATTTCTTTAATTTAGAATTATGTGTCCACAATGCCTTTATTCAAAAAAAAAATTCATTATCAATAAATTAAATAAGAGAAATAATTTTATTAGTTATATTGTCTTTATTTTTCTTCAATATAAAAATTCTTTATATTCAAATTTATTAATTGATTATACTCGCTACATTGTCCTTACAATGTCTTTATTCAGTGAAAAAAATATTAATTATCAATAAATTAATTAAAAGAAATATTTTCATTAGTTATATTGTCTTTATTTTTCTCAAATGTAAAAATTTTTACATTCAAATTCATCAATTGATTATATTCACTACATTATCTATTATCTTTTTTGTGCACTATTTTTCTAATTAAATATCAAAGTTATAATACAAAATAATGCTATATATTTATTTACCAAGTATTGTATTAATACCATGAAAGAATTAAAAAAATATAATTAATAAAGCCAACCATATTAACTACTTGAGAGATTTTGTGACAAAGAGAGTATTCAAATCACACAACAAATTGAAGTGAGAACTACCTCGCAATGTCCTTGTTTGACAATCAGCGGTTAGCGTTAGCGGATTATACTAGCGGATTTGACCAGCGAATTTATTCAATTATTAACATTGGGTAGAAAAAATGACCGCCAAATTATTAAATCAAATGAATGGTTCATATTGTTCAAGTTTTAATTTTTTTCTTTTAAGATTTTCTAATTTATCCTTAATTATATGATTATCCATTTAACTTTTCCGTTAATTCACCGTTAGTCTAATTCTAATATTAAAGTCTAATATAGAATTATAACTACACCATTAATCTAATTCTAATATTAAAGTCTTAATAGAACTTAACCACAAATCCTAATGTCGGAATCTCCTCAAACAATATTAGTATATATTTAATATTTTATGCCCTAATTTTTATTTGTTCTCCCTTATGTTCCGTATTTGGTTTCAACTATACCTATGCAATTATTTTATTGACAATTATAATCAATCTTGACTATATTATCTTGCATTTGTAAACTTAGAATTACCTATTTAACTCGCACTGGCTTAGCTCAATGGTTTAGTGGGTAGTATTTGGGAGAAGAGACCAAGGTTTGAACCTCGGCGGCGGCAATGCGGGAATTATGTCCAAAGTGAGCAAATTCCTTGTGCGTATCAGCATTTGGCCCTGTTTGCTGAACCATTAAGTCACCGTGATTTACAACTTCCCACAATGCTCTGTCGGGTCGGAGTGTGGGGGCCCTTGGGGTTGGGGACTCAACCTTTGGGAGAAAAATTACCTATTTAAATACGCAAATTCAACTTTCAATTATCTATGCATGAACAATTTCAATATAATCCTGCCTTAATATACTTTAAAGTACTTATTTAACAAAAAAGCATTGGACATTATCCCAATCGCGCATTACTAGTATATATATATATATATATATATATATATATATATATATATATATATATATATATATATATATATATATATATATACTCTTCCAGATTAACTATATTTTCTGCATGCATAAATTTATGTTACTTGGATACAGTTTTTATTTTTATTAGATAACAGGAACTATAATTTCAATAAAACTATACAAAAAGGCTTAAAAATTAAATCACAAAACATAACTTCCAATTTCTGCCTAAAAATGACAGTAAAGCACAATCTAATTAAGCTATTAATTATTGTGTGCTATCATAAATAATGATAAACTCATAAACCTGTTGGAATTCCCATGATAAATTACCTGTAACAACAACTAATTAAGAATTGCTATTCTCAAAGCCTAGCTATAAAAGGAACAACCACTCAAATATTTCTAATCAAATAGTATCATTCACCAGCTAAAATTGTCCTATACTTCGACAGTTAAAGAGATGAAGAAATTGACCAGATTGTGTATTATAGGAAGTAAGCGAAAATCTCAGTCTGACAACAAATATATTTCATTTTTACTTCTATTTTTTTTATTATTATCAGTCGACAAAAATCACCATACACAAAATACTTATCTTTCTTCAAACACATGTATTTAGCTGTTGAATATGCAATTATATTCAAATAAAAAATAAAATCACAGATACAAACATTTGTAGGTAAAGAGAAGAAAGAAAAAACCATAGATCTACAACAATCTAGGGCCGATAATCACAGAACAAGAAAGGTTTCCTGAAATAATTAAGATTACCAAGACATGCATTTCACAATTTAATGAAAATTAAAAACCCTAGATCTAGGATAAAGTGAATATATTGGTCAGATCGTTAAAGATATTCTTAGATAATGTGTTCTTGGACTTTAAATTCAAGAAATCTTATCTTATATTATTACTCTATATAATAGCAAAAACTTCTGCAAAAAGTGTTTTCCCGCCCAAATGAATACGACATCGTTTTGGATGTCAGAATTTTGACTTAATTAATTGCTTTTGAAACTTTACGTTATCCAATATGTATTGGATTTGAAAAAAGTTTTTTTTTTTTTTTTTTTCTAAAAATCATTAATGTTTAAACATTTGAAATTTGAAAGTTTTGCATATCAGAATTACAATACTTTTGATGGGAAATCTACTATACTAATAAGAGCCCAAGAGAGTTAGGGCTATAATGGGTAGAAAAAATGGCGGTCAAAATTTTTAATCAAATGAATGGCTCAGATTGATCCGATTTTAATTTTTCCTTAAAATTTCCTAATTTATCCTTAATGAATATGATTATCCGTTAATTTTTCCGTTAAATATTATCTTTTCCGTTAATTTCTGTTAGTTCACCGTTAACTTACTCATTGATTTCAATAAGAAAGGTTTTAGGTTCGAACCTCATTCCAATCAAAGTTGGCATAATTAGTACTCTATTTTACTCTTATTAATTAAAATAATAATTTAGTAGTCACAACAACAAATAATACATATGTATTTCTTTAATTTAGAATTATGGCTATAATGGGTAGAAAAAATGGCGGTCAAAATTTTTAATCAAATGAATGGCTCAGATTGATCCGATTTTAATTTTTCCTTAAGATTTCCTAATTTATCCTTAATGAATATGATTATCCGTTAACTTTTCCGTTAAATATTATCTTTTTCGTTAATTTCTGTTAGTTCACCGTTAACTTACTCATTGATTTCAATAAGAAAGGTTTTAGGTTCGAACCTCATTCCAATCAAAGTTGGCATAATTAGTACTCTATTTTACTCTTATTAATTAAAATAATAATTTAGTAGTCACAACAACAAATAATACATATGTATTTATTTAATTTAGAATTATGTGTCTACAATATATTTATTTAAAAAAATTATTCATTATCAACAAATTATATAAGAGTAATAATTTTATTAGTTATATTGTGTTTATTTTTCTCTAATATAAAAATTATTTACGTTTAAATTCACCAATTGATTATATTCGTTTCATTGTCCCTACAATGTCTTTATTAAAAAAAATTATTCATTATCAATAAATTATATAAGAGTCGAAAGTAATAGTAATAATCCATCTCCCATGTGGTATTCTTCAGATCAGACTTCACGGAAAAGACAAATTTTGCCTAATAAGACGTAATATAATGTTAATTTTGACTACGCCTCGTTTGACTCTCATAACAGGGAGATAAGATGAGATAACAATTTCTTATCTTTAAAAAAATGTTGATCAAATACTTTTACATATTTTTACTATTTTAAAATTATATTTTCACGGTATATATACACTATTATATTTTCAATTTCATTTTATCTGATCTGTTATGTTTATCATTTATAGTTAAAATTAACTTTTTCTCATTTATTTTAAACAATTTTCATAATTAGTAATCTATTTTACTCTTATTAATTAAAATAATTAAAAAATAATTTAGTAGCCACAACAACAAATAATACATATGTATTTCTTTAATTTAAAATTATGTGTCTACAATATATTTATTCAAAAAAATTATTCATTATCAACAAATTAAATAAGAGTAATAATTTCATTAGTTATATTGTGTTTATTTTTCTCTAATATAAAAATTATTTACATTCAAATTCACCAATTGAATAAGAGTAACAATTATTTACATTCAAATTCACCAATTAAATAAGAGTAACAATTATTTTATTGACAATTATAATCAATCTTGACTAATGAAATTGATGAATTTAAATGTAAATAATTTTTATATGAGTGAATTCCATTTTTGGTCCTACTGTTATAGGAGCGTTTCCAATTTTAGTCCACCTTAATTTTTTTTGCCATTTTACAACCACTGTTATTGAATGTGTTCCACTTTAGTCCACTGTTAATATTTTCGTCAAGAGGCTGTATAATCCACGGATATTTTGGTCTTTTTATGGTTGTCTCTTCTCTTTTAATCCAGGTGCTTCGTCCTCCTCCTCCGGTATTCGAAGATGGCTCTTCGAACAACGAGAATGGGAAGCCAAAGCTACATCGTTTCGTTCGTTCCAACATGGACCGGCGAGGTTTTTTAGGTTTTAGGTTTAATGTTCTCATTTCTTTTAGTCAAACATAGTCTTGGATGAGAAGAAAGATCAAAATACCCCTAGATTGCATGGCTTGTTGATGGAAGTACTAACGGTGGACTAAAAGTGGAACACATTCAATAATAGTGGTCATAAAGTGGCAAAAAAAATTAAGGTGGACTAAAATTGGAAACACCCCTATAACAGTATGACCAAAAATGGAATTCACTCTTTTTATATTAGAGAAAAATAAAGACAATATAACTAATGAAATTATTTCTCTTATTTAATTTATTGATAATGAATAAATTTTTTTGAATAAAGACATTGTAGACACATAATTCTAAATTAAAGAAATTAATATGTATTTTTTTTTGTTGTAGCTACTAAATTATTATTTAATTTAATAAGAGTAAAATAGAATACTAATTATGCCAACTTTGATTGGGATGGGGTTCGAACCTAAAACCATTCTTATTGAAATCAATGAGTAAGTTAACGGTGAACTAATAGAACTTAACGGAAAATATAATATTTAACGGAAAAGTTAACGGATAATCATTAAGGATAAATTAGAAAATCTTAAGAAAAAATTAAAATCTGATCAATCTGAGCCATTCATTTAATTAAAAAATTATGACCGCCATTTTTTCTACCCATTATAGGTCTAACTCTCTTGGACTCTTATTAGTATATATATATAGTAGATAGTAGATAGTAGATATATATACTAGTTTTTTTACGCGCATTGCGCGATTGGGATAATGCCAATACTTTTTTTTTTTTTTTTTAAATAAGTACTTTAAAGTGTATCAAGGCAATATTAAATTAGAATTTTTCATGCATAAATAATTGAATGTTGAATTTGCGTATTTAAATAGGTAATTCTAAATTTACAAATGCAAGATAATATAGTCAAGATTGATTATAATTGTCAATAAAATAATTGTATAGGTTTGGTTGAAACCAAATACGGAACATAATGGAGAGCAAATAAAAATTAGGGTATAAAGTATTAAATATATACTAATATTGAAAGAGTTAAGTACTGATTACCAAACAAGGACATTGCGAGTTAGTTTCCCACTTCAATTTGTTGTGTGATTTGAATACTCTTTTTGTCAATAAATCCCCCAAGTAGTTAATATGATTGACTTAATTATATATTTTTTAAACAATTATTATTATTATTATTATTATTATTATTATTATTATTATTATTATTATTATTATTATTATTAAATATATGTATACCCTTAGGTCATTTTACATGTTAATTTAAACAGCTAATTTTTTCAAATATCTTTTTACCAACCATTTATATAATTTGCTTGTCAAATCCACTAATATAATCCGCTAACCGCTGCTGATTGTCAAACAAGGACATTGCGAGATAGTTTTTACTTCAATTTGTTGTGTGATTTGAATACTCTCTTTGTCAACAAATCCCTCAAGTAGTCAATATGATTGGCTTTATTAATTAATTAATTATATATATATATATATATATATATATATATATATATATATATATATATTATTTTTTCATGCTATTAATAAAAAACTTGGTAAATAAATATATAACATTATTTTGTATTATTATAACGTTGATATTTAATTAAAAAAATAGTGCACAAAAAAAGATAATAGACAATGTAGTGAATATAATCAATTGATGAATTATTTTTTGAATGCAATTGATGAATTTGAATGTAAAGAATTTTTACATTGGAGAAAAATAAAGACAATATAACTAATAAAATTACTTATCTTAATTAATTTATTGATAATGAATAAAGACAATATAACTAATGAATTTATTTATGTTATTTAATTTATTGATAATGAATAATTTTTTATGAATAAAGACATTGTAGACACATAATTATAAATTAAAGAAATGCATATGTATTATTTTTTGTTGTAGCTACTAAATTATTATTTAATTTAATAAGAGGAAAATAGAGTACTAATTATGCCAACTTTGATTGGGATGGGGTTCGAACCTAAGACCTTTGTTATTGAAATCAATCAATGAGTAAGTTAAATAGTTAACGGAGAAATAACATAAATTAACAGAAAAGATAATATTTAACGGAAAAGTTAACGGATAATCATATTCATTAAGAATAAATTAGTAAATCTCAAGAATAAAATTAAAATCTGATCAATCTGAGCCATTCATTTGATTAAAATATTTGACCGCCATTTTTTCTACCCATTATAGGTCTAACTCTCTTGGGCTCTTATTAGTATATATATATATATATATATATATATATATATATATATATATATATATATATATATATATATATATATATATATATATATATATATATATATATATATATATAGTAGAAGTTGTAATATTAAGGTCTGATTATTTAATGGCAAATTATTGTGTGGACCATGAATATCATGTATATTTTAAATATATTAAAAGTACATTTGTAGTGTACTAAAGTCACATTATTTGATAGTATATATAAAATAATGTATTTTCGTGTTTAAATAATGTACTTCCAATACTTTACGTACAAAAATAATATTCTTTAACTATATTTTTAAAAATGTATTTTTTATTTATGGTCCACACACTTTTGTGGACCATAGTCCATGTAGTAATGGTTGTTATTTAATAGAGGTAAATTATTAATTTTAATTGATGTTATATATATTAAATTAAATGATAATTTATGCTATCAATTCTGGCAGATTTAGTCTTGAATTGTTGTAAATAATATTAAGTGGACATTATTATAGTGTTTATAACACTTGTAACGGTCGGAGGTTTATTACTACACTTATGGTTTCCGTTACAATTGTACATTATATATATGTGCTTATACCTTCTTGTAAAGTTGAGGTTTTGAATGCAAGATTAATAAAACTCTCCCATTTACCTTGTCTCTTATCTTGTCTCTACTTTTCTTATTTTGTGCTGCTTGCAACTGTGCATTCACCGATTAGGAGCTAAATGACCAACGGGCGTAATCTCCCACAACACGTTATCGGCATGCACGCTCAGTTGCGGTGAACGGTACAAATCCCCTTTATTCGAATATGCAATTCGTATGTTTTCTTGTATATGCAATTCGTATGTCTTAATATGCAAGTGCTTCTACTATACAATTTGTATGCAATATGGCTGTTTTTGTGTTTAAATATAGAAAGCAATATCACCATTCATAGATGTATATATTTTCGTATGCGTATATACATATTTTCTGCATAACATAGAATATTTTTTTTCCGGTATGTCAAAATATTCTTTCATCAAAATGTCAGTACAATTTTTGTATATATATTTTTTGATTGAATACACATATTTTCGAAATATATACATATTCCTTCGAAAATTTTTCATCAACAAATTCAAAATTACATTTTTTTTTTGAAAAACAGACTATTTCGAAATATATTTTTTTCGAAAAAAAAATATAATAATAAATATATGTAGTCTGAATACATACATCTCCAGAATGTATGATTTTTACTCAGAAAACTATTCCTAAATATACGAATTTTTTTTGAAAAATTCGAATGTATGTACTCTTGTCATATATTTTTTTCCGAATGAAACAAAAAACAAAAACCTTTTTTTTGGCCGACCCACCACCATTTTTTTCTCCATTCTGCGTTCTGGCGATGGCGTCTGTCCGTCTGGTCGCGTCTGTCTTTCTCTCCTGGCTGCTCCATTTGCCAATCGAAGAAAGTTTGGAGCACGGTGTTCAAAATAGGGAAATCTCCTTTGGATACAAAAGAAGGAAAGTGTCTTTTCTAAAGGCGAAATTGAATACAAAGGATGTTGTCTTTTGAAATGGCAACATTACTTCATATTGCAAAAAAATATAAAATACCAACCATATACCATTATACACTATGAAATACAGATATATAAATTTATACACAATCAAATACAAAATTTGTTACCAGGACTATGTGGTCTAATGGTACCCGGGTTGGACTTCCATTTGGAAGGTTGTGAGTTCGAACTTCAATGGGGTTCTTTGTGTTTCAGTAGGTTGAGAAAGAGCTAGTAACATTTAAAAAAAAATACAAAATTTGTTTTTTTATTTTCTTTTAGGGATAATGATTAATGCAATTAATAAGTAATGATTAGTAACATGATTAATGATGTTTAACTAAATAAATAAGTAAATAATTAGTAATAATTAGTACAAAATTTGTTTTTTTTATTTTCTTTTAGGGATAATGATTAATGCAATTAATAAGTAATGATTAGTAACATGATTAATGATGTTTAACTAAATAAATAAGTAAATAATTAGTAAAAATGAAACATAATTATAATAAGATAAAATACAAAAGCTGTTAACATTATTATTAGTATCATATATTTAAAGCGTTAAGTTCATCATACACACTGTCATGAATGAAATATTTAACCGACCAAGGATAAATTTTTTCAACATGACATTGATCAATAACCATGATTAGTACAACGTTGTCATCCAAATTGAATAAAACCACATCATCCTGCGTTGTATTAATATTAAAATGCGTTGTTATTTCTTCCCACTGCTCTGTGAAAAAAGTTAAAGTTGTGTCAAAGTAGAGCTCTAACTTTCGAGATCCAAATACTATTTTTCAGTGTAGCATCAACAATCTCGTCAGAATCTCCGAGGAATGCAGACAATGTAGCTTTCTATTGAGACGTAAGAAAAAAAATGAATGAGTAAATAATTGATAGAGAATACACGTCAAATTAGAATATTATGAATGTATATTATTTCTTACCTCTCCAGGTTGAGAGAAATCAGTATACAATGAACGATATCTTTATACATCAATTGAATATGTTGGGGGATCATTCTACGATCGCGTGGCGCATTTAAAGTGCCTTCATACCGACAAACTTTTATATGAGCACTGTTAGCAACATCAGCATCTGTCAAAAATGCTCTTGAACGATGGACGTGCTGCAAAGTCAACATAGATGGGTCGATCGGACCGAGATTCAACATTCGACGAGCCATAATTGTTAAGAAAAATAAATATATTATATGATTGAATTACAATTAATTTATTTTACAATTAAATACTTGCTTTGCACATTAGTTTAAGTTTTCCCTCTTTATTTCAAAAAAAAAAATGTTGTTGGACAGACCGTAACCTTAGGCGACAATGGAATTTGACAATAAATACATCAATGTCGTCGCTTAAGGTATAGGCGACATTGGAATTTTCCACACTTCATACACACGCGAAATACTAGCTACAAGCTTTTAAATATTCAGTTGAATCATATAATTCAAAGACAAATCAATGATGTCAAATGCCTTCATAAATCAGAAGAAACATAGTCTTGTTGGAGCATCTTTGTAACACAAAATTTTTGCAGTTCGTGGTGGAAATGAAGTCAAATTCATGTATATGTATTCGATACTAAAATTAATATTAATATTAATTCAACATTTAAAAAATAATTAACGATCATTTTATTAATTAATTAATCAATACTTCCTACATGTCACTATCAATAATTGTTTAAACAGTAAAATTAAGAAGAAAATTAACACATTATAAATCTTGGAGAAAAATAAATATTAGTTATTGGGAATATGCATTTTTCAGAATTTCAAAAAAACAAAAAAAAATTAAATACGGTGGAGGAGTAAATACGGTGGTTTACTATATTTACTCCACTTTTGGGGGGAAATTAAATGGAAAACGTATCTTGCCTAAGGGAAAGGCAAGATACCCAAAAGTCAATCTCGCCTATGAGAAAGACACTTCCCCGTATTTCCTTATCACGAGTCCCATGTCAGAAATCCTCCTGGCCGGAAAAACGACCCCCGTTTGTATGATATTAAAGTGGCTGCTAGGGTTGTGAGATCCTGACTAATATTTGATGGATTTAGTTTGGGCCGTGTCTGGCCCAATTCGGCCAGACTTGGTCCAATTTTTTTTAATAAGGGTCTATTATTGTTCCTGGACTCATTTTGTGTTCATAAGTTATTGAACAGGGATGATAGATTATGTTGGATCATGACTGGCCCAATTCTTTTTTTTGGGCTTCCTTGGTTTATTTAAAGCATTAGGAATTGTTTTAAATTCTGGACCCATTTAATTTAAGATTTGGGTTTAATTTTCTCAATTTTGGATTAATCCAATTTCTTAAAATCTTTTTCCATCATTTGTTTTTTTGGCCTGTAATTTGGTTTGGTAAATATTATGTTGTCATTCAAATTATGGTTGAATATGCTTATATATTAAATTGCTATTTTGTGCAATTTATTTTGGATAATTTGATGAATTCATATACATATTCTGTCTTATTTGCATAATATATAGTTTTATTATTATGCGAATGACAAATTATTCTTTAGAAGTGGATCCTCGTTTTTAGGCAGCCTTAGTATATATAATTTTTTTTTGCAAAATCTCGATCTTGGCTGCTATCATCGAGTATGAATTCACTGAGCTTGGTTTCAACGGGAGCAATTACTTAGAAGTCCACGAGCGATGAGGCTTGGAAAGCTAAAAGCCCTAATTTTTCTTTTTTCCTCGCCACCATCTGAACCATGACCTGAAAAATGAATCCCTTTCTGAAAAAGGATTCCTTTGCCTTATAAAAATCCCTGAAGGATAGTTTTAACTTGCAAATATTCCTAGCCCTTCTTTAGACACAATTTGATTGATTTAACTTGAGATTTCAAGATTTCTGAAGTCAGTGACTGATTATAATTTGGCTTTACACAAAATTGTGTCCCAATTTAACTCTGCACCTGTGCCCGAAGCACACAATGTTGATCATTCATGCAACACCAAGAGGGGCCAAGGAAGAGGTCGCGATAGGAATCAAGGCAAAGGTGGCAACAATAACTCCCAAAACCATAGTACATAGCAAAATGATCCAACTCGTCGAGGACAACCTTTTTCATACAATTAGAACTCTGGTCCAGTAGCAAGTATGCTTCAAGTGCGGGTGTACATGGCACTGATCAAGTACATGCCACACCCCGAAGCATTTTGTTGAAAATTACCAATAGATTGTACAACTACGATAATGTGAAGCACAAGGTTGAATCCAACCATGTTGCATTGCCTGAAGCAAACACTCTTGTTGGTAATGATGTTGATCTACTGAAACATGAGCTCAATGTTTGATCATTATCTACAAACCCTCTAACTTCTTCCTTCCATTTGATAAGGGTTTTCTATTGTGGGCTCCGGAAGAGCGTCACTCATATTACCTAAGGGTACTTGTTTAAAAATTGAAAAAGCTCTCCTATACCCTCAATCAAAAGGACGTTTCTTAGTTCCAAGGATATTCGGTCGACTAGTTTCCACATAGAAACTACAACTAAAAACAATACCGAATATCTTGTCTTTATCAAAACGATCAATAATCACAAAAAGGAAATCGAAGAACTTCCTTCCTTTTCTTCAGGTCTGTATTATTCATATATTAGACCGCAGAACTCATGTGTTGCACTCACAGAGAAATTTAAAAATACACATTCTTTTGGTCTGTGGCATAAGTGTTTAGGTCACCCTTCTATCTCCACAAGATTACACTTGTGTTCCCTGTGCAAAGGGAAAGCTTATTGTTCGACCCTCGCGTTCTAAGATTGGTTTCGAATCACTTGTTTTCTTGCAAATGTTACATGGTGATATTTGTGGACCAATTCATCATTCCTCTGGACCATTTCGGTATTTCATGGTCCTCATCGATGCTTCCACCCGATGGGCACATGTATGGTTGATGTCCACTCGAAACATGGCATTTGCAAAATTCATGAGCGAAATCATTAAGTTGAATGCCCAATTCCCGGGATTATCCTATTAACTTCGCCCGCTTTTTGGCGATTACTATATGACATTGAGCATTAAGGCGGAGCATCAAGTACCTTATGCACATACCTAAATAGTTTAGCTAATTAATAACGTTATGATTTATTGCTAGACCATTATTATTATTATTATTATTTTTCAACAATCCAACTTGCCGGATATTTGTTGGGGAAATGCAGTATTCATGCTGCTGCTTTAAAAATCCGGCACACTGCATATCCTTATTCTCCCCTTACATCTAATACGTGGTTTTCAAACAAACATTTCCCAAATCTGCGTTTCTATTCTTATGAATGCAGTCCAATCAATTACATAACCACCATAGCGTATCCATTTAAACCTCCATCTGTTGTCTCTAATATTTAAAGCCCCTAAGAGAGACGCGATGGATACGCTGACTGCATGAAGATCGGTTCACGGCATTAGGGGGAGATATGATCAAAATTGAAATGTAATGCCGAGAAATTTCATTAAATGATCTTCAAAAATTAAATCCACGGACCAATTAGATTGAACTGGAAGTTCAGAAAGAAATCAAACATATCTGCCAAATAAATCTATTTCATAAAAAGAGTGACTAGGTCCCATATATATTCCCCAAAATTTGGACCATAAATATCTATCGATACTCCTTGACGCCAGAAGTGCGGGAGATTCATTGGGATAGAAAAATAAAGAATCAACTAGATCTAGTAAAGAATTTATGTCACTCTTGAAAATCTTAGAGCTCTTGAAAATCTTAATAACGATCGTCCAGACGACGAGAAAACCCAGTAAATTTATAGGTGCACCAAATAATCATAATATTGGGTTGCAGAACAACCAGATATAAATATCCGGGAAATGGCTATAATTTGGTTAACTTCAAAAATTACTTTTATATATATGGGAGAAATTCTTGAAAATATTATAAGTTGTCGACAACACAGTTGCCTTCAAATTGCTCATATTATATGACAATCTGGATCCAGAACTAGGTGCCAGAAGCGCCTAGATTGATTAACATATAAGGAGAGCAATTAAAGGCATATATAGCTCAACTCGCTAATCCTTTTATACACCATTGAAGTATTAACCCTCTAGGTTACAAATGGTGTTTGTATAAAGGAAAAACAAGAATGACAAAGTGGTGAGATATAAAGCGAGTCTGTAGCCTAAGGGTTCACGCAGAAACCCATAATCAAGTATACTCTCCCATGATGAATATCATTAAAAGTTCCGCTACATAATTGGCAGAATAATAAATTTAGATATGCAGCTTATTAAAGTCATGACCTAGAAATTATGGGTCATTAGACACTATGTTTATATGAAAATCCTTGATGGATTTATAATTCTCAAAAATGAAAGAGAGTAAATATCACAACATGTTTGTTGTTGAAGTACAAATGCTTTACTTAACTTAAAATAGTGAAGCAATTGATTGAGTAATTTCCTCTTAAAATAAGGAAATTATAGAAATGAATATGTACCATTAGGTACTTATTAAGGGGCTTATTTGTAAAATAAAGGAGATGGAAAATCAAGTATTATCTCGACCGGTAGATCGAGCATTTCCTTAAAAGGAATTTCACATACTAATTGGTCTATGTCCAAATAATCTCCCGAAGTAGATAAATGACCATTTTAACCTAAAAGGATAATTCAGGACCAGAAGTCTGCTGCTTCAAAACATCATTTTTTTAATACCTTTTCTTTGAGATAGATAGTTCCCAAATTCGCATATTATTTTTGTAATTTATAAAGAGTGATTTGGTGATTCTCCTAGAAAGAAAAGGAAATGATGTCAAATAATATCCATTAATATCCTTAGGGTATAAAATACGTCTTTCGAGAAGTCATTTGAATATTGGCATTGTGTTAAATGTCATGACTCGGACTGATATTATAAATCAATCATTACTTGTTCTTATAGATGTACTTTGTACATTTTTATCTCATCATTACTCTACTATGCTCTTGCTTTGTTATAGCGATTGTTAAGTTATGAGATGAGATCAAGAATAGCAAATCAAGGTACAAATATTCATATTGATGTTTTTTTGACATGAAGTCATCATATATACTTGGACAAATAAACGTATATAGTTTTCATGATATAAACTCCAGAAGAGTGATAAAATATTTGTCCAGAAGATTTGCTCCAGTGACAAGTTAGCAAATGTATACCTACAAAATATTTATGAGATTGATATGCGTGGGTAAAGAAAATTATTATATTTAGGGGGAGCAACAAAATATAACTATAAATAATTTTATTGGTCCAGATGATCATGAGAAAATATGATAAATTCTAAATGACAATCCTGAAGATTGTACCATATCCCTTCTCCACACCCTTTTTGAAATAATGATTTTACTTTAAGCAATGTAGAATTTGAAGATTGTTATCTTCAGGGGGAGACAAGAAGTACATTCACTCGAGTCAATCTTGTAGATTAATCAATCCTGTAGATTGGGTCTTAAAAGGACTAATAGTTGCACCTTTTGCAGCGTGTATATTCACTCAAATCAATCCTGTAGATTGGGTCTTAAAAGGACTAATAATTATAATTTTTGTAGCATATACATACCATGTACTCTTTTCCTCACTAGGTTTTTCCCAATGGGTTTTTCTATTGTGGTTTTTAACGAGACACGAGTATGATATAGTAATGTCAATTGGGGTGTTGCAAATATATAAATACTTAAATAGACGAACCCCGAAATCCTGAAGATTATGCCCTGAAGGCTTATGGTTGTACTCTTTTTCCCTTAACTAAGTTTTCCCACGAGGTTTTATAAGTTAAGGTTTTTAATGAGGCAACTCGTACCATATATGATTTTGTAAATATCATGTACTCTTTTCTTCAACTAGGTTTTTCCGACGTGGTTTTCCTAGTGAAGTTTTTAACGAGGCATGAATGTATTTGAATATACTATTGGTATACCTTGTACTCTTTTCTTGTTTAGGTTTTTTCCCACAGGATTTTCCTAGCAAGTTTTTAACGAGGCAAGGTCGTGGCCAAATAATGTCCAAGGGGGAGTGTTGTAAATAATATTAAGTGGACATTATTATAGTGTTTATAACACTTGTAACGGTCGGAGGTTTATGACTACACTTATGGTTTCCGTTACAATTGTACATTATATATATATGTGCTTATACCTTCTTGTAAAGTTGAGGTTTTGAATGCAAGATTAATAAAACTATCCCATTTACCTTGTCTCTTATCTTGTCTCTACTTTTCTTATTTTGTGCTGCTTGCAACTGTGTATTCACCGATTAGGAGCTAAATGACCAACGGGCGTAATCTCCCACAACATGAATGACTCTTAAAAAAAACGAATTTTGCCTTAATTGAAATTGAAAAGATGTTATTAATAATGGGCATGAGTTTGATGGAATTTAAATTGAAATACGAAAATTTTTATGTCCAAGATGAGAACAATCAACCTAAACGAGTGGAACCAACACTAAAGCGACTATTATTATCAGCAGACACATATTCAATACATACACTAATGAGTTGCGTAACAACACTTAATATTTAATTATATAAATTTAGATAGGATTAATATTTTATACTTGAGCCAAAGTTATTTTTTTTGGACTGACTACATATTAGCGCTGACTTTTAAATCATTTACAAATATATGAATTTGTGGGACTTAATATTTTGTTTGTGACTAATAAATAGAATGGTATTTGGGTTATATATACAAAAGTATAATTATATATTTGGGTTATCGTTTAAATTTTTTAGATTTTCATACTTTTCTATTCTTTTCTCTTATTATATTATTATACTATATATTTTATTTTATATATTATATATATGGTCGTACATTGCACGGGGTGCAATACTATAAAAGTGGGAGCAAACTCGCAGGACCATTTTAGAGAGAGACAGACTTTCCCTCGAAAAAAATGAAGTTAAATGGAATCATTTTTTAACACATGATCAACAATAAAATTATTTAAGTTTATTCAGTGCATCTCATGAATGGAATGTTATAATTTAATAACATAATAGTTAAATTTGTATTGAGCTAGATTTTAATATTAGAGTAGTAGACTTTATAACATGTTGGTTTGTTAGTGAAGAACCTTGGTGGCTCAACTAAAATCCCAGAAACATAATAAGCAATTCTTCAATTCCCGGGGTTTCGCAGTTGCAATAGAGATCTTAAATATCTAAAAGATCGTGCAATTCTTCAATTTTGGATGTGGTAGATACAGTCAATGAATACATGAATGAATATAATAATGCTGAAGGAAGGATGTATCTTAGTTGTGATTCAATATGTAAATCTATTCAAATATTGACATGCTAGCTGATCTGCACACACCGGAATTTTTAGGGCTTACGATGTTTTGAGAAATATTGATCACTCATTGGGATTGTGCAATGGTACAAGGATGATCATTTCAAAGTTGGCTGATCATGTTTTAGAAGCTCAAATACTGTGTGGATCAAGTGCTGGTACAAAGGTCTTAATTCCAATGATGTCCTTAACACCTTCTAATCCATGATTGCCTTTTAAGTTCCAGAGAAAACAATTTCCCATAATGTTGTCATATGCCATGTCAATAAATAAAAGCCAGGGTCAATACTGTTCAACGTGGGTTTGTTTTTGAAAAGGCCGATATTTAATCATGGTCAAATGTATGTAGCAGTGTCAAGAGTTAGTAATCCTAAGGGATTAAAAATTCTTATTTGTGATGAAAATGTAAAATCTAAAAATACGACTACAAATGTCGTATACAAAGAAGTATTCAATAATGTCTAATAAATTTCAAATAGTGGTCTATCTAATTATTTTTTTGACAATTATACTATATATATTATAATATTATTACATATTGCCGTGCACCGCACGGTGCAACTACTAGTACTTTGTAATACCAATGCAAGTAATAGCCGTCCAATTAAATAGCCTATTGATTTCCCAAGCAACATACATTGAGAAACTAAACTGCAATAATTACAATTCAAATCCTATCATATCAATATAACACTACTTTTAAATACTAGTATTTCACCTGTGCGATGCACGGACATAAAATTCTAAATATTGAATGTCTGTTAAGAAATTGATAGTAATTATTTTTGTTATTATAGTTGCATCATTACACAATATTTCGAAATTGAAAGCGTTTCTAAATTTAAAAAAACTGTTACATATATACAAAACAATGATAATATTATGATCTGACATTTAAAATCCCCAAAAAATTATAAATTATTGAAAATTTCTTTGTACACTACATTTTTTGTCGTGTTCAAACTTCAAACCAGCAGTAGAGTTTCCACATAGTAAGATTTTTAGCCCATCTGGATTACTAACCCGAGATGCTGCTACATACAACTGTCCATGGTTAAACACCGGTTTCTTTAATAGTAGTCCCACATAAGATAAAGTTTGTCCTTGACTCTTGTTTATTGTCATAGCATATGACAACATTATTGGAAATTGCTTCCTCTGAAATTTAAACCGTAGTCTCGGTCAGAAGAGGTCAATCCTAATCGTGGTATTAGTACCCTGGTGGAATTGAATTAAAGAATAAAAAAATACAAAAACCTAAGCCTTACAATTCCAAAAAATTTAAAATAATATACTAACCATTCTGCAAAGATGTAATAGAAGTTGATCCTTTAGTGGAAGTGTCAAACTCAGGCATTAACAAACGATTCAACCGTACATTGCCTTGAGTCAAGGTTGGATTAACGACACATGAATCTAAAATATGTCATAAAAAAAACTTTAAAAAAATATTATGAATGGCAGGAATTACAACATTAATTCAATAATCAAATATAGCAGCAGACGGAGTTGCTTTAGCAGGCAACTTTATTTTCCCGTGAGTATAACAAAGCGAATACTTTGGTTTTGAAGTTTCCAAAATTTGTTTGATTCTTTCTTGCATCCAAAACAGAGCACCACAATGGTCACATGAATATATTGGATCACCAAAGTACAAATATGTGCCTATATAAATTATATAAAATTTGACTTTTTTTTAAAATTGAATTAAAGAATAAAAAAAAATCCAAAAACCTAAGCCTTACAATTCCAAAAAAATTAAAATAATATACTAACCATTCGGTAAAGATTTAATAGAAGTTGATCCTTTAGTGGAAGTGTCAAACTCAGGCATTAACAAATGATTCAACCGTACATTGCCTTGAGTCAAGGTTGGATTAACGACACATGAACTTAAAATATGTCCAAAAAAAAAACTTAAAAAAAAATATTATGAATGGCAAGAATTACAACACTAATTGAACAATCAAATTATTTAATTTTAATAAACTTACCGTTTATGATGTTTTTAAACGGCTGACAAATAATATCTTGATTCACATTCGGTATTTACATGTTTGTCTGTTCGCATGTTGTTGAATTTGTATTAGAACATACCATGATTATAAAATAATAATAACTTTAAAGAGTAATTAGAAATTTTTAAAATATAATATTTTACAAACCAGAACATTGTAGCGGTATTTAACCATGCTATAATATGAATATTACCAAACCAATTGAATAAATTTTTGAATGTTTAACGAAAAATGAAATTAACAAATTAAGAACAATTCACCAATACCGTCACTGTGCTATATGAGGTATCCAGTGAACTACGAACAGGTCTAAATACATGTTTCTTATTCGTTGTTGCAGTGTTTTGGAATGTCAAAATAGATCTTGAAGTGCTTGACAACTGTAAGTTTTCATTACCTTGGGAAAAACATTAAGAAAAAGCAATCCTTATATATTAAAAAAAATAACTAAATTTTGTACCAAAAAAATATAAATCAGTAAATTTATTTACCACCAATTCGACTGCTGGACGGGGTGTTGAATTGTTATAATAGTATTGACATGTCATGATTTCTATAGTTGATATGATTCTTTTTATCCAGATGATTATTCATATTGCTGATTGTTTTTGAATATTGTCATCTTCTGCCATATTAAATTAATAATTAACACTGATTAACAAATTTCCACCAAATTCATGCTTTAATTGTAAAAACAAATTTCAAATAATGAAATTAAAATAATACTTTAATTACATTTGGTGGATTTTTAAAAAATAAAAATATTAATAGTCTCTGGCCAAATGGAATGAGCTATACACTCCGATCTCCGACAGTGTCTACTAATTCCTAAGCTTTAAGGACTTCTGTAGTGTAGCTTAGCCGGAATATGTATACATCTCAATGTTACTGAGATGAGATGGAGGACGTGTGTGGTTCTAGAAACCATGCTTCTTCATCCCTTCCGTTCTACACTTTCATTTGCTTCTTCTTTGATTTCTCAAACACATTTATGGGTCAGAGCTTCTACAATCCATTTATGTGTAATTCTAGAAGATTGAACACCGCTTCGAATTTGAGTTTCCTTTTTGTTTGATTGATCTGAAATTTTCAAGATACAAATCTCTAAGTGGTCGGAGCTTCTACAATCCAAGTGCTGTCTGGGATATCTACGAAAAGCTAAGTGTGGATTCTTCCATTTTGATTTGGGTTTTTACGATTTCTTACAGTTGCTGAGTTTAATTTCTAAGATTTCTACGAAAAGCTAATGTATTTCTTATATATTGTATGTTTAGTGAAGACCGATCCAGTGCATGTAAGATCTGAGTACAGATCTGGTTTTTTTGTGCGCAAATGTGTAGTGAAGATCGATCCAAACCCGACCCATTAGAGATGTGCGCAAATGTGAGATCTGTTGTGTCTTTTACATTCCACCACAGACCCCTCTTGCCATATCGATGAGCTAGCATTCTCTCATCTCTTCTGACCTTCTCTCTAACACTGTCCTAAAAAAAATTGTCCGATCGTAGACTGGTACCAAGAAAAGTCTTTTAGTATTCCAGCTTTGCAATTAATTTGTCTTTCTTATATATGAATTTTACTTTAATATATGTAGCCAATGCTAACCATTTATTTGCAGGAAATGGCATATGATGAAATCTTATTCTGATGCCCATGTATCACATTATGGCCGAGCTATAGTTGAATGTAGTTCTGTATCCAATACCTAGCAGTTGTTTGCAGAAAATGACATGTGATGAATTCTGATTCTGATGCCCGTCTAGCTTTAATTTAGTTGTATAGTTCACTGTTGACTTGTATTAATTTAAATTTGTTTGGTGGTAGCTACAATCTTTGTTTGTAAGTCATCAATTTTTGTTGTTATTAAACTGTTTTTGGTTATTTGTATTACTATTTACTCAATAGATGCCCAAAAAAATACTCTTAAATTTGAATTAATTTTAGACAGCTGAATGTACTGCTCAAACTGATTTCATTCCAAAAAGTACTTATTAGTTAGGTATTTCCTCTTTAAACTGGAGCTTGTTTTTTTTGGAATAAAACAATTACTTAGGTATTTCCTTTCTTTCTTAAAAAATGAATATGGAACCTTTGATTTTAAAATCAACAATTTTTATCAATTTATTTATTTCTAAGGCCAAAATTGTGTTAGCTGTAAGGCAGTTCATATGTTTAAGAACACATAGTTATCTCAAATGACTGTTAATACTGTATTATTTTTGAATTTGCAATATCATGCTAATCTTTTTGCCTTAAAACTATTTTTCGTATATCTATATATATGTTTTTATGTTCTAATTAAGGCTATTTTACCTTTGAAACTTACTATCAATTGAGTGCCAGTTTAAGATATTTCATAAGTACTGTCCCAAATACATGAGAAGCCAGACACAGCTGGCTGCAAACATAGAGTTTAACACCTAATTTTTTTCAGTTAAGAATTGATTTTTTTTTTAAAATTTAATTGAGTTAAGTATTTCCAAAAATTGTAAGGCTTCATTGTGCATTTTAATATAGTGATTATTTCAAAGCTGTCATAACCAATGTGAATGTTGATGAGAATCCTTACACAGCTGGCTGAAGACAAAGTCCCCTTGAAAGGTAATTTTTTGCAATCAAGTATTTTGATTTTACCATATAAAATCACTGAAGTATTTGAAGCTAATTTTTTCTTCTATTTGTTAGTAGGCCATTCAATTTTGGATTGAAAATATATCAACCTTAACCGTATATAACACTGTTAAAGTTTCAAAAAATCCAGAGACATGACAATGGTTGTGTGAAGGTATACACTATAAATGAAGACAGATATTTGAAAGGTAAGTATTTTCCCATTCTTGTTGATGTAGAAACAATTGACATTTACAAAGTAAAAAGGACTTAAGATTACAAATTCCTACAAATTGATACCCTGACCTATATCTAATTCCAATTCTATGTGTATATAGAATTGTATTTAAAACTTCTTAGTGATCCTCATTCTTCAATGTGTAATGTGTCATGAGCATTTATAAAACCTGCATTAGACAATAGATAACAAACATAGAAGAATACACAATAAAAAAAACATAGAATAAGATAGTTAAAACAACCAAGATATCAATTGAACTCTTAAGTCATGGACTTAGATTTCAATTAAATAATTAGACAATTTTCAAAGTCCAAATTCATGAAATTTAATTAAAAAAAAACCCAAAAGTCCATGTCCAGAAAACCATAAAAGTTGCAGAATGTCACAACATTAGAACAACAGCATTTACTAAGGGCTTACAGAATAGCCCTGTAGACACTTAAATTTTGATAAATATTGATTATTTGTCAATATTAATATATTTGAAATATTTTGGATAATATTGATATTATCTAATTTGTTAATTAGATAATATCAAAAGAGTTTGAGCTTATCAAAACTCTCTATCCTACAACTATAAATAGGGCCTTTCATTTCTATGTAATCACACACATCCTAAGAAAAATTATAGAAAGAACTCTGAAGTTTATTCAGAGATCACAATAAAAATGTGATCCTGAAAGTAAAAGTCTTTCCTCCTCCATATGTTGATGCATGTTGATCCAAACCTCTATTGAAGATCAAGCCATTTGAACCCAGAGGCCCTTCAAGAAGAACAAGCTATATATACAAGCCCTTCTTTGAAGATCAAGCCACTTGAAACCCGGAGGCCCTTCAATGGTGGAGTGTTCAAGACATCAAATTGAAAAATCAGAGGACATCTAGAGATCTTGTACCCACACCCCATTGATATTTGACATGTAATCAGAATTTTGAATATTACTATATTATAATTCAATTTTCTTTGTTCACAAGCCCTTAGTAAACCACATTAAAACAACACAGTAACTCTGTTCAAATTTTCTCTTGCTTGATCGCAATAGCTTTACATTTTTTTGCATCCTGAGTAGATGAGAATTGGTACATCAAATTTCTCTTGGTTGAACCTGGAGATATCTGTTCATCAGTATTTGCCCTCATAGGTTTTTAAATTTGCTGAACAGCAGGACTACTGGCCTTATCAGAACTAACTCCAGATCTATAATCCTGATTTTTAAAAAATTAGATTTTTAAAAACAATCAAACCAAACAGAAAACAAAGTGTATAATAGGTCAGTTACATACATTTGGGTCATCATCATCTTCTTCTTGAGCAATTGGTTTTGATAGCTCATCCTTCTCATCTGTTAGGGTACAGTGTGCTTCGACCAAATCTTCATCCTGAGTTATGGTAGGACATCATCAACATGGGAGTCCTCTATTGCTGAGCATAGATAGCAAAATCCATACATTTTGACGTTTTTATCCTCTATTGCTGCTTGGATTTAAATGTTTTACAGTTCTAAAAAACAAATTTGACTGCATCATAACTTCAATGTGTTATGCTCATATGGTATGCTTACATTCTTTTGAATGTACTGCAAAGATAGTCACATGGAAAGCAGAGCTCAAATAATCATTAAAGAAAAAAAAGACTTCTCTACCACAGAAGATAATCACACTGTGAAAAATGGCTTTCAGGTATGAATCCAAGCCCAAATTGTTTTAGTTGTTTTTGCTGGATTTTTGCTCACAGAATGCAAGGTTGTGCAATCCATAATGACTATATGCAGGAGACCACCTTCATTGGAACAACCTGTGGAAGATGAAAGCCAAATGGTTTTCAAATAGTTGATAATGTGGCCCATCAGCAAATCCTGGCTTCTATGTTCTTAACATAGGAGTAAAGACTGTGGAGAACTAAATGAAACCACACCAAAAAACACAAAACTACAGAAAGCAAGTATATTTCTAGCTCCCTTCATTTTGTGTTTCCATTTAATCTATAATATATATATATATATATATATATATATATATATATATATATATATATATCAAGCAGGTTTAGCCTATTATTCAATCATTTTTAAAAATCTAATTACACTCAATTAGATTTTTTCCATATCTATGGAATCCAGTTTAGCCTTCTTAACATTAACACCTTCACTGTGACTTCATCCCCTGACAATTGAATATTTAAAAAAGTTTTTACATATATATATATATATATATATATATATATATATATATATATATATATATATATATATATATATATATATATATATATATAGAGAGAGAGAGAGAGAGAGAGAGAGAGAGAGAGAGGCACATACATACATCAAGGTCTCTGGTAAGTAAATTAACACTACGTAAGTCCATATTAATTTTATTCATAAAACATAGACAAAAAGACCTGGAAAACTGGTGTTAGTATGATAAAAAAAAAACAAAAACAAAATTGGAATTTTTTTTACCTCATCGAGAAATAAACATTCTTTACTTTTGATGATTTCGCCTTCTCTAACTTCTGTTATCTAACTCTTTTTGCAGAGTAATACGTATTATGCGAAAGTTTTTCAGGGTTGCAATTGTTGATCTGAGTCGACTTCTTTATATAGAAGAAGACTTAAATCAGGACTCGAGAAACGAAGAGTCCTTTGGAACAATAGATCATAATGATTATGTTATTTCAAATGTTATTTCAAAATTTTGTATTCACATTACTCAGATGAAATTTGTAATTTACAGCCTATTTTTCGATTTCCCAGGTTATTGGAATTATGCGTGCATGCCTTGGCTCGGGGCTTTCAAAACCATTAATTCAGCCGTCCAAATAGATAATTAACCAAAGCTAAACCTGATCAGTGGCTTTAAAGCAATGTGTTTAAAAAAATAATAATATGAAGGTTAAACACACAATGATCAAAACGATGATCAAAACGACATAGTTTTAAGTTGGTGGAAAAATGAAGCAATTTGATTGGCCATAGCTATATGACTTTAATATATAGAAGGATCAGAATATTACAAATCAGAATAACACTACTTTTAAATATTGATTTAAATATAAGAGCATCCACATTTGTTGGGGAGAATAGGGGGATAATGTAAGAGTGATTAGGAAAGAGAAGATGGGAAGGGAGAGAAAAAAAAGGAAAAATAATTTTATTTTTTTTAAAAAAAGAAAAACTGTCGGCGCGCCTGACGCGCCTGACGAGCGCGTGCACTGCACGCGCCCGTCAGGCGCTATGGTGACAGCCACGCGTGGCTGTCACCTGTGATCCTTTATTTTTATTTTTGTGGTGGGTCCCACCATTTCTGAAATAACTCTTCATTTGCAGGAGAGTTATTTCACAAATAATTCTTCCTCACATTAGCTATTATCTTGAGTGGGAAGAATTAATTCTGAAATATCTTCTTATTATCCACAAATGTGGATGCTCTAAAGGATAATTCAAGATTCAAGACAAGAGTGCTGAAACGGTATGATGGTTTAATTTTAATACTCCCAATACGTCTTTTGAACTTTCCATTCTTCAATAGCAGATTTTAATGACTTCAAAGGCTCTGTTTGGCAAACCTAGCTGAAAAGCTATAAGCTAGGAGCTGATAGCTGAAAAGGAGCTGAAAGCTGAAAAGCTATAAGCTCGGAGCTGAAAATTGAAGAGCTGTTAAGCTAGCTGTTATGATTGAAAGTGTTTGGTAAAATTAGCTTTTTGATAAGCTGATAAATGTAAAAAGACTAAAAAAGACATCTTCATAAAATTTAAATTAGTTTGTTTACATATTAAAATTTAACATTTCGTCTTCCAAAAAAAGTAAACACTTTTTAAAATAAAACTATTAGCATGATCATGATCTAGCATCGCATAATGAAGTAGCAATATTGTTGCGAATCTCCTTCATCTCCATAGAGGTGTGACTTAAATTTTCGTTGATGGAGATATTACTACTTGAATCTTGAAGTTCATCGGGCGGTATGTAATCTGGAAGCTGCTCAAGCACATTAAACATCATGTCATCTTGTGAATTCTTCCGAATATAATTATGTAGTGCAAATGTGGCCATAATAACATCAATTTGGGTCTCCTCACTAAACTGCAGCATTTTAGCAAGTATCTTCTATCTCTTATTCAATACTTCAAACGATCTCTCAATACAACTCCGAAGAGAATAATGTGCACGATTGAATGCTTCTTGAGCATTAGTTGGCGGCTCTTGTTCAAATTGAGATTGAAGCCATATTGCTAATTTAAAAATAACATTAATAATAATAGTAATAATAATAATAATAATAAGCTAAAGTTTCAACATAATTGTTTAGCAGGAAACAAGACTAAGGAAAGGATTGACGTGAAAGTTAGGATAGGGGAAGAGAAAGGGTTTTAATTCATAAGGTTAAAATATGTCATTACTTTAAAATAATAAGGGTAAAGATGGAAAAAAAGTTAGGAAGCTAGTAGCTTATTTTGAAAAGCTACCTAAAGTAGCGTTCTAAAATAAGCTCTTATTTTAAGCTAGGAGCTTATTTTGGGAACATTACCAAACAGAGCTTATAGCTTATTAGTAGCTTAAAATAAGCTATAAGCTCCTAGCTTAGCGTTGCCAAACAGAGCCAAAGTCTATATAAACCTTCTTGGTCTCAAACTATTTCACTGCCAGATTATCTACAAAGTATTGTGTACCATTTGTGAATCAATCTTTCAACATGCTTTCTCGATATGTATCTGTAAAAGAGATAAGACATCTACACACTATGAGAGCAATAAGAGTTAGGGCAATTAGGGTATATGAAGTCTCAGAAAAAGAGATAAGACCTCTACACACTATGAGAGCAATAAGAGTTAGGGCTATTAGGGTATATGAAGTCTCGGAGGTTAGAGGGAGTCATACAAGCAAGAGTTTTGAATGTTTATTCCATGATGCTGAGGTAAATCTCTGTTTCTTTTTTTTCTTTTCTTTTTTCCTACTGTGTTTATCTTTCTCATCTAACTACCTGTATTTCCAGAGAGAATATATCCATGGAAATACCTCTTAGAAGATTTGGGAAAGCTTCCAATAGAATTCTGGAATGAGGTATCAAAGTCTGTCAATCTGTTTATCTATCTATCTTTCTCTCTCTCTCTCTCTCTTTATATATATATATATATATATATATATATATATATATATATATATATAAACACAATTGCTATCTGATTTTATAGTTGGCTTTAGTATGTAAGTACCAACAATGCACCTTAAGTAGTCTAGATTTACAATGTCTACCATCAATCTCTTTTTACATCTCTCTTTACAGAAAATTTTATTTGTCTCAATGAAGCTTTGAAGTCCAGTGGGGGCTGGTCGTCCAATATATAAGGCAAGTGCAACAATTATAGGGATTATAGTATAACTAAAATATGTGAAAAAGAAAGAAAATAAAACAAAAGTATTTTTACACTAACCTTAGTGTATGTTTCCTACTATCATTTTGATTTTCAGTTTGTCTGCGTAAGAATAAATATATTATTGAATTACCAAAGTAAACTAACCCCAAATTAAATTAAACTCCGCCACTACCACTATAAAGAAAGAAACTCTGTTATTCTTCTTTCACCTTCAGTCACTACTATATATACGGTGCATGTATTTCACTCCATCTCTGATCACCGGAAAATATGTCTTGCCTAAATTTGAAGGGACAGTTTACCACCACGAAGGTGTTGAAGCTCTTGTCCACCAAGCTGATTCCGTTCAAGCTGCACCGCCTCAACCGCTCCAAGGTCATCAAGAAGCAGCAACAGCAGCGGAAGACACTGTTCGCCGACAAGGCTATCATCAAGAAAGGTGGTTTCGGCCAATGGCTGAAGCTAATCGACAGGGCAAAGCGGAAGAAGTTTCTTTTCAAGACGACGAAAAGGATCGATTTTCATAAGAAACCGACACCGGTTTATATAGGCCAGCTATTCGTGGAGGCCGTGAAGGAGCATCCAGAGATTCCGGATACCAAGAAATGGGTCCCCATCTAATTCTATTTTTTTTTGAATGTGATAAGCTTAATTTCTAGGTATTATTTAAAGTAATTTTAGTTAGTGATTTGTAAAAATAAATTAAGTTTTAGGGTTAATTATATTATGAATATTATATTTAGTTATATGTTACTAGTTTAGACTAGTTTAGATGAGTTTTAATAAATATTAGGCTAATGTTACATTTTTATTAATATAAATAGGAGTTTTATTTTATCTATAGTATTAAATTTATTTGGTAGTTTTATATCTTAAATTTTAAATTAATGTTTTAATTATTAAGTTTAGTTAAGTAGTGTCATTAAGTTTTTTTTTTTTTTTTTGTATGTTACTGATTCTATTACATTGTAGTATCTGTTCATATACTTTCTCAACCTACTGAAACACAAAGAACCAATAACGCCTCTACTGAGGCTCAAACTCACAACCTTTCAAATTGAAGTCTAACCCGGGTGTCATTAAGTTAATATAATTATTATTATTTTAACTTAATTTGTTTTTGTTTTATTTTTCCTTTTCCAGATTTGCGCAGCAGATAAGGAAGAAATAAAAAGGTGTTGGGGGCTCTGTTTTAAGGAGGGGAGAGACGGCAGAATAGGGAATAGGGGGGAGAAACAGAAAGGAATAGAGGAAAAATACGAAAGAAGACTACGGAAGCTTGGGAGCGGCAGCGGACGGCTATCATCTATTAGGTTTGAATTATTTTTCTCCCTCACTTTTATTCTTGTTTAGATTTCCAGAATTTTATTTCTTGTACAATTCATAAATTTAATTATAATTCTTGGCTAGAACTTTTAATTAGGGATTTGGATTAGCCTAGATTAGATTAATTGACTATTTTCCATGTGTTGATTCTTCCAATTTCAGTTTAATAATTGAACTTGATTATATTTATTTTATGTATTTTAATTGTGGATTGTATGACTGGCCATTACATAATTCTAATATTAGGGTTCATAAGAAGAACTGACAGGTGAATTATGAACCTAGAACTCATAAGATAAACACAATTGACCTAAACTAGACATAGCTTTAGGTATTTGTGGTGATATTGATTGTTGCTTAATGGGTTTAATTAATGTTGGTGAGATATCGACGGATGAACACAGTTAATTGGATACAACCTAGTAGCTCGACGGAGTATTAGGATATATTTGAAGCAATCATCACTATAATCATAAGAATTAATACTTAGGAGAGTTAGTTAATTATCTAATAGGTGAACCCAAATCCCTAGTCTTCTCTCAATTGGAATTTGCTTTAATTTACATTAAATTCATAAATGTTCTACTTAATTACATTAATTCTATTTATTTGCATCTTTCTTTATCAACAAATTGATTATTTAAGTTAACAGTTAATAGTGTTCTTCATGGGATCGACCCTGTAATACTCCAGGAATTTATACTGTAATTGTGATTGACTCTGTGCGCTTGCAAATTATAGCAATCAGAATGCCATCTAATTCTAACATAATTAAATGCATATGTATTATTTTTTTGTAGCTACTAATTTATTTTTTTAATTTAATAAGAGCAATTAAGTGGCGTACATACTTTTCATCCACAATAATGAAATCGTTGATTTTTTAATTTCCATTTGTTGTTGAGACAAATTGTTTTGAGAGTTTGTCAATGACAATTACTATTAATAGAGAATTATAATAAATAATTCAAAATATAAGGTTACAATATGTATTGTTATATAATAATATACGGAGTAGTAATTAACCTAAAAATTTCAGTTCTTTAGAAATTTTCAAGCATGGATAAAAGCATAACTGAAATAGTAAGTTTTATTCTCAATAATCAAAATAAGATTAATTAAACGAAAAAAAAAAAACTTAACTTAAATTTATTTTTTTTTAAATGAAAGAAAATCAAATGATTTTCAAAGTTTCTGGTTTATAATCATTGAATGCTATGTATTTAGATGGGCTAATTATTTGACCAAAGTTTATATTAATTTTTTTTTTATACTTTGTAACATATTCGTAGGTATATGTTTAACAATTATACCAACTCTAATTGGGATGTGGTTCAACCCTATAGAATTAATGAGTAAGTTAAGAATAATAAATAGTTAACGGAATATTCCGTTAAGAAAGTTTATACTAACGGAATTTAAGTTTATTTAAGGGAAGAAAATCTACTATACTAATAAGATCTACTATACTAATAAGAGCCCAAGAGAGTTAGGCCTATAATGGGTAGAAAAAATGGCGGTCACAGATTTTAATCAAATGAATGGCTCAGATTGATTGAAAGATTGATCAGATTTAAATTTTACACTAAAATTTCCTAAAATACCCACACACCGTTACTAATTCCGTTAAAATTTTAAGAATTGCTGTTAGTTCACCGTTAACTTACTCATTGATTTCAATAGAAAAAGGTCTTAGGTTCGAATCTCATCCCAATCAAAGTTGTCATAATTAGTACTCTATTTTACTCTTATTAAATTATATAAATAATAATTTAGTAGTTACAACAAAAAATAATACATATGCATTTCTTTAATTTATAATTATGTGTCCACAATGCCTTTATTCAAAACAAAAAATTTCATTATCAATAAATTAACTAAGAGAAATAATTTTATTAGTTATATTGTCTTTATTTTTCTTCAATATAAAAATTTTTTTATATTCAAATTTATTAATTGATTATATTCGATATATTATCCTTACAATGTCTTTATTCAGTGAAAAAAAATTATTAATTATCAATAAATTAATTAAAAGAAATATTTTCATTAGTTATATTGTCTTTATTTTTCTCAAATGTAAAAATTTTTACATTCAAATTCATCAATTGATTATATTCACTATATTATCTATTATCTTTTTTTTGCACTATTTTTCTAATTAAATATTAAAGTTATAATACAAAATAATGCTATATATTTATTTACCAAGTATTTTATTAATACCATGAAAAAATTAAAAAAAATATAATTAATAAAGCCAACCATATTAACTACTTGAGAGATTTTGTGACAAAGAAAGTATTCAAATCACAGAACAAATTGAAGTGAGAACTACCTCGCAATGTCCTTGTTTGACAATCAGCAGTTAGGGGTTAGCGTTAGCGGATTATACTAGCGGATTTGACCAGCGAATTTATTTAATTATTAACATTGGGTAGAAAAAATGACCGCCAAATTATTAAATCAAATGAATGGTTTATATTGTTCAGGTTTTAACTTTTTTCTTTTAAGATTTTCTAATTTATCCTTAATTATATGATTATCCATTTAATTTTTTCGTTAATTCACCGTTAGTCTAATTCTAATATTAAAGTCTAATATAGAATTATAACTACACCATTAATCTGATTCTAATATTAAAGTCTTAATAGAACTTAACCACAAATCCTAATGTCGGAATCTCCTCAAACAATATTAGTATATATTTAATATTTTATGCCCTAATTTTTTTTTGTTCTCCCTTATGTCCCGTATTTGGTTTCAACCATACCTATACAATTATTTTATTGACAATTATAATCAATCTTGACTATGTTATCTTGCATTTGTAAACTTAGAATTACCTATTTAACCCGCACCGGCTTAGCTCAATGGTTTTGAACCTCGGCGGCGGCAGTGCGGGAATTATGTCCAAAGTGGGCAGATTCCTTGTCCACAATGCTCTGTCAGGTCGGAGTGTGGGGGGCCCTTGGGGTTGGAGACTCAACCTCTGGGAGAAGAATTACCTATTTAAATACGCAAATTCAACCTTCAATTATCTATGCATGAACAATTTCAATATAATCCTGCGTTAATATACTAAGTACTTATTTAAAAAAAACATTGGGCATTATCCCAATCGCGCAATGCGCGTAAAAAACTAGTAATATAATAAAAGATAAATAAGGAAAATCATTAAGAAATACTAAAATCAAAATAAGGGAAAATGGCACTTTTTCCCCCTAAGCTATATACTTATAGCACTTTTCCCCCCTGAATTATTTAAGTGGCTCTTTTCCCCCTAAAATGTTAAATGGACATATTTACCCTTAAAATAAATATTTAAAATTAATATTTCATTTATTTTTATTCTCCAACAAATTATTACTATAATTTGGTTCAAACCAAACAGATACTATAGCAACCAAACCAAAATATTTCAATTAGAATTTATAATCAAAACGCGATACTTAGAGTTTATTAAAATCGCGAACCGGAATGACTGATTCATGTTCCGAACTGAAAAAATAAAATACATTTATTGTTGAATTTAACTATTTTAAAATAAAAAATAAAATTTTAAAATAAAGACGGTTCAAAATCGTGAACTGGATCCGGAACCACCAGTTCACGGTTCATGATCCTGTTTTTTTTTTTTTTTTTTTTTAATTCTTAAATTTAATAAATTAAAATCCAAATATTGGGTTCTAGATCTGAATCATAACTGAAAAATTTTAATTCGATTGCTATAGTGTCTGGTTCAGTTCGAACCGAACCGTGGTAATCGCTACATATACGCAATAATTTGTTGGAGAAGTGAAATAAATAAAATGTTTGCTTTAAGGGTAGAAATGTCAATTTAATATATTTGGGGGAAAAACCACCACTTTTAAAATAATTGAGGGGGCTAATGTGCTTACATAAATAATTGAGGGGGAAGAAGTGCTATAAGTACATAATTTAGGGGGAAAAAGTGACATTTTCCCTCAAAATAATATTTTTTTTGAAAGTCCCTCAAAATAATATGAACTATTTATTTTAAGAAACAATTAGGACCAATATTTTTTTATTCCAGTTAAGGGCCTGACATTATTGGCTTTTATTAAAATTGTAGATGTAGATGTAGATACATATACACACTATTATTTTACAGATAGGATCATGCTAAAAGACTATACCACAGGTATTTACATGCTTTCACATTCTTACCACATAACTTGATAAGTGAAACTTCTACTACAACACGATAATCATGCTCAAAGGAATACCTTAAGTTAAGCTTCTCATTTAAACAATTCTCTTACGATGCTTCATTCACATACAATCATGTATAACATTATGGTCATGCTTCTTATGCAATCTAATGCAACAACATACTCGTACTCTTATGCAATCTTGTACAACAATATAATCATACTCTCATGCATTCTAGTGCAACAATATACCCATACTCTTATGCAATCTAGTACAACAATATACTCATTCTCTTATGCAATCTCGTGCAACAATATAATCATACTCGTATGCAATCTAGTGCGACAATATACTCATACTCTTATGCAATCTCGTGCAACAATATACTCATTCTCTTATGCAATCTCGTGCAACAATATAATCATACTCGTATGCAATCTAGTGCGACAATATACTCATGCTCTTATGCAATCTTGTGCAACAATATAATCATACTCGTATGCAATCTAGTGCAACAATATACTCATGCTCTTATGCAATCTCGTGCAACAATATAATCATACTCGTATGCAATCTAGTGCAACAATATAATCATACACTCATATATAAATTAGAGTACTTTCTGTGGAGGTTTCTTTGTTACATTCTCGAGTCTCTCTTGACTCTCTTTCTTTCTATCGAGTCTATATTGACTCTCATACTTGAGTCTCTGTTGACTCTCTTTCTTGAGTCTCTGTTGACTCTCTCTCTTTCTCTTATATTCGTAGACGGCTTAGGGTTTCACAGAAGTGTGGCTTACCCCATCGGGAACGGCATAACTCCAACCCAATATCTCCTACCGTCTACGGAACCAATCTCGTGGTTCAAACTCTGTGGAATCAGGTATCGAACTATTAGTGTGCACACCCCCTAACCAGGATTCCAAGCCCAGCGGGAAGTTTCCAACCTCGAAACGTGGTAATACGTCGCGTTACATATACTGGGACCGCAATGTCCATAAATATCTCCCGAGAGGAATATAGTCCAGACGGTATCCTCCAAAACCTCACCGATATAGATAATATATAAATATATCTCTCATGCATCAATCTCATGCATGCAAACAACTCTACTACTTCTCAATGCATCAAAGAATAATATACCACATGCTTATGGTTTTTGAAAGTATTCTTGGACTCAAGTTGGCCCTTTATGCATTTTTGAAATATGACTCATGTGAAATGTCAAAATGCTCTAAAACATGCTTCTAAATCATGTATAAACTAACATGAAGTATTCAAGGATATATCATCATTCTCGGTTTGCGAAATAGGAATTTCTATACATTTTACTCAACAAGTATGCTTCTATTCTCGTTGATTAAATAATACAATTTAATCATGCTTTCATAATAAATCATATTCTCAAAGGATCATGCTTCTTTACTCAATAAAAACATTATTTGATCACATAAACAACAATTTCACAAACACAGAGAATTTAGCAAAATATGCACTGTGTAACAATTCTTCACAAAATCCTTCTTAACATACTTGTTTTTAATCCAAATTCCACGAATTCAAAGCCAAAACGTGTGTTGAGACGAACCCGAAGAGCCGAGCCACAAGGGCCCGTAACACTCGGTCCAAGACGACACGTAGCTGAGCCACAAGGGCCCGGCCACTGCACAAAATTTCTTCACAGACCATACTCAGGGACCTGGGGCGGGACTCTCCATAGTCCGCCCCTAGAGTCCCGTTGATGTGCCGGGACTAGGCAACGGCCATCCTCTAGGGCCGTTCCCCTAGTCTCGTGCCACCACGGCTCTAGCCGGCTGCCCTTCTGATGGGCCGCGGCTAGGGCCGTCACTTTGATCTGGTGCACAATGTGTAGTGCACCAGATGAGATTTTACCTGCAAAAACTTATCCAAACAATTCCAAAACAATCTCAACAACTCACAAACACATACTAGATCACTTCTAAGCATAAACACATCAAAAGCTCATAGTTTCTACTCATTTCTACTCAAAACTAGGTTTCACAGAGCCAAATCTAAAGAGGAATCCATGGGGTTATACCTCTTGTAGTCTAGTCTTCTTGCTTGGATTTCTTTTTCCTCTTGGCCTAACTTGAGCCTCCTTCACCACCTACACTTCCCAACACACCTTCTATCTATTAGAGTCTTAATATAATTATGTGGTTGTGCTTAGTCTTGCTTGTACATAGCCTATAGTTTAGGAGTTCTTTAGGAGTCCTCTTGTATTAGGACTCTCAGTGTAACAGTTTCAATCTATCAATCAATTTACCGTAACTTCATCTGGTATCAGCTTTGTGTTAGGTTCTTACCGTATCCTAGCCATGTCGCCACACTCTTCGGAACGCACGAATACTGCTGCCACCCTTCCCTCACCGATCACCACAAACAATCTCACCTCCGCTCATCACTTCATCTCCCTAAAACTCACCAACCGGAATTTTTTGTTTTAGCGCATGCAGATCATACCGTTCCTACGTGGACAAGGGCTCATTGGTTACGTTGAATGAGATGTTCCGTGTCCACCAGCCACCATTGCAGCGGCCTCCTACAGCGATGGCTCCGGCAGTTCGTCTCCGTCACCAGTAGCGAATCCAGCGTACGCCCAATGGATACAACAAGATCAGTCGATCCTTAGTCTCCTCGTTTCTTCTCTCTCGGACGAATGCATGCACTTGGCGGTTGGCCGTGAGACCTCCAGGGCGGTGTGGCTCTCCATCACCGCAGCTCTCGGATCATCAACGCGTGCCTGGTGCCTGAACCTCCTCGGTCAATTCCAATCTCTCCGGCAAGGAGACAGTTCGGCTGCCGAGTATCTGGGACGTGCGCAGCTTTTGGTCGAGCAGCTCTCGCAGGCAGGTAGACCTATGTCTCCTATCCTATCCTTAGCCTAGAACCTCAAAGACTAAAGAAAACTAGAAGAGAAAAGATGCTAGAATGAAGGATGAACAAGCTTACTAGCTTGTTGTCTTTCTTCTTGTTGTTGGCAGCCAAGAAATGAGGAAGAGGCAAAGAATGAGATCAGGAAAATGAGATGGAATGAAGGGGTTTATATAGGGTTCAAAACCCTAGGATGATTCACAATGATTGGTTGAGGGTAAAGGGGTAATTTCCAAAGCTAAAAGATGATTCTATAAGGGATTTTGGATGTCTTGTGGTCCACCATGTAACGTGAACCATGGGCTAGAAATGTTATCTTTTATTACTTTGGGATTGTTTTTCCAAAAGCTATATGGATGAACACTTGTTCAAAATTCCCTTTTGAATTCTCCTGGTCTCACTCAGATAAAATTCTCGATTTAAATCTTGGTACGCGAAGTACCCGGAAACTTTGGAATTTTCGAATGAAATTCATTTCTTCGGTATCGAATTAACTTTAAAATGGAAAAAAATTATTTTATTCAAACACCGATTGATCGCGAAAATTTTTAATGGAGTGAAAAAGCTACTTTGGGATTTCTTAATACTGGATTTATAAAATGAAATTTTGGGTTGTTACAGTTTGTGGTTCCACGCTGTGAAAAGAAAGTGTCTAATTGGTGAGATCATTGTATGGTTCGAAACAATTGCCTTAGTATTCGGTATGTGAGGCTTTGATCATACAATGATGACCAACGAGTTTGGTATAAACGAAAGTGAAAGTGTGTCTACGTATTGCGTACGATAGACGGTGATATCACTGTTTATTTATACACGATAAACTCATCGTGGGTAGTAACGATCAAATGATCAATTCTACCAGGAACATGTTAAATTCGAGATTTGACATGAGAGGTGTGAGTTTGGCAGATTTAATCTTCGAGATTAAAATCGTGAGAAGACCATATGGTCTCGTGTTAAGTCAATCTCATTGTGTTGATTAAATCCTTGTAAAGGATGATAATCAAGTGGCTTGGACACCGTTAGATACTAACGTATAACTAGCCAATAATCACGAAGATTGTACTTCTCGCGGAGAATACATTCAGATTATTGGTAGTTTAATTATATCTAATGGGTTGTACTAGGTCGGATATTGCCTTGGCGGTTAATGAACTCAATAGACATACGAGTAACCCTAGTGTTACGCACTAGAAGGAAATAGTGAGAGTTATGAGATACTTAAGGTATACTCGTGACTTCGGATTGCACTACATGGGATATCTAGCCGTACTTGGAAAGTATAGCACAGATATCAAAGGACACTAAGTCCATTAAAGGCTATGTGTTTACGTAGGCCAGTGCAGTTGGTTGTATGGAAATTCTCCAAACGATTTGTGATAGCTATGATCCATGATGGATCAAAGCTGAGAGCCTTACACTCGTGTCGCGAGTGAGTAGGCCGAATGGCTATGCAATTTTTTGGGAATGTTCCTAGAGGTAAACTCGGACCTCTAATTTGTGTGCGTTGCGATAGTCAAGCCAAAATTGGTTAAGTACAGAGTTAGATGTGGAATGGTAAGTCTATACTTATAAGTCGTAGACATAATACCATTAAACAATTTCTCACAACAAGGGTTATCTCTATTGACTACGTGATGTCAAAAGATAACGTAGCGGCCACTAACTCGCTAACCCGAGGGTAAACAAATGGTTGTTGAGAAGTTGGAACGAGGAATGGGTCTAAAGCCCTTGGACTAAAAGTTCTATAATGGATACCCAACCTAGCTGGCACCTAGGTTCAATGGGACAACTAAATTATGGAACGGAGCGTGTCACTATGGGGGTCTCGGACTCCCTACCACTCCTCGTTGAAAACAATGACTCCCGTACGAGGCTAGCACGTTAATGCTTTAATGGTTCGAATATCGGTTGACATATGTGAGTATGCGGGATACTCGAGAAAGAATCACCTATGTAAGAGAGAAGTGAGGGTCGCTTCAAAGGAGAATTGTTGGGCACAATTCTTTAGAAACTCTCGCAGAACCATGAACGGTGACCCACGACCAAAATGGGCACACTCATGAGAACAGAACATGGTTGGGAGGTTCCTGTGTGAGATATGTCATCGTCTACACAAATGGCAGTCGGTTAAAAGACATCGTGTTCTACCGTACAGCCAGTAGAGTAAACATGTCTTCACAAGGGAAGGTTCAAAGGGTGCGGTACCCTCTACCTATCCTATGCAGGGATCGGTCGTTTGAACACCGTTGTTTCCGATTTCAAAATACCTTGAAAATCAATTTTTCATTCATGTGGCGGATTGTTGGAAAAATAGCATTAAAATGGCATTTTAAGTGGCTATTTTGTGGTACAATTATCAGTGGGGTCCACTTCCGAAATGGGTCGGGTCAAAGTGGATTCGGATTCTTCGTAGTGAGACGAACAGATTGATATATTGTACACTCAAAACGGATAATGGGTGAATGAGATATTGATTCTCAAAGTAGACCCATTGAGTTGGAAAAATGAAGGGAAAAAGTGAGTTTTTGTCCCACATTGGTTTGGAAACTGAAGCAGTACAGTTTCGGCCTAGGGCTGAAGGCTGAAGGCCAACAGACGAACGTGGGATTAAATTCTTCAGTTACAAAATTAATTTCAATTTCAATTTTTGAATTTAAATCCTGAGTAATTGCTTGCTGTTTCAGATGTTACAAAGCTAAGATTAATGACTTTGTTTAATGCTATTGAAGTCCAACATCCCTACATAAGAAGGGGTAGAGGGCAGAAGTTTTTTACAACACAATGAACAAGCACACAACAAGAAAATATATTTTTCAGCTTCAAAATACTTCTGCTTCTACTCCTTTCTTAAGCCTAACTGTGTTCAAGGCTTTGCTCTAGTTCGCCGGGTTCGTTCGTTTGGGTGCTCAAACGTCGAACCGTAGCACGTTTTTCCTGGGAAACCTAGGCCACAACGCTCCTAGCACTTTTGGGAGGTGGCAAATAAGGTTTTAAGGAAAGAGTGATCTCTTGACTCGCGCTAGAAACTCTATACCCAAACACGAGCCAATTTCTTCTTCTTATGTGTTTTTGGATTATGCTTCTAAGCAAAAATCCTCTCTTTTTGATATAGTTTGGTTGGAATTATAATCTGTGGATTATAAGTTCCATTTGGTTGATATGTATATATCTTTTCCGTAGATATTCATGCATATAACCATGATGGTCTAATTTATATATATATATATATATATATATATATATATATATATATATATATATATATATATATATATATATATATATATATATATATATATATATATATATATATATTTGTGTGTATTTATATATTTCAGATAGATATATCGAATAATATTTTATATACTTTCGTGTGTGTATATATAAATATTATTTTGTGATATTAAATCAATTTTTGGTTCATTATCACCAACAACAACGTGTGTTCACCTCTTGCTACAGAGGGTCAGCTTTTATATTATAAACATGTAACGGTTACAATAATGACAGCAACGACCTCATAATAAGAGATGTTGTCATCCATAACTCCTATATTTGATTACACGGTGCTTTTAATGTGCGGGCTCTTCTAACCGTTCCACATGTTCTCTACTCCTAACTGTTGTTTGATTGCTTTGACCGGCTAGACGCATCGAATCGGATCTAGTACCTTGTCCAATGCTTTTAATGCACTACTGGAAATTATAGAATTTCCGACCACCTGAAAATGATCTTAAATTAAGTTGATACCAAAAAGTCCAAAAAATGGTCGAAAATAGCAACAAAGGTTTTTCCGGATACCAAAAGTGGTCGGAACAAGGCTTTCAACTTGATTTAAGATCACTTTCAGGTGGTCAGAAATTCCATAATTTCCAGTAATGATGTGCGGGCTCTTCTAACCGTTCCACATGTTCTCTACTCCTAACTGTTGTTTGACTGCTTTGACCGGCTAGACGCATCGAATCGGATCTAGTACCTTGTCCAATTATTCCGTCACCAACCCTTACTCCCAAGTTGAGAGAGTAGTGGAGTGGGAATAATAATAATGTAAACTCGTTGAATATTCTGTCACATCCCTTTGCCTACAGGGTACACGTAGAGAAATCAGTCGACTAATTTTTTTTAATATATATTTTTATAAATTAGTTTTTATTTTTTTATTTATAATAATATTTTATTTTTTATTTATTCATTTATTATTATTAGTTTTTTTTTTTTAATTTTTTATGGCAAAGGCCTTGGTCGAGGACTACCTCGACCAAGGTTATGGCCGAGGATTGCCTCGGTGAAGGCCATGGCCAAGGGCGGCCTCGGCCATGGCAAAGGCATTGGCTAAGGATTGCCTCGGCCATGGCAGATGCCGAGGACTGCGTTGACCATGTTTTTTTTTTTTAAAAATATTTATTGAATTTTGTTTTTTTTTTTTATATATATTTTTCTTTATGTTTTTATTTGTTTGTTTGTTTTTTTTTTTTTTTTTTTTTTGTGTGTGTGTTCATAGCTCACTTCAGCCAGCTGGACTCGGTCAATGGTCAACTCTTCGCAGGATAGTGAACGAGGTCAGACCCTATACTGGCCTTAGGGGATAGCGTTTTCGTAACCAAGTCTTGAACTTGACCAATAAAACGTCCTTCCATCAGGTAGCTAGCGTGATCGGATCCCTTGCCGCCCCTTAGAGAATAGAGTGTGCGAGCTCTTCCTTTTTTTTTTTTTTTTTTTTTTTTTTTTTTTGGGAACGAGGACATGCCTCATTCAAATGAGTTCGAAGACATGATCCCAGGCTCCCACTCTGCTAACACAAAGGGTTCCGTGGACAAGAGTATACACATTTCTTCATTCAACAAAATTGATCTGATCAGGGCAGACATGACCAATAGTTACATCAATAATCTTATTGTTGATCTTATGCGTTTTAGCGAATAACATGCTTTTTGCGTTGTGCGATTCCTCTTCTGACTCTTTGTCTCCTTCTTCCACGATGTGATTGTACCCCCTCTTTTTCGTGTTAGAGGCGGATAGCTCGGGGCCCTCTCCCTTTCGCCACACTTTTCGAGCTGGCCTTGTTGCCGGTGTTGTTGTTGCACTGGATGCTTCACAAACTAAGTAAAGTAATGTCGTTTGTATTGAGCATATAATGAGATAAATTGAGCATGTCCATCTTCAAAACTCAACACCAAATTATACACTTATGTGTGTACAAGAATTTCAACCAAGTGGCAAAGTTCGAACTCCCATTCATTATGTCATCGGAAGCGACACTCAACACAAAACTGTAAACTTTTACGTGCATAAGGAACCCACCTTAGTGATAAGATTTGAACACTCACTTTGCTACTAGAAGCACTATCCAACACTAAACTATATACCTTTGCATGCACAATATAATCCCAACTTAAGGTGGCAGGATATAAAATTTCACTCTATCACTGAAAATTAGTTTTAAATGTAATTTATTAATCACTAGATTACTGGTTAATAAGCTCTTTTCTCATTCTATCTGTTCAATCAATCATAAATTTATTAAGGTTAGATGACTCGGTGATGCAAAAACGTGTTTCTCGGAATTCAAGTTGGCCCTCACACCCAAGAAATAATGCAGTCTTTATCGTTAGTACACAACAAGACAGACAGGCAATACAGTGGTACGTGCAGACAGATTTACACGTGAATACGTATCCTTTGTATGTATTATTTCATTTTGTCGGCATTCAATTAACTAATTACTTCATTAAACAAATTATATACCATTCAAAGGTGCACGGAATATCATCATATATAATAGTATATTAACTATACTAATCAGTAGAGGTAAATTATACTATCAAGTACCAACCTCCTCGTCAACTTGGAAAAAAAATAAAAATTAAAAATAAAAACTCTGTGATTTTTACCTTTCGATTTTTTAAATTAAAATATTATGTCTAATTTATTTTTTCATTTTCTTATTTATATTATATTTTATCACATGAACAAGTGTATTAGCCCGTCAACAACTAGTCAAAACCCGTAAAAGTAACAACCACCATTTACACAATGATACAAGTATATTCACACAATCTTTTTCAACAAAACAAACCAATAAATCAAGACATGATCGATTTTCTTTATTTGCAAATGAATTCCATGTTTCACGCATTGCAAATGGCAGACCATCTTGGAAATTAAAATAATATTAGTCAAAAAATTGAAATAATATTTCTTGATTGCGATGTCGATCGACAATGTTACATTCAATATCATTTGTTCAAACTTGTAAAAGTATAATTCATTAAACATATTAAACCATGCATAAATAATTTAGTACAACCTAACAAAATTGGTCAAGTAATTGATTTAATAACCGCAAAGTACTGTCTATTAACTTTATTGATTTCAATCGAATAATTATGAACAATCTAAACTAGTTTACCTATTTATAATTTTTTATTTTTTATTTTATTTTTATTGAGATCAAAATGAAGCTTTCCCCTATAGAAGAAGATACACAAACAATTTTAAAATATTTTAAATGTAAATTGTTTAAATATCGATAGTCATTTTTATTCATACTATGATTAATACATATTTGATTCTGTTTACAAGCTTGGTTCTGTATTTTTTTTTTTTAATTTATATTTTGTTACATTTTTAAAGATATTAGATATTACACCGATGGGTAACACCGGCGTGTCAAAGTTCCGGCAACACTGGCAAGTTCTCCGCCTTACTAAAAAGGCGGTGCCAGAATTCTACGCTGGAATTGGTCTCGTATGCCTCGTTCTCCGTCGAATCAAAGCGGTTCCCGCCGTCAACCGTGGCCGAAAGGTCATCAGCATCACTGGAATTCTCCGACGAAAATACCTGCGACCAAAAACTCTCGTCGACTTCCGGCAGATCACTCTGCAATAATACCGCGTCGGAGACCACGCAGTGGCTGGAAATGCTGCAGTAGGACGATGCGTGGACGTCGGTCGAGGTTGTCGTCGAGGAATGCGGCGGAGAGCTCGGGGTCTGGAGATCCATGGCGAAGGGTTTCAACGGTTGGGATTTGGATTTCAAGCTGGGCTGCGGCGGAACAAGACCGTAGTCGTTTAACCGTTTCTTCAAACGGGTGTGCCATATGTTCTTGATTTCGTTGTCCGTACGTCCCGGCAATCTTGCAGCAATTACGGACCATCTGCAAATCAAACATGGACAAACTTTAATTATTAATTACTCAGCTCCTAAATTAATCAATATAACTATAAATTTGAAACAAATTAAATATTTAGCGAGGAAGCATGCATTAGAAATGATATATCAAGTCCGTACATGTTTAGCTCACTGGTTCAGTAGACAATATGAGAGAAGAGATCAAAGTTTGAACCTCGACAGCGGTGTGAAATTATGTCCAAAATAAACAAATCCATTTACATTCTCCCAAATGCTCTTTTGGACCCTTAAAGTTGAGAATTCAGCTTTTTGAGAGAAGAAATGATATGATATATCGATTCTAGTATAATTTTTGTCGGAGGTTATTGAATATTTTAATTAGCTCAATACTTTGAACTTAAACTCGATTTCAAATTGACACAACTTGGGTGCAATAAGCTAGCAAGTCATCACCCAACTTGCCTAGGCTAGTAGTGAACACAATTGGCTAATTAACTAGTTTTGCATGACATTTGACACAACGTGATACATAGCCTGACCAAAAAATCACCATTAGCAATTAGAAGATAGTAAGGTGTTCGTTATCATGATATAGACCAATTTTAGCTTATTTGGCCACTATTAACTTTTTGATTTAGTTAACAAATCAATATAAATGTTTGATTAATTAACTTTTTGTAACTCCAAAATGCTAATAAAATTCAAAAAGCTACTCAAAGCAACTTTTTCAATTAGCTTTTTGAGAAAAGAAATTATACCAAATAACTACGAACTAACAACTAATTTACCAAACACTTTTCTACAACCAGCTAATGTTATCAACTAGTTATACCCTCTACTTAACCTAATCAGTTAAAAGCTAACCGCCATTTACCAAACAGGGTAAACAAGTTGAACGAAGCTAAGTATAAATAATTCCATAATAATATTTCGGGACACCTGGCCCGACATCTCATTTAGTCATTTATACTAACTAAAATTGCTTAGATTTTTCCGATCTTAGTGGTACTAGAGCCTCACAAGTCACAATGTCTATTTTGTATTCTAATCTAGTAATAAGGCCATACTCTTTACTTCTCGACATAGTATAAATACAGATCTCTATTAGTACTCTCAATTCAATTTAGACTATCTATATAAAATAACTAATATTGAAAAACTTAATTACGAATGATTTAGAATATAAAAATATATATTATATTATTTAAAGATCCAAGTTGTGATACGAAAATATCACTATTTTAATTTATAATACGCAAATATTATACTATATGGTATATGCTCCTCATTGAAAAATAATTGAAGTTAACTAGCTTGTGATCCACGTTTTTGGATTTTCTTGAATATAATAATTATTTTGATTAATAGAAAAGTTTACTGTCATTATTTGAAAGTATATTTATTGTAAAGAGATAAATTTAACTGGCTTAATTGAAAAAAAATATTGTGATTACCAAATTAGTTTTCTGATTAACTCTGCTAAAGTTGCTGAGAAATATAATACAGAGTAATTATTAATTAAAGTATATTGTATATAAGCAAGCACCTGTTTCCTAGAACTTGATGCAGCTTGATAATGGCGTCTTCTTCTTCATGGCTGAAGTTTCCTCGTTTGATGTCCGGTCGCAGGTAATTTATCCATCGGAGTCTGCAACTCTTCCCGCACCTCAACAAACCTGCCGGCGGCCATCCAGCAACATATCAGTACTGGAAATTATAGAATTTCCGACCACCTGAAAGTGATTTTAAATTAAGTCGAAAGTCTTGTTCCAATCATTTTTGGTATCCGAAAAAACCTTTGTTACTATTTCCGACCACTTTTTGGTATCAACTTGATTTAATATCACTTGGTGGTCGGAAATTTTATAATTTCCAGTAATATATATAACATCAAAAAGAAATACATACATATATAAAAGCCGCTGAAACTACACATTTATTATTTTGAGGTGTTTGATAAATAGCTGTTATACTCGACGGATCGGGATTAGAATCGAATCCTGGGCAGAACGATATGATGAATATGCGTACCGGCTTATTTGGGAAGAGCTCGCCAGTTGCCATGGCCGTGTCGGCTGATGTAGTCGACGAGGATTTCGTCTTCTTCCTTGGTCCAGGGACCTTTCTTCAGTCCCATCTTCTCACAGCACGGAGATCTCCCCATCTTTTCACTCTCTCCGGCGACCGGCCGGCCACGTCACTGTGTCACTGATATTTCTCTCCGCTCGTCTTTCAACTGCGCCATTGAAACTTGTAGCTCACTATATATACACGCACCTACAGGTAAATAAAGGCCCACGTTTATTGACACGGCAAATTATGCTGGACCCTTGTCCGGCCACCATGTCTATGGTGGACATGTTGTACATTCATAATTTCAATACTGTAAATCAATAATTTCTGTATTGTAGATTCATAAAATTTATAATGTAGATTAATAATTTCTATACTGCATATTAATAATTTATGTACTGTAGATTTATAATTTCTATACTGCACATTCATAATTTCTAAACTGTATAGTTGTTAAATTATGAACACATAGCTATCAAATTATGAATCTACAGTACATAAATTATGAATGTGCAGTATAGAAATTATGAATCTACATTATAAATTTTATGAATCTACAGTATAGAAATTATGAATTTACAGTACAAAATTTATGAATGTGCAATATAGAAATTATGAATCTACAGTACAGAAATTATGAATGTGCAGTATAGAAATAATGAATCTACATTATAAATTTTATGAATCTACATTATAGAAATTATGAATTTACAGTATAAAAATTATGAATTTACAGCATGCCCACCATGCACATGGTGGACAAGGGTCCACAACATAATGCTCCTATTGACACCAACAATATAATATGTCCTCCGTCCGATTTTATGCGTCTGATTCGATTAACGAAGCTTAACTGAAGTTATTTTTAATCCAATTTTTCATATTATTAAATTTAGTATTAGTTTATAAAATTTATATATTTAGAAACTACACTAAAAATACTATTAAACACAAAAACTTAAATTTAAAAATAAGTAAAGAATACTAAAGAAAATAAACTAAGAAGAAAAAGTTGGTTTGACCAATGAATAGTAAGTATGACAAATAAAATGAGATAGAATGAGTAATATAATTATTTTTTGAGGAAATTTCTATTTTGGTCATATGACTATAGAGGTAGGGATGGCAATTGAACCCGTTCCCGACGGGGAAAACCGACCCCCTCCCCGACGGGGACGGATTCGGGGATTTATTTCGGGGAACGGGGGCGGGGATGGGGGGAATTACCCAATCCCCGCCGGGGACGGGAACGGGGACGGGGATTGCATTCCCCGCCCCGACCCCGACCCCGATTCCCAACCCCGATCCCGCCCTGAATTCCCCGCTAATAAGTAATAAATTAATAATATTAGATAGAATATATATAATATTAATAATAAAAGTTTAAAAATTAAAACAAAAGATAAGTAGATAACCGCTCATAAAGTCATAAGTCATAACCCTAACTCTCTATTCTCTAAGTCTGCCACTCTGTCTCACATATTCTCATAACCCTAGTCTCTCCATTATCTCCATTCTCTCCATTCTCCAACCTGAAGTACTCGCCGGAGTCGCCGCCTCCCTCTCTGTTCCATGACTTCCGTCGACCGCCTCCCTCTCTGTTCCGTCGCCTCGCCGCGCCGCCGCCTCCCTGACTCCATCTCTATTCTTACGGGTCTCAGGCTACAAGTCTGCAATAGTGAAGGTAAATGAACCATTTTTCATTTCTGTTTAGTTATTTTAATTACTAATTAATAATTAGCATAGTTCTCAATCACTGGTTCATAGAATGTATTACTATTTATGTTTAGTCATTTCTGTAATTCTGTTTAGTTAGAATAATTAGCAATCACTGGTTCATAGAATAATTAGCATATTTTAATTTCTGTTTAGTCATTTCTGTAATTCAGTTTAGTTATTTTAATTACCATTTCTCAATCACTGGTTCATATAATGTATTAAAATAATTACAAACAGAATTTATTGTTAAACTAATTTTATTTTTTCATATATTATTACTTATTAGAATTGAAGGTGATAATTCTCATGTTGGCGTTTGTGACTCATTTACTCCAATGCCTGTGAACTCAAGAAACTAGCCCAACTGTTGAAGGTGAGATTCTTGTGTATTTTTGTAGTTATTAAATTATTAAATTTACTTTTTGTTTATCTTATTATTTTGATTTTACACTTGTTTATTTTGTTGCTTCAGAATCCGCTTCAGAAACTCAAGCAACTAGCCCAGTTTCTACCATTGCTTTAGAATCCGCTTTCAGTACTAGTGGTAGATTGATATCGCCTCATCGTAGTAGACTCTGAAGTGATAAATTATTTTGAGGAAGAGTTGAATATTCAAAACTTGAAAATTGAAGTTTTGAAGTTTATTTTGTTTTGTCATGTACTAATGTAATATGTTTGGACTTTGGAGGACTTTAAAAAAATTTAAAGTGTTTGAACATTTTATGATTATTATTTATGTTAGAAAGTTGGAACTTTGTAAGTTTGCATATTTGTAGGGATTTTAGAGTTTGAATATTTTAATTTTATTAATCTATGTATTTTGATTAATGATTCAAGGCTTAACAATATGGATTTGTAATAATATTAGTCTCTTTTTTTTTTTTTTTTTATAGAAAAATTAGTCTTTTTTTTAATAGGCATAAATAAAAAACGGGGCGGGGATTTCCCGCCCCCGAAAATTCCCCGTGGGGACGGAGATGGGGAATAATTTCCCATCCCCGTCGGGGAACGGGGCGGGGACGGGGAATGGGGAAATATTTCGGGGACGGGGACGGGGACCCCATTCCCCGGCCCCGGCCCGCCTCGTTGCCATCCCTATATAGAGGTCTTGTTAATTTTAGTCTCTGACTTTCAAAAGTGTCAATTTAGTACCTTAACTATGCAATTTTTGTCAATTTTGATCACTTCGGCCAAATTGCCGACTAAATTTTGCCGAAAAATTTTAATAATTAAAATAATAAGGATATTTTGGTCGTTTCATGCCTCTTTTCTCCTTCTCCGGCGAATCCATCCATTTCTCTCCTGTTTCCGGCATTTTTTCTCCCTGAAAACCCTATCTTTAATATCATCAAGCCTCCTTTCCCCATCATCTTAGTTCATTGCATTCTCCGAAAACGGTAGAGGAAGGATGGACTCGCCTGGAAAGAAGAAAAGAGACGTGAAACGACCAAAATATTCTCATTATTTTAATTATTAAAATTTTTCCGCGAAATTTGGCCGGAATGATCAAAATTAACAAAAATTGCATAGTTAAGATACTAAATTGACACTTTTAAAAGTCAAGAACTAAAATTAACAAGACCCCTATAGTCATATGACCAAAATTGAAATTTCCTCTTATTTTTTCCCATAATTCCACTAGAAACTAACTATTCAAAATTTGCTTAAGCCGTGTTTATAAATTTGGCTATTACTCAGGAATGAAAAATATAGTTCAGAATTCTTTAGCATAGTGAATATGTACAATAGTCGATTTCTGCAATTATATTGACCTTTCACTTTTTGTTATGAAGAGAAAAATTCACAATTCTTATTTGAGGGGTATGCGGTAAATATTATTTTATGTAATAGCTTGCAAATAATACATGAGAGATAAATCTATATGAAGTGAAACTATATATTATACAATTATTTTACGTTTTCCTTGTTATATTGGGCTATGCAGTTATATACTTAGTAATTTATATACGATATCACTCTGTATAAATAAGTTTGAATCCTAGTAGCTTGTACGGACTATAAAAGAAAATACATTTTTAATATACTAAAAGTACATTATATAAAATAATTTACATTTAGTATTCAAATAGTGTATTTTTTTCTAAAAACAAAGTACATTTTTAATATAATATACTAAAAATACATTATTTGTGTACTAAATGTATATCATTTTATAGTATATACAAAATAAGGCCCATACAAATATACAATAATGATTGTCCAAATTGAATTGCCTTCATTATTTTCGCTTGAAGACGTGTGGGTGAGGTAAATTTGTAAATATATTTCAATTCACTTACAAGTTTTCAATTTTTATATATATATATATATATATATATTAGTGTCCAATACATAGTCAAATTTATACATTTATGTTTTGATTTTTGGTAAGATTTAACTATGTACACAATATATGTTATTACATAGCGTAATTTCAAGGAAAGTAGTGGACCACATATGGTGCACCACCTAGTGAGACACAATTATTTGTGGTCGGACCCCTTAAATAACACGTGAGATATGTGTCTACATAAACAAATAAATAAATTTAACTGATTTAATTATATATAAAATATAAGGTACAAATGTTCGTTGTTTGAAAAACCTCCGAACATCAATTGAAAAATTGGCGATAAACGTTTCGGGCTTAACGTAGTTGGTTCGTCAATTAGGGTGCGTTTGGAAATTTAAAAAATGGCTTCTGAAAAATGTTTTTCGAAAAATGAGTCATTTTTCAGAAAATATTTTAATTTTTGATGTTTAGCTGCACAACGGAAAATTGTTTTCGTGTGTTTGGTTCATTTTTCAAAAAATGAGTAGAAAAATGGTAAAAATTGTATACTTCAACATTTTAATTATTTGATATTTTTTATTAAAAAAATCTTTTTGTTAATAGTATTCATTAAGCCTTGTGGATAATTTTGAATGTCAATATATATGTGTGTGTGTGGTCTAATGGTATCTGGGTTAGACTTTCATTTGGAAGGTTGTGAGTTCGAGCCTCAATACATTGTAATAGAGCCAGTAGCCCTAAAAAATATATGTGTGTGTGCAGCATCTAAATATATATATATATATATATTAACAATATGTGTAGTGTACCTATATCACACTCAAATTATATACTATACATACCAAGCATGAACATTGAAAAATGAATTCCCCCCAAAAAAAGGGGAAGTCATTTTCCTCCAAAACATGCTTATTTTCCATTGACTACAACATCATTTTCCGTTGACCTCATTTTCCTCCTTTTTGCTAAACACTGGAAACTCGGAAAACATTTTCCAGAAGTCATTTTTTGGGTTTCCAAACGCACCCTTAATTTAAAATAACGATTAGATGCAACATTGTGGGACCTCGAATTTCACTGGAAGAATGTATGAAAAAAAAGACTCAAAGACATTGGAAGGTTTGGATTGAGGATCTGACCAGTAGGCTGATTGCGCAACTCATGATTTACCTCCACAATAATTTTAGGGACGGGGGGGGGGGGGGGGGGGGGGGTTTCGCTACAAATAATATTCTGACTTAACAAGTTACTAAGATTATTATTCTTGTGATAGTTGCCTATTAACTTTCTCAATTTGAGGCAATCAATTATACGTAACACAGGTTGGTTCGTAACATTCCATAAAGTTGACAACATTGTAGCAACCCAGTAAAGCATTCGGTAAATGGATCGTTATGCTGTGGAACCGTGCCCACCTTGCAGGGTGGGCACGGTTCCAAGCGATGCTGTTTCATGTGGTTGAGTAACGGTGTTGTTAGTGGCACCGTTACCCTCCATAATTTATATACTGTAGATTCATAATTTTTATACTGTAGATTCATAAAATCTATACTGTAGATTCATAATTTCTAAACTATAGATTCATAATTTCTATACCGTATATTCATAATTTAAATATAGTAGATTCATAATTTCTATACAGTAGATTCATAATTTTTATACTGCAGATTCATAATATCTGTACTGTAGATTCATAATTTCTAAACTGTATAGTTATCAAATTATGAACATATAGTCTTGTGATTTGTGAATATAGAGTTCAACAATTGGAAATATGAACATCAAAAAGTATGAACACATAGCTCTATAATTATGAACATATATTTATAAAATTATGAACATATAGCTCTATCACATGTTCACAAACCTGATACTGTAGATTCATAATTTCTATATTGTATATTCATAATTTAAATACAGTAGATTCATAATTTCTAAACTTTGCGATTGCGAAGAGAGAAATGCCGTTAACGACAAGTGAAATATGATTTTTTTTTTAAATTAGAACGGCAAAAACGACGTCGTTGTGGAACTGTGCCAACCTTGCAAGGTGGGCAAGGTTCCACAGCATAATTTGCCCAGTTAAATTTAGCCAACCGATGTTCACCTTAATATAAAAATAAAAATATAATAAGTCTCAATCAAAGTTATATCCCTCATTTATGTCCATGTTTTTAAAGCTAATCATTTTGTACATTGTGCTTTTAAAGTTGTACTATACAATTTTTTGGACAAAAATACCCTTACCGTTATAACTTCCATTATCTTTTTCATTACTTTTACATACCATGCACATGCATCCACCATATCTTTTATTATATATTTTTTAATTATAACAATATTTGTAAGACATTATATATTCATTATATATTGAATTAATATAATAAATAAATTTTATTTCACTTAGATTTTATTTAGTAAAAATCTATTAGTTATTTTTAAAATTATAAATATTGGGCATATATTTTTGTGCATCGCGCATAGAAAAGACTAGTTCAAATCTATATAAGCCTCAGCCTTATCGATAAATAAGATATCTAAACAACCACACTAATAGCTCAGTCATGTCTTGGGTGGTAGATTGTAAACAAGGACAAAATATTGCCATGACAGCGGCCATGTTAGAGTTACATCTAATATGGTGGACACCAGACACTAGTCTTCCCACTTAATGGGTCACTGAGTCATTATGATTTACCAATTCATTATCATGCCGGGTTAGGATGATCGTGTGAGGACCTTGGAAGCACGAGAATTTTGCCTTTTTGTGAGCAATAAGCAATCGTTATGTTGTGCAACCGTGTGCACCATGCATGGTGCACACGATTGCGAACGACGTCGTTTCACTATGGTAGAATAACGGTGCCGTTAGTGGCATCGTTTAACTCCACCAATCATTTTTTTAAAAAACTCCAATCGACGGGATTTTCACCATTTCGGTGTGGATGTATAGTTCACTAATTCTGGATGTATAGTTCATTAATTCTGAATACATAGTTCACTAATTCTGGATATATAATTCACTAATTCTGGATATATAGTTCACTAATTCTGAATTTATAGTTCATTAATTCTGAATATATAGTTCATTCATTCTAAATGCACAGACATAGCGAACTGCCATAAGCCAAAACAAAGTACCAGTAACCAGTGTGGATATATAGTTCACTAATTCTGGATATATAGTTCACTAATTCTAGATACATAGTTCATTAATTCTGGATATATAGTTCATTAATTCTAGATATATAGTTCAAATTATGCACAACATAATACTGTTAACGGCAATCAAAAATGATTTTTTTTTTAAAAGTCAGACATCGTCATTTTTGCAACCATGGTGCACACGGTTGCACAACATAATTTTCCAGCAATAAGGGCAAATTATATCGTGCACCACGCCCCGCATAGCAGTGTGCGCCCAAGCACAAAATGCGCGCGTTTAATGCTTACGTCATGGTGACCTCACTCCGTTCATCCGAACAGACCAAGCCTCATTATGTGTGTTGGTTTTAGGGTTTTTGGGCCCAGGGAGGTACAACACAACTGTGGTTGGTGGATTCACCTTTCACAAGAATTGCTAGAAAAGAAATGCCAAAAGTGTTCTTTTTGTATTCTTGGGTTATCCTCCCTTTTTACATTCCCAATGAGCCCCTTTTATAGTGGGTTGTCCCTTGGGTCCTTAAAGCTTTACATTCAATAGGCCATAAATTGGTTTCCATTAATTATAGAGCCGTTGCTAGGTTTCCCAATGGCTTGCTTAACTGGGCTCTTTAATGAGTTCTCTTAAAGGCTAACAGCTATTTCCGGGCCGACTACCTGCTTGTGCCGACCTCTTGCTCGCGCCGAGTCCAGGCTCGGGCCGACCTCCTGCTTCGCTTCGCGTTTATCTTTTGGGCCTTCATGCCACTGGGCCTGACACTTTTATTTTCTTGGGCCTTGGGCCCCTGGGTCCGTACCCCATCAACTAGTCCCTCACTTTCCAATATTGAGCCCTTTCTCTAGATCGAATGTTGGAAAGTATCCGCTTATTTAATGCAAATCACTCGAATCGCTCCCCGGCCAATCTTCCTTTTAATGGCCCTATCACGATCGGATTTTCTTAATCCTCTTGATTCCTTTCCTTACTCTTGACCTGCAACCTGCCCTCCAAGCCTATAAAGGGCGGCTCCGTTTTGCTCTATCTCATTCTTCACCATGGGCTGTCCTCCTATTAGAGGAAAAAAGATCGACTTTGAGTCTCCTTCTTGTTCCCCTTCGGCCAAGCGATCGAAGTCCGGAAAAGGAAAGAGGAAGATCTGCAAGTCGGCTCCTCGCAAATGCTCCGCCGGCTCAACATCTTCAAGGTATCGACTGACGGAGGAGGTTCCTCCTCGGGCCGCCGACCCCTCTCCACCGACCAATCAACCTCGTCAGGCCACAGCTCGCGTGATAACGGAGGATGGTACTTTCGTAGAAGTGGCTGTCCCGGAGCAACTGTCATTCCAAATGACGTTCACCCTGCCTGTTTATGATCCCGCCGAGCCAGAGGATGATCCGGAGGCTGACTACGCTCGTTTTCTCGAACTGTACCCAGAGGAGGGGCCACCTGTAGTTCCTCCGCTAATGCCGGCCTTCTGGGACGCAGTCTGCCCCTCTCCTGCTGACTCTGGCTCGTCTGACGAGCTGGCCTTTCTGGACCAGCCATCCTCTCCAAATGAGAAGTGAGCTATGCTGGCGGTGGTGTTGGAGTGATGTGCGTAAGAAGGGGGTGATGGAGCTAAGTGAGGTGCCTCGAAGAAGACTTGTTGAATATCTCTTTTAAATAAAGTCTTTCTTTGTCATGTACCTGCTCGTATCTTTAATAAAATGCAAGTTTTCCTTTCCTTTCTTACTCATATGTATTTGTGGTTAGATTCTGACCACTTTCTGGGATATCTTTGGGGACTAGTCACGTGATCCTCCGTCACAATCTTCCCATATCTAGGGAGAATCTTGCTTTTCTGACATGGCCAGGAATCTTTCCTGGCCGGGATGGGACTGATAGCGATAGATTCCTGATTTCCATCCCATCTTTGCCAGATTATGGCAGTTTCCTTTTCCAGGATTGGTTCCAGAATATTCATGCCACCGGACTATAAATAGGCCTCTACTTCCACCCTTCGTTATTACTCTCATTCCAGTCCTCTCATCCTTCATTCCCCATGAGTTATCGTGATGGTAACCGGCGTTACTCCAAGCGTCTGAAAGAGATGACAAGGCTGGAGGCTTTATGGCAGCGCCGACGAGAGCAAGGTGGCTATCTACCGGGGGATTCACGCTCAGATCCCATGGTGGTTCTGCCAGATGTCTTGGACGTGGTGTTTGCTCCTTCCGTTGATCACAGGGCGGAACCCATGCCGGAGGGACCACCGTCAGGCGAGGAGGAGGCGTGGGTGGTACCTCCCTTGTTTGGCGTGGCCATGTCCCCTAGTGCCCTGGAACTTCCTCTGCAGATGGTGTACGACAAGGTGCCGCCGATCTTCATCGATGATGCACCGGATGAGGCACCGGCCCGGACTCCATATCCGCCGTTGCTCCACCTGGAGGGCCCTCCTCCGTCTGCGTCCGAGCGCCCTCCCAAGCCGTCCGAAGAAAAAGCTGATCCTTAGCTTTTTTCCTGTTTCCTTCCAGTTTCTTTGTGTTCGAGATGGTCGAGTTTTTGCTCAGTCCGTCTGAGAGGAAAGCTGGCTGTTGTTTCTTTTTAATTTGGGATGTTATCCCTTCGTTGAATGCTCTTTACCGTTTTAATAACGAACCTTTTCCCTTTTTGGGCGACGATGTCGGTTTTTATGATCAGAGGGCATCTCGCCCTTAATATCGCCTTGCTTTTTCCTTTTTATCCGATCATGCGCTTGACCTTATGATGAACTCGTTGATCGACCGTATAAGGATCTTATGTCCCTGCTGACGAGACTGTCGGGAGGTTTCTGGCCGACCTGATCTGTAGGGACGAATGGTCTCTCGATTTTCTAGTAGAGGATATATATTTGCTTGTCTCGCGCATCCTTGGGCCCTTTGGGCCGGCCTTCTATTCTTGGCTGCGGCCCGAGCCTGGGGCCGGTGTTGGGTCGAGCTGAGCGGGCCCTTGACGATCCTTAACACCATTTTGAATTTCAAACCCTAATTCTGCCGTCGTTCCGGGTTTCTAGGTGCATTAAGTGCCCCGTCCTTTCACGTCTCGTCATACCATCAGTCACTTCTGACAAGGCACGGATGACGGACACGTGTCTTAATCCCGTTCGTTCGTCCGAGGAGGCTTTTCCTCTTTCCATTCTGGCTTGCATATATTGTGGGTGTAACACCCCAGATTTTCAAGACTTTTTAAAACTTATAATAAAGGTAGAATCTCATTAAATCCCAAGAAATAAATACAAGCGTACGGGGTGCTATGCCACACCTGGGCTAGAGAACCCAAGTGCACAGGCTAACTAACTAATATCCTTAAAGCGTAATTACGTAAACGTGGCACGCAGGCCAAAAGGGAAAACTGTCTACTTCTATACTCCAAGTTCTAGCGCGCTCCAGTGACTTAATCTTCTGTGCCTGAAAGCCAAATATATCTGTTCAGCGAGAGATGTTGGTAACCCACTCCAACGCATTGAAATACAATACATATAGAGATATATATAGATATACGAAAACCATTTTGAGCATGAAGATATATCCTACGAACTCTAGCTTTAAAAACCGGGAATGACTCGACAGATAAGGCCAGACACAAGCAACAGTTATAACGAGCATATGCAGTTCACAACAGATAAGGCAGATAAGGCAAAGCATAAACAATGATCATAACCCAACATGAACAATCCCCAATATAAATCCCATAGTCACATCCCCCAAGACACTCGTAATCACAACTCGTCCATGTCACAACACATAACACACTTTGTTGGCGCCACAGGACCAATCGCATGCCCATACATGAGGGTCAGCGCATATAGCTCTGACACGGCCCCGCAGCACCCTGCCCCGTATCGCAACACGGAGGGGTCGATCGCAACCGACCGATGAACCGCAGCTCATCATAGTGTTTGATCGCAACCAAACAGTGGACCGCAGCCCAAGAGAATGTCATCTGACCGCAGCCAGGAAAAAGGACGAACCGCAGCTCGTATAGAAACGTTTGATCGCAACCAAACGGTGGACCGCAGCCCAAGAGTATCAATCTGACCGCAGCCAGCTTCTGAACCGCAGCTCAGGATAACCAATCCGGTCGCAACTGAATTGGGGTAACACCCACACATAACACATAGCAAGCACATGCAACCCATATTACACATTGGGAAGGGGGAGAAAGCGCATAACAAAACCTATGCGTGATCCATCACATACTAAGAATAGTCCTAAGGGGTTCATACTCCTTCCACCTAGGTCAACGGGATACGAATTCAACTAGCATGCAATATAATAGGCTCATAAACCTACGAACGGTACCCGAAACATCAAACTAGACATAGGCACGATAAACGGAGTCCGTTGGGACACCACGGGGAACAGGGGAACATCAAACGGGGAAGACGGGAACCCAAGGTGGGGGAAATTCCAGCGGGTAGTCGGTGGGTGGGGGCCACCCGCCGGCTGCCCGCCGGAAAGTACTGTTCCGGGCAGCAGGTCGCCGGCGGGCAGCTGCCCGCCCGCCGGCTACCCGCTGCCGGGCGGTGTATCACGGCCGTGGGTAGGTGGCGGGTCCCCTACCCCCCCACCTACCCCCCACTGACTCTTTTCATCACTTTTGCGCCCCGGGAACCATTGTGGAACCCGAAACCATGCTTAGACACCTTACAACGCAATTAACGACAACACGTAGACAATTAACGGATCAAATACGAGAAACGAACGGCACATAACCTATCATGCTTTTCTAGACATAATCAACACCCAAACATGCGATTTCCCCACCCCACAATCCAAGAATCATAACATACGATACAACCTAGGGTTCTAATCACTTTTATATCAACAAGGATACGATTCGTCTTCTAATTGCAAGATTCGGTAAGAATAACACATAACCATTAAGAGCATCACACAATTATCCAGAACAACACATAATCATCAAGAACTCCATATAATCATCAAGAACTCCATAATTATCAAGAATCTCCCAATATCAAGACTATCAAGATCCCTCATGGGATCATCACATCAGACATCAATAATCATCATCATATCTCGCCAATCACAATAATATGGGGGAAACCCTAAGGGGGAATCATAGCTATGAAAATAGGTTTTGTTGAGACATGGGTTACCTCTTAGCCTTAATTAATTCCTTGGCTATGAAGGATCTTTCTTTAAGCTTTCTTGATTTCTTGATTTCTCCTAGGGGAATTCTTGGAGCTCTTTGGGTGGTGAGAGATTATTGTGGTGGGGATTCTAGGTACCTCCTAAGTTCCCTATTTATAGATCTAGGGATCTTATTTAGAGTCTAATCCTATTGGGATTAGGGGTTGGGTTTAGATATGAGGGCCCACGGACTATGGTGGGCCTTTTTCCCTAATTAATCATTATAATTTATTCTTTCTCTTGGACTATTGATTAATTAACTAATTGGTTTTAGGGGCCGTAACACGGGGTGTTACAGTGGGTTTTAAAGAAGGAAACCCTCTTGTAACTGAAGCTCCTTCCCTTATCTTCTCCAATTTCCATTTCCCACAATCAAAGTTAGCACTTCTACTCACAATGTCGACATCTTCTTCTCAGTCTTCTTCCCGTCGCCAAACGGCGTCTTCGTTTCTTCCCCCTTCCCCTTTTTCCGTTCACCATCCGGTGGGGACTCCCGACTGGTCTGCTCCTTCTTCTTCCTCGCAGCCTCCTCCTGTAGTGGAGGCAACCACCCCTCTGAGCCCGGCCCCGCTTACTACAGTGGCGGCTCTCCCAGGTGGGCTTCTTCGCTCGGAGGGTTCTTTCGAATCGATGGACGTCATTCTTTCGTAGATGTCGGAGGCGGACTATAAAAACGCCCGCTTTCTTCTGGGTCTATCGGCGGAAATTTTCAACCCCGAGGACCGTCCCATCTACGACCCACCGGAGGGTTATCTGGGGGTGCATCTTCACTTTGTGATTTTCGGCCTCCGTATTCCGTTTCAGCCCTTTCTCTTCCTCTTCTTTCGCTATTACAACCTGGTCCCCGGCCAACTAGTGGCAAACTCTCATCGGCTTCTAGTATGTTTCATGGTCCTCTGCCGGTGGTGGCTCTGCGAGCCATGCATCGAATTGTTCCGGTGCATATACACCGTGAACAAGGTAGGGTCCCTTTCTCCGAGATTTGTTCACATATCCCACCGGTTGGGATATGTGTTGTTCAAAGGTCTTCCGGATTCAGTGAAGCGCTGGAAGCCCTATTTTTTCTTTGTTTGGCCGAGGCCTCGTCTACCAACTTTCTCCGTTCCGACCATGTGACCGGCCACCTTTTTCAAGGTTCAGCAAACCGATTTCACGAAGGAGGCGGTTCGAGGTGCCAAAATTTTGAAGAAGTTTGGTCCTTACTACGCTCTTCGGTGGTCTCACCTGCGTGCCATGGAAAAGTGGGGCCTTTTGCCTCCGGGGGCTGCCACCATAGGTAGCGTCTTCCGTCTAACCCCCTCTTTTTCCCCCTTTTACTTTTCGTCGTCTACTAAGGTTTTGACTTTTCTCCCTTCTGAATGTAGGCCTTGACGACTCTGATACTTCATCCGGTGGAGTCGGCTATACTCCTGAAGTCATGGGCGACCGTTCCGAAAAGATGCAACTTCGTTTAGCGCAACGGGCGGCAGGGGGCTCTTCTGAACCGACCTCTCTACCTCCTCATGCGCCGGCCTCGTTGCCTCCTCTGTGCCACCTCCCTCACGGGTTTCTTCGCTGAGTGCTCTGGTCGACCTCTCGACTTCCCCGACGGCCTCACTGGCCCGTACTTCTTCTGCGGGTACGAGCTCCAAGCGGATTCGAGGTCACTCTGAGACCCCGCCTCCAAAGAAGATCAGACGGGGCGTGGAAGTCGATGCCGAGGCCAAGATCTGGAAGGGGACGTATCCCGTGCGAACCTGGGCAGAGCAAGTGATACTACCCAAAGATTTCGAGTCGGCCATTCCCCTCAAAGAGGAGCACATCCTCGAGGCTTCGCTTCTGCAGTCTTATAGGGTAGGTCACCTTTCATGTTGTGCTAAGGCTTTCCCCCTTGTGTCAACTTCTAACGTCCATTTTTTTTTGTGTGCAGAATTTGGTCCTCCAGCTGGAGATGTCGAAATTGGTGCAAGCCCTAAAAAAGGAGCCGCCAGCCTCAGCGCGCACTTACTCCAGGCAAACTAAGGCCGAGCGCAAGACCATCTGGCCTTTGGTAAGGAGAGGGAAGCTCTCCAAGCCGAGCTTCTTAGAGTGATACGCCTGTGGGAGGAGGAAAAGAAGAAGGTGGCGACCGCTGTTGCTAGCTACAAGGAGTCAGCGGCATTTGAAGATGACACGAGGGAGTGGTCGCGGGGACGACTGAAAGAGTTGGCCATGGAATGGCTGGCATCACCGGAGGAGGACGACTATCTACTCGACCTGGGCGAGCGCGACGTCCGCATCGGCTATCGCGAGGCACAAACCGAGATTCACGCTACTTTACTGGCACGTGATCCATCTTTCACCCCCGAGGGCTAGGGCCTGAAGCCGATGATGATGCTGCCCCCTTCTCCTGCCTCGGAGGTCCCTTCTGGAGTTCCCCCGCTTCCACCGGTGGCCAAGACGGTTAGCACAGCTCAGCCTGTTACCACTCTCCCAAGCCAAGAGGCGGCTGTTGTGAGCGTTGCATCTCCTTTACCAGAAGGCCCCTCGTTTTTTCCTCCGACTGGACCAATGGCAAAGGATAAAGGCGAAGCTCAAGCGGATTTCCTTTCCCCAAGCTTGTATGTTTTTGTAGTGGGCTCCTGTCCCCTTTGAAAGAAATGAAAAAACTCATCTACTTGAACATTGCATTTCTGTCGAGCACTTGCCTATTTGACTGTTTTAAATATTGTGTTTCTGCTTGAAATATTGCCGAGTCTTAGGTCGATGCCCTTTGTTCCCTTCTCTTTTTTCTTACCAAGTGCCTGGTCGAAGTAACTCCCTTTTTCTCTTAAGAAACGACTGAGGGTCAATGCCCTTTGTTTATTTTATTTTCTTGCCGAGCCCCAGGTCGAGGTGACTCCTTAGGTTTTTTCTCTTAAGAAACAACTAAGGGTCAGTGCCCTTTGTTTCTTTTATTTTCTTGCCGAGCCCCTGGTCGAGGTGACTCCTTAGGCTTTTTCCCTTAAGAAACGACTAAGGGTCAGTGCCCTTTGTTTCTTTTATTTTCTTGCCGAGTCCTTCGGTTGAGGTGAGTCCTTAGGCTTTTTCTCTTAAGAAACGACTAAGGGTCAGTGCCCTTTGTTTCTTTTATTTTCTTGCCGAGTCCCTCGGTTGAGGTGAGTCCTTAGGCTTTTTCTCTTAAGAAACGACTAAGGGTCAGTGCCCTTTGTTTCTTTTATTTTCTCCCCGAGCCCCTGGTCGAGGTGAATCCTTAGGTTTTTTCTCTTAAGAAACGACTAAGGGTCAATGCCATGTGTTTCTTTTATTTTCTTGCCAAGCCCCTGGTCGAGGTAACTCCTTAGGTTTTTTTTCTCTTAAGAAACGACTAAGGGTTAGTGCCCTTTGTTTCTTTTATTTTCTTGCCGAGCCCCTGGTCGAGGTGACTCCTTAGGCTTTTTTCTCTTAAGAAACGACTAAGGGTCAGTGCCCTTTTTCTTTTATTTTCTTGCCGAGCCCCTGGTCGAGGTGACTCCTTAGGCTTTTTCTCTTAAGAATCGACTAAGGGTCAGTGCCATGTGTTTCTTTTATTTTCTTGCCGAGCCCCTGGTCGAGGTGACTCCTTAGGTTTTTTTTTTTCTTAAGAAAAATCTAAGGTCAGTGCCCTGTGTTTCTTTTATTTTCTTGCCGAGCCCCTGGTCGAGGTGAGTCTTTAGGCTTTTTCCCTTAAGAAACGACTAAGAGTCAGTGCCCTTTGTTTCTTTTATTTTTTTGCCGAGTCCCTCGATCGATGTGACTCCTTAGGCTTTTTCTCTTAAGAAACGACTAAGGGTCAGTGCCCTTTGTTTATTTTATTTTCATGCCGTGCCCCTGGTCGAGGTGACTCCTTAGACTTTTTCTCTTAAGAAATGACTAAGGGTCAGTGCCCTTTGTTTCTTTTATTTCCTTGCCGAGCCCCTGATCTAGGTGACTCCTTAGGCTTTTTCTCTTAAGAAACGACTAAGGGTCCGTGCCCTTTGTTTCTTTTATTTTCTTTTCGAGTCCCTCGTTTGAGGTGACTCTTTGGGTTTTTTCTCTTAAGAAACGACTAAGGGTCAGTGCCCTTTGTTTCTTTTATTTTCTTGCCAAGCTTGTGGTCGAGGTGACTCCTTAGGCTTTTTTCTCTTTTAAGCGAAGACGACCTCGTGCAATAAGGGCCGAAGATATTTATTCAAAGTTTGCTCGTATTGAGTACACGGAAGCTTATGTTTATTTTACATTCCAGGTATGGTCGACAGTGTAACACCCCGTGTTACGACCTCTAACCCAAAATAATTATTTAATTACCTACCCTAAAAAGAGAATTAAAATCCATTAATTAACTAAAAAGGGGTCCACCATAGCCCATGGACCCTTATCCCTAAAACCAACCCCTTAGTCCTGTAAGGAATAGAATTAGCAAGCCCATACCATTTAGACCCTAATTAGAACTCTTAGATATATAAATAGGGGCATAGGAGGCACCTAGAACCCACACCACAATAACTTTCACCACACAAGAATTCTAAGAACTCCCATAGGCGAAATCAAGAAAGAAGAGATCTTAAAGAAAGACCCTTCATAGCCAAGGAATTTAATTAAGGCTAAGAGGTAACCCATGTCTCAACAAAACCTATTTTCTTTGCTATAATCTTCTTCTTTGGCTTCATCTATATGCTTGTGTCTTGATATGATAATTGTGATGTAATCTTGATGATTGATGAGATGATTTTATGTGTGATCTTAATAATCTTGATGATGATAAGAGGATCTTGATGATTGTGTGATATTCTTGATAAGTCTTGATATTAAAGATGAACTATGATCTTGTTGATTTAAATATGATTAGAGCCCTAGGTTGAATCATGAATTTCGTATTGGGATTTTCTTGGTATATTTGGGCGGGAATTCACATGTTCGGGTGTTATTATGTTTAGAAGTCATGATAGGATGTGTCCTATGTGATCATTGCTTTCGATCCATTAATTGTCTTCGTGGTGTCATTATTTGCGTTTAAAGGTGTCTAAGCATGGTTTCGGGTTCCACGAAGGATCCCGGGACGTTTATTTTGATAAGGAGTCAGTGAGGGATAGGTGGGGGTAGGGGGACCCGCCACCTACCCGCTGCCCAAAGAGACTCCGCCGGCAGCGGGCAGGCGACTGCCCGCCGGGCACCCGCTGCCCGGAAGTTTATCGCCGGCGGGTGGCCATCCACCCACCGGCTACCCGCTGGTTGTTGCCCACCTCGGGAGTTTGGCTTCCCCGTTTGATGTTCCCCAATCCCCGTGGTGTCCCAACGGACTCCGTTTGTCGTGCATGAGTCTAGTTGATGTTTCGGGTACCCCTTAGGACTATTCTTAGTATGTGGATAATCACACATAAGTTTATTTATACGCTTTCCCCATTCCCAATGTGCTATTATGTGTTACTATGTGTTATGTGAGCATGATACCCCAATTTGGTTGCGATCGAATTGGTTATTCCTAAGCTGCGGTTCAGAAGTTGGCTGCGGTCAAACTGGTTACTCATGAGCTGCGGTTCATTCTCCTGGCTGCGGTCAGTGACTCACTTCTTGGGCTGCGGTCCACATGGGCCTTGTGTGCTATGGTCCACCAACTGGACGCGCCAGGCGGTGTGTAGGGCCACTAGTCTGAGGAAGGCCATAGTCCACCGAATGAGTGATCAGGCGGTGTGTAGGGCTATGGTCGGCTGCGATCCACCGAGTGTATGTGCCAGCGGTGTGTAGGGTCGTAGTCCCCGAAGATCATTGCCCACTGAATGAGTCCCTCAAGCGGTGTGTAGGGCTTTGATCGGTTATGACCCACCGACTGAGCTCGTCAAGTGGAGTGTAGGGTCGCAGTCCCCTAAAGAGGATCACAGTCAACCGACTGAGCGCGTCAGCGGTGTGTGGGGCTGTGATCCGCCGTTGAAACTATCGACGGTCTATGCAGTTGGCTGCGGTAAACTCCTTCATGCTGCGGTATGAGGTAGGGTGCTGCGGGACCGTGTTAGTACTATATGTACTAACCCTCATGTTCGGGGCATGCGATTGGTCCCGTGGCGCCACCAAAGTGTGCTTGTGGACATGAATGTTGATCGAATGATGATGTGAATGAGTTGAAAGTGAATTGTGACCTTAGATACATGTTCTTTTTGATATTATCTCTATATAACTGATTATTCTTGTTTAATGTGCTTATCCCTACCTGTTGAATTTATTCCTGGTTTTAAAGCTAGAGTCTCCTAAGTATATATCTTCTTGCTTCAAAATGGTTTTCGTATATCTATATATATATTTACCTATATTGTATTTCAACGCGTTGGAGTGGGTTACCGGCATCATTCGCTGAACAGATATATTTGGCTTTCAGGCACAGATGATTAGCTTCCGGAGCGCGCTAGAAGAACTTGGATTAGATAGATAGTTTTCCTTTCGGCCTGCGTGCCATGATGATGTATTGAGGATATTTAGTTAGTTTAGCCTGTGCATCTGAGTTTTCCAGCTCAGATGTGGCATAGCACCCCGCACTCTTATGTTTAGTAATACTGTGTTTTGGGATTTAATGAGAATTTACCTTTATTATATAAGTTTTAAAAGTTTCGAAATTTTGGGGTGTTACAGACAGGCTCTCCCTCAAAGGTTTCTAGTTTGTAGGTGCCAGCTTGCACCACAGCCGCTATCCGGTACGGTCCTTCCCATTTGAGCGCGAACTTCCCCCCCTCGGTGGATCGGCTGGCTTGCCGATCGCGCAACAAAAGTTCCCCCTCCACTTGGAAGGCTCGAGGTCGAATTCGTTTATCGCGATACCGTTTGACAGCTTGCTGATATTGCTGTCTCCCTTCGTTCCTCGAGGAAATTCTTTTCAATTCTTAAGCTTTCCTCGTTTCCCTCGTCCGTGTACTGGCTGACCGTGTGCGTGGGCTTGACCACTTCCATGGGTACCTTTGCTTCGAAGCTGTAAGCCAGCGAGAAGGGGCTCTAGCCGGTAGCCCGTCTCTGGATAGTTCGGTAGGCCCATAGTACTCGATCTAACTCGTCGGCCCAATTTACTCCCACATCTTCAAGCTTCTTGCGGATGCCATCCACAATGGTGCGATTCACGTTTTTGACCTGTCCGTTGGCCTGAGGATAGGTGACCGATACTTTGGTGTGTCGATGAATACTATGCCGCTGGCAGAATTTTGCGAAGGGCTAGCAATCAAATTGTCGGCCGTTATGGCTAACTAGGTGCTCGGGCAAGCCAAAACGGCAGATCACTTTCTTCCACAGGAAATGCCGGCATTGGTACTCCGTGATGGTGACTAAGGGCTCCGCCTCCACCCATTTGGTGAAGTAATCAATGGCCACCACACAGAACTTAAAGCGTCCCGGAGCAAGTGGTAAAGGGCCCAACAGGTGGATTTCCCATTTAGCGAATGGAATGGCGGTGGCGACCGATGTATAAAAAGTGGCAGGTCGAGTGTCATTTCGCGCGAAGGCTTGGCATATAGTGCACTTAGCTATCCAATCAATGCAGTCCCTCATCATGGTGGGCCAATAGTACCCTTGGATGACCAATTTCCGTGCGAGGATGTGGGCCCCTTAGTGAGCGGCGCATATCCCGCGGTGGGCCTCGTCCAGTATCTTTTCGGCCTCTGGCCTAAGCAAGAATTTGAGGATAGGACCCCCAAATGATCTTTTGTATAGCTGCCCATCTATAATTACGAAGGAGGGAGCTTTTTTACAGACTCGGGCGGCGACCTCGGGGTCGTCGGGCAGTTTCCCCTCTTCCTTGTAGTGCCGAATGTCTTCGATCCAAAACATCTCGGGGTTTTTAGCACGATCCCAGTCTAGCACTGTCACCTGTTGAATTTTTCCCCCGACTCCTTGATGCTTGGTCGACGCAGCTCTTCTTTTTGACAGATCTTTAAGAGGTGGTCCGGCACCCTTTCCAGAGCGATTTTCGATAAGATGTCGACTTTCGTATTCTCTGCTCGTGAGATATGCTCTATCTCGTACGATGTCAACCCTTTTAGCAATTCCTCAGTCTTTTCTTTGTACTATACCAACCTGGCACTCTTAACTTCACAGGCTCCAGTTACTTTCCTGACCACGAGGCTTGATACGTAGGCGGTCGACCCCCAAGGCTCGGGCGAGTCAGATGCCACCCAACACGGCTTCATACTCGGCCTCATTGTTAGATGCATGTAACTGATAATTCAAGGCGTAGTATAGCCGAAATCCTTCCGGGGTGATTAGCATAACTCCTCCGCCGCAGTGCTGGCTGCTGGCAACCCCATCGGCGTGCGGTTCCCCTCATTCTCTCGAACCTTCCTCTGAGGTCGGAGTTCTATTGACTTCCCCTATCGTGCACTCGACTAGGAAGTCGGCCAACGCTTGTCCCTTAATTGATGGGCGGGGTTGGTACTCAATTCCGTACTAGGTCAACTCCATGGCTCATTTGACCAATCGCCCCGAGGATGTGGGATTGCGCAACACGCCTCCCAGAGGTTGATCCTTTAAGACTCAGACGGTGTGTGCCTGGAAGTACGGTGCCAACTTCCGTACCGTAACTACTAACGTGTATACCACCTTTTCGAGGGGGGTATAGCGAATCTCCGCGGATTTCAAGGATCGGCTGACATAGTAGACCAGATGTTGGATCCGTTCTTCCTCCTGGACGAGCACCGAGCTGACAACCATAGGTGAGGCCGCTAGGTACAAATATAAAGGCTCGCCGACCTGGGGAGTAGATAGTACAGGAGGGGTTGAGAGATACCTTTTCAATTCTTCGAATGATTCTGGCACTCGGCAGTCTAGGTGAAGCCTTCCTTTTTCTTCATGGCCCCGAAGAATGGTATAGTCTTATCTGCCGACTTGCTAACGAATCGGCTCAAGGCAGCCAATCGGCCGGTCAATCTTTGGAGATCCTTTATGGTGCTGGGGGGTTGCATGTCCATGATGGCTTGGACCTTCTCAGGGTTCGGCTCAATGCCCCTCTTGGTCACCATATACCCCAGGAATTTTCCCCCTTGCACAGCGAAGGGACATATCTTGGGGTTGAGTCACAGGTTGTACTTAAGCATCACCTGGAAGCACTCGGCCAAGTCCCGAGCGTCGCCTGATTCTTCCTGGCTTTTAACCAGCATGTCCTCTATGTACGCGGCCATGGACTTCCCCAGCAGGTCCTGGAATAGCCGAGCGACCATTCGGGTGCACGTAGCCCCTGCATTCTTAAGTCCGAAGGGCATCACTTGATAACAATACACACCATCGGGGGGGGGGGGGGGGGGTTAATGAACGCCATTTTTTCTTCATCAGCCTTATGCATGTAAATCTGGTGGTATCCACGGAAGGCATCCATAAAGCTGAGCAAAGCTGACCCTGCTGTCTCGTCGACCAGTTGATCAATTCTTGGCAAAGGAAAAGGGTCATTTGGGCAGGCCTTGTTGAGGTCGGTATAATCGACACACATTCTCCAGGCCGGTGGCTTCGGCACCAACACCACATTAGCCAGCCAATCAGGGTATTTCACTTCTCGGATGTGTCCGGCGGCAAGTAACATGCTGACCTCTTCTCTCACGAACTCCTGGCGATCGTTAGCGAGATACCGTTTCTTTTGGATCACCAGTCGGTGGCCAGGGTCCACTGCCAGTTGATGAGAGATGATGGAGCGGTCTACGCCAGGCATATCTTCTGGCCCCCAAGCGAAGACCAGACGGTTTCCACGAAGTCCGCGTATGACCTCCTTCTGTACTTCCTATTCGAGGCCGACTCCAATTCTCACCCGCCTCTTGCGTTGGGCTGGATCGATATCAACTTCTTCCAACTCTACTGTCGGCTCGGGTCGAGGCGGCGGGACTTTCTTTACGGTTTGCTCAGTATTTCGCGTCTTCCCATTCCCCGGCAAGCCTGTAAGTAGCATTCCCGAGCGACCCTTTGGTCGCAGCGGACAGTACCTACTCCAGTCGGCGTGCAAAATTTCAAACAAAGGTGCTTGACGGAGATCAATGCTCCCAAGTCTTCCAGACCAGGTCGTCCAAGGATGGCGTTGTGGGAGCACGCCGTAAGCCCACCCCAAGATGAGTGCTCTCCTATTCCGACTTCCCCAGAGCTCCGGTAGCACAGCCGAGACAGCGACGGGTTCTCTGCCCCTGCGGGGATGGAGCGACAGAAGTTTTTTTTGAGAATTCAAGAGAAGGTCAGGTCGACCATAATGAACTTCATATCCAACTTTTGTACATCGGGGTAGTTGCTGATTTCCACTGGCAAGGTGATAGACCCTTAGGCCTCAACGAAGTCTCCCGTGAAACCTGCCAGTGGTGTCTTTACCGGGGCCAGCCGCTCTTGTGCTAGACCTAGCTTGGTAAAGGTTTCAAGGTACAAGATGTTGACGCCGCTCCCGGTGTCTACTAGGATCCGTCGAACAACTACTCCGTTGACGTCCATTGCGATCACCAATGCGTCGTGGTGCGGCGTTTGTCCAGTCGGCAGATCTCTGTCGGTGAAGGTTATGGGTTCTCTGCATACCTTCTTCGTGCTATTTTCCCGGCCGTACACCATGCCTACATACAGCTGCCGAGCCTACATCTTGTGGGTGTTGGAGGAATCGCCGCCCTTCGGACCGCCGGCTATCATGTTGATGACCGGCTTCTGCCTCCACTGTGCCTCATCTTCCGCGGAAACCGGTTGCTTGCCGTGATCTAGGTCGGCCGACCCGGAGGGTTCGTCGTTTGCCTTGGACTGAGATGACGACTTTCTCCGCCATTGATTAGGGGGCGAAGTCCCATGCTGGATGATTCCCTCCATAATTTTCTTTAGGTAGTAGCAGTCCTCCGTGTTGTGGGTGTAAGTCTTATGATAACGGCGATACTTGGATGGCTTACCTGTATCCATTCCCTCCAAATAGTCGTTCGGCGGAGGCGGCTCAGAGGGCGCGCTCACCTTAACTTTGTGCACCGGCCGTGGTGGAGGCGGTCAGTGGGAGTGCGTATTTGGCCTGTCATAAACACGTCTGTTTTCTTGACGACTCGGCGGGTCTCCCCGATTTTTGTCTCTTTCCTCCGCCCGATTTCGCTTTCCTCATGAAGTTCCACCGACCTCACGCTGTCGCTTATATCTCATCGCTTGCTCGTTGTCAGCTCATCTGTTAGCCATATGTATGGCCTCATCCGCATACGTGGCCGGCCGATTGTCGCGCAGGCCGCGATATAGGCGACGAGCCATCTCTAGGCTGCTCCCTGTAGGGTCCGCAGGAAGGCGCGACACATGACAGGATCCTTCACACCTAGAACCTGCATTTTCACTTGATAACTTAGGAGATGTTCCCGGGGGTCACCCGTTCCATCAAAGGTAGCTTGTTCTGGAAATTTGAAGTCGCCGGGTATCCTAAACGCCATGATTTCGGCCGAGAAGGGTAGGGCGGTGAGCAGAGTCCGGCCGGGAGACAGACTTGGCATTGCCTTCCATTTGTTCTTTTAGATTACGAACTTCCTATGCTAGGTATGCCATTTCATCTAGGCGCTCCGTCCGGTGACCCGTGAATTCAGTGCTTTCATTATTTCGCGAGTCCACCAACGGGCTCCTTTCCTCAGTCCGCCTGGCAAGTCGGTCGCTCCGGATCCTAGTTCTTTGCGTATGATTAATCCTTTCGCGGGTGCTTGCTTGGCCTCGCCGTTCATGTCGTACACGGCGGGATGTTTTCCCGCCCAACGGCTCGTGTACGGAGCACCGAGCGGTGCTGGGCCCTAGCCGCGAGTGTATCGATCTATCCGATCGGCTATCTCGCCTTTGATCTCCTCGCTCCTCTCCCTGGTCGCGGGGGAGGTTCCGATCTTGTGATCGAGGATGCGACGACCTTGACACTTGAGGCTCTCGGAGCTCGTGAGTTTGCGTCGCCGCCGCGGGTCCTTGGATATGCGCCGCGACTACCCGCGCCACAGCCTCAATCTGAGCGGGAGTGAGCGACATCAGGGGCGGCGATGGATCTCGAGGTGCCGAATTGCTCCTTCGGTTCGATTCTGGGGATCTCGAGAGTTTCTTCCCGTGTGGCTTTGATCTTCGGCCATGTACTTTGTCGTCCGACGCTACTTTCCTCGCGGTTGCTTTCCGAAGTTATTCAGACTAAGAAGTGAACGCGACCTTTTTTGTCACGATCTCCACAAACGGCGCCAGTGTTGGTTTTAGGGTTTTTGGGCCCAGAGAGGTCCAACACAACCGTGGTTGGTGGATTCACCTTTCACAAGAATTGTTAAGCGAATTGCTAGAAAAGAAATGCCAAAAGTGTTCTTTTTGTATTCTTGGGTTATCCTCCCTTTTTACATTCCCAAGGAGCCCCTTTTATAGTGGGTCGTCCCTTGGGTCCTTAAAGCTTTACATTCAATAGGCCATAAATTGGCCTTGGGCCCCTGGGTCCGTACCCCGTCAATGTGTATTTAGTTAAAATTTTATGAGTATTATGTTATGAGTTTATGTGTATTCAGTTAAGAGTTTATGTGTATTATATTAACCAAACTCCATTATGTGTATTGTGTTATGAGTTTATATGTATTCAGTTAAGAGTTTATGTGTATTATATTAACCAAACTCCATTATGTGTATTCAGTTAAAAGTTTATGTGTATTGTATTATGAGTTTATGTGAATTCAGTTAAGAGTTTATGTGTATTTAGTTAAGAGTTTATGTGTATTATGTTATGTGTTTATGTGTATTATGTTAAGAGTTTATGTGTATTATGGTAAGATTTTATGTGTATTATGTATTATGTAGATTAATTAGGAATCTATCTCTATCAATCTCATCCCGGCAAGGAAAAATTCCCGGCCATGTTAGAAAAGCGAGATTCTCCTCAGATATGGGAGGATTGCGACTGAGGATCACGTGACTAGTCTCAAAGATATCCTAAAAAGCGGTTGGAATCTAACCATAAATAAATAGGAGGAAGAAAGGAAAGGAAAAACTTGCATTTATTAAAGATACGAGCAGGTACATGTCAAAGAAAGACTTTATTTAAAAAAAGATATCCAGCAGGTCTTCTTCGAGGCACCTTGCCCAGCTCCATCACCACCCTCTATGCCCATCACTCTGACACCACCGCCGGCATAGCTTACTTCTCCTCTGGAGAGGACGGCTCATCCAGAAAAGCCAGCTCATCAGACGAGCCAGAGTCAGCAGGAGAGGGGCAGACCGTGTCCCAGAAGGCCAGCATTAGCGAAGGAACCACAGGTCGCGCCTCCTCTGGGTACAGCTCGAGAAAACGAGCGTATATGAACAGATACTACAATGTAATAGAGCTAGTGGCTTAATCAGATAATAGCATGAATAAATGTAATTGTCCTAACTGGAAATCCTACTTCAATAAATAATTAAAACAAAAATTGAAGTATGCTCATTTAACATATCAGTATACACAGTCATCAAAAGTATATGACAAAAAAATGATAAAAAATTAATTTTGTTAGTTATAATAAAAAGGTAACTGAAAGTGTTAAGAAAGTATATGAACAGATACTACAATGTAATAGAGCTAGTAGCATTCAAAAAAAAAAAAAAGGTAACTGAAAGAAATAAAATAATGACTTTCATGCTCCATCACATAGAATAAATTTAAAAAAAGTGTAAAGAATGTTATGCTCTTAAACAAAATTCCTACAACACACCTTTCAAATACATAGCAATTGTTTTCCAATTAATTAACGTAACTTCTGCAATATATAACTCCTTCTGCATATAATGATTTTTCAAATCTTTAGAAAGCAATAAAAAACATTTTTTATATTCAAAAGGTAAGATAAACAAATAAAAGAAATCACCTAATTTTAAACTTGTGCATACAGTACTCATCCTGTCTCAGTTGTATTAACCAAATACAGGTTCAAAATCTTATGTTTAATGGTATCAGAAATTAATATCATCATATGCCATTTCCTTGAAAAAAAAATTGTTACAATTTTAGTAAACAAAAAAAAAATCAACAAAATTACCAAAAAAAAAACAGTAACCCAAAAATTACAGTGATGTATTCACTAGAGTTGTTCTGTAATAATTCAAGATTACCACAAACTACACATCTAATGTTTGGTTATTGAAATCAGAATTAAATATCATCATATGACATTTCCTGGAAAAAAAAACATGTTAGTTTTGAAGTACAAAGGACAAATACTATCACTAGGCCTTTTATGCTTCCCAATAGCAGTAATCATTAATAAATTTCAGCAAATTTCAATGCATTTTAATTTTACTTTTAACTTTTACACTCACAGATTCACATTTAAAAACACAGTACAAAATTGCTATTCAACTAAACTCATCATTTACACAAAAACACTTTCCAAACATTAGTGAGTCTAACTCAATGAGGAAGTTAACTTCATCAACGGTCATCGACTCAAAAAGGAAGGAAACAATATCAAATAAAGGTACTTTAAATATTTTGTCAATCCTCTATTACTGCCATTGTATTTGTAGGCCATATGTTTACTTATCCTCTTGATATTGAATTTTTACTTTCTTGCCAACATCTTCCTCCTGTAATTAGAACCTGTTAAGTTCAAATTAGATAACAGATTTTAGTGTCTTATAGTAGGATTAGTATAAGCATACGAATAATCTAATTTCAAAACTCAGATTTCTTTGTAATTTTAAGAAAACTAAACATAAGAAACCCTAAGTATACGATTCAAGTTCGACAGATAACCCTATGTTGCTAAAGTACTACGTTAAAACCCTAACTTTACAGACATAAAATTTAGTATACCTAATTCGAATTTTAAACCAATTTCCAGCTAAATATTTGGGGGAAAACCATAACAAATTCACTAAAAATGAGTAAGAAAATACCTTACTTTCCTCCGATTGCAGATGATGTGAGATCCATCACAATTTCTAACAATAAACCAGCTAAATCTAAACACGATTGGAAACTAGCACCGGCTAACGTACATCCATAGCTCTAAACTGCGGATCAACGTTTATCTAGGTTGCAAGCTTAGAAGCAACGAAGCATTACACTCGCCGGGGCTGTAAAAAATTAGGGTTGGATATCTGAAACAAATTTAGGGTTACCCTAAATTCGTCCTCTTCTATCTCTCTCTCTCGCTTTGGAACAAAATATAGACTGTGATCTACACAAGAATGAGTTGAATATAGAAACATCTTAGCAAAATTAGCCGGCATCACTGCTTAAACAGTGTGCAGTACAGAGAGAGATAGAAAGCGTAGAGAGATAATGGAGCGTAGAGAGATAGAGAGATGATCAGAAATGTCCAGAAGCCTAGCTTCTGGACAGCTCTATATTTTTTTCTTTTTATTTTATTATTTTATTATATTTAGTTAAAAATAGATAAATAGATAAATAGATATTTATATTATTAAATATATATAAACATATTATATTTATATGCTTATATATAATATGCTTTATATACATACATACATACATATATATATATATATATATATATATATATATATATATATATATATATATATCGGAAAATTGTAATTTATGCCCCTCCATAATATGCCAATTATCAATGTCACCCCTGAATTATTAGTGGTGTAAATGTTGCCCCTCAAATTTCCAAACGATACATATATTGCCCCTCCAAAGTTTAAATATTTCCCCTCAATTTTCAAAATGGTACATATATTGCCACTCTCGTATGGTACGAGATGGGCAATATATCTACTGTTTTAAAAATTGAGGGGCAAAATTTACACCACTAATAATTTAGGGGTGACATTGATAATTGACATATTATGGAGGGGCATAAATTACAATTTTCCATATATATATATATATATATATATATATATATATATATATATATATATATATATATATATATATATATATATATATATATATATATATATATATATATATATATATATGTAGACGCTCATATGCGGTCACGGCCTTAGGTGAGGCGGTGAGGTCAGTTTACAGCCGTTGATCGAAGCTAATCTAACGGCAGTGATATATTAGTTGAATTAAGTAAAGTCTTTCGCGTTTTTGGTAAGCGGGGGCGTTTTAGTAATTTAATGGGATATGGACGTGAATGTATAAAAGACGGATTTTGTGTGATTTTAAACACGGAAGGAAAGAGAGATCAAGACATCGTTCGTGATCGCGTCGTAATTGGAAGAAGATCAAGATCGCGATCGTGTTCGTGATTGCGTCCCAATTGGAATTCGGAGATTATCGCTGGAGATCACAATCGGAAGTTGGACGAGATATCAGTTGCGTTTGCAATTACAGATTATCGCAGTTGGGAGATTATTGAGGTTGAGCGATGGAGCCTGGTATGTTTTGAATTTCTCATGTTTGTAGTTTTAATTTGTCTTTTGTATTACTATGTGCCTGTTATGATTTGGAAGTTTATCGCATGCTTTTTTTTATGGATTTGCTGTGTATCGATGTTGACTATGTTGTTGTGTGTTGTTTTGTGATTACGGTTTACTTTTTGTATACTCGTGGTGCATATATTATTTGATGATGTGTATGGCAGTATTAGATTTTATGCATGTATAATGTGCATGTAGGTAGGGTTATTCGTGTGGTATTGGATAAGGTGTGGTGCTTTATTAGTTAACATGTGGTGTGCAGCTGATGTTTTGCAATCTGGTGGTGTTTGTGGAGAAGGCAGTGGTGGTGTTTGTGATAACTCAACTGATGTTTGTGGAGAAGGCAGTGGTGGTGTTTGTGATGAAGGTAATCCCACTGATGTTGGTGTAGAATGCAATGGCGATGGTTGCGATGATGGTAATGTGACTGATGTTGGAGTAGCAGGCAGTGGTGTGGGTTGCGATGAAGATTATTTGGCTGATGTGGGTGTACAAGGCAGTGTATGTGTGTTGGAAACTTCTCCTGGGCTGACGAAGTATTGGCGCCCAGTTTGTGCTGATAGTGTGAAGCCTATTGTGGGGCAACAATTTGTTTCCTTGGATGGTGCTGTTGTGTTTTATAAACAATATGCTGGGACTGTTGGGTTTGATTGTAGGCAGCACTCAATTCGGAAAGATAGGGATGGTGTTGCTGTGGAGAAGCACGTAGAATGTAACCGTCAGGGTTTTAAGCAGAGGGTTTCTAGGGTTGCTAAAACTACTTTGGCGAAGAGACGGAGGGTGACAAATAGGGTTGGTTGTAAGGCTAAGATTGTGATAAAGCGTAAGTCTAATGGGTTATATGTTGTGCATTATTTTGAGGAACGTCACACCCATTCGATGTGTTCAATTATTGCTAGGCAATTTTTAAAGGTGAATCGTAGTCTCGATGCTGGGCACCAAATGTTTATTGCTAGTTGTGTTCGGGCAAATATTGGGTCTGTTCGGTCATATAGGCTGTTTAAAGAGATTGTTGGTGAGTATTCCAGTGTCGGGGCTACAGGTGTGGATTTTAAGAATTTCAAGCGTGACCTGATGGCGTACATTCTAAATGGTGATGCTCAATTATTCATAGACACGCTATTCAAGAGACGTGAGTTGTGTGAGGCATTTGATTTTGAATATGATGTTGATGAAGTTGATCAGCTTTCAAGGATTTTTTGGGTGGATGCAGTATCTAGGAAGAATTTTGCGTTGTTTGGTGATGTTGTTTCTTTTGATGCTACATACCGTACTAACAGGTTAGTATTTATTTCTATTGTGCATGTTGTATTTGTATGTGGTGCATTATTACATACCTTATGGTGTGTGTTCTTAGAAGTACGGTGTTGATTGCTTGTTGTGTTGTAGGTATAAGTTGGTGTTTGTTCCATTTACTGGAATTGATAACCATAAGAGATCCATCACCTTCGGTGCTGGTTTGCTTACGAGGGAAGATGTAGAATCATATGTGTGGCTTTTGGAGAAATTTAAGAAAACTATGTGTCATGATCCTATATGTGTTGTTACTAATCAAGATCCAGCTCTCAAGGTTGCTGTTGCTCGCGTGTTTGGTACATCAAAACATAAATTTTGCATGTGGCATATAATGTGTAAGGTTGGTGAGAAGGTTGGACCAATTCTATCTAAAGATGAAGTGTTTAGGAGGAAGTTGAATGGCATTGTCTGGAACAAATCACTGGACTCCAAGTCATTTGAGGAGGCATGGAGTTGTATCATGGAGGAATATGGTTTGGGTGACAATGGTTGGTTTCGTTACTTGTTCGAGTCTCGTACATATTGGGCATCCCCATATTTTCACGACGAGTTTATGTCAGGACTGGTTAGGACAACGTCTCGATCAGAGTCTCAAAATAGTTTTTTCGGTACGTTCTCTAATGGTCATTCTAGTTTGGTTGAGTTCTTGGTGCATTTTGGAAGTGTTGTTGGTGTGCAGCGTCATGCACAAGCAAAATTGAATGCTGATTGTGAATCTTGTTTTCCTGTTTTGAAGACACCATTGGCTTTGGAGAAGCATGCAATGGATGTTTACACCATTTCTGTATTTTATGATGTTCAAGTAGAGATTTGTGCAGCTTGTTATTCATGTCAAGTGGTGTCTTTGTGTGATTGTGATGGCCATGTGTCATATGGGATAAAAGATGGTGCCCAACGGGCATGGTATGTGGAGCTAGTCTTGTCTGATTATATTGCTACATGTTCTTGCAAGATGTTTGAGCGGACGGGGTTGTTGTGTAGGCATATTTTTTTTGTGTTTAAAGATCGTGGGCTTGAGAGTATCCCTTCTAGGTATGTGGTGTCTCGGTGGACAAAGGGTGCTTGTTTGAAGCCAATATTGATGATACAATTGTTGATCGATCTTCTAAAGTGGAGAATGTTAGGATTTTTACTAATCTATTGTGGTCTGACATATATGCTTGCGTGGGCTTGGCCGATGGTAATATAGAACGTTTGTCACAGCTACGACGTGTTATTTGTGAGCAAAGGCAATTATTTCTCCAAGAGGGGAGTGAGGATAGCAGTGGGGTGGTGGCTGGTGGCAGCAAACAAAGTGTGATCAATTCATTTTGTGGAGATGTGTCTCAGGGTTCAACAGTGGAGGTGCGTGATCCCATTCAAGCTAAGAACAAGGGTAGCGGTAAGCGGTTGAAGAGTACAAGGGAGAAAGCTGCTAGCAAGTGTGTAAAGCAATCAAGGAAATGCCATACTTGTGATGAATATGGTCATAATAGTAGGACATGCCCTTTAAATGGTTAGATACAGTTGTGTAGTTTGATTTGGGACATATATGTTTTCACAGTTGCGTACAATTCTTATAACAGACAGTTATGCATTTTATTACAGTACTTGGTGTTTTTAATAAACGGTGTGGTGCATTTAAGAATGTCGGATGTTTTTCATATTAGACTGGTGTGTTTTATTCCGTTTTGTGGTGCATTTTTATATACAGACTTATGTTGGCTGTAATATATTGTGTGGTGCATTTTATTTCACATGTTGGTGTATTTTGCAAGTAAAAAGTGGAATGGTGCATGCTATTTGTTATAATGGTGTTTTTGAGGTGTCCTTTTATAAAATGAAGTGTATGCATAATAATACTGCATTATATAGCAATGCAAATGGGTAAGCCATTCACAAGTACCCATCACAAAAAATTGTTTGTCTAGTAGTCATATGGTCTATGCCATGCCATCAGAAAAAAACATTTACATGATTGAAAGTCTTCCTAAACACCAAACTCTGCTGCCTTCTGTATGTTTACTTCTCTCAGTTCATTCACATCTGAGGTGATCAAGGCAGCCAAGTACCTCACTCGTAACTTGTTCAATTGTTCTTTGTTATTTTTCTGCAATCCACAATCCCATTCTTCAGCTGACTGTCCACGGAAGGTTTCCATATGCCGCATTAAAAAGATGCCACAATCCTTTTTGTTATGCGCATCTCTCCAAGGCATCTTCGTTATCTTGGATTTCAGCTTCTTTACCTTTTCACCTTTGTATGCGGTTTTCTGTTCGATCAACATATTTGAAAAGAATTTTTGCTGCATCAAGGAAGCATACACCAATATTAGTTTTTTGTGTCGTTGTGTATTAAATATATATAACCAGGTAGTGTTTAGTGGGTTACCAGATTGTCAAGCACATATCCGTATTTGTCCTGTTTCTTCACAGGTGCTGAAGAGTTGTCAATGATGTCAAACTTTTCCATTAGTGGGCTAATAGACAGCAAGTAGTAGTGGTTGGATGCCACTATGGGAAACAGAAACTGTCATAACAAAAAACACACCACGTGTGTCATAATATACACCACTATATGAGTAATAATCCACCACAATTAGACAAATGCACCACTTACGTATACAACTTTGTGCCACACAATGTCCATAGCAATCGCCTTGTCTTGCAGATACTTTTCTTTGAATCTTTCAAATCTTAATTTTTCATCCCACTGCGGGTTCACAACTGTGTACAGCTGCAAAGTTCAATGATGTAGTTGTTAGATTTGTAGGGGTTTTACAGGTGTAGTTACTTTCATATTATTTGCTTACACTTGTCCAGGTTGAAGCAACGAATCTTGTAGACCCTCTCTCTCCTTCACGAATGTTTAGTATGGCTGCCCAAGCATCAACTATAGATACTGGAATCTCAGTATCTGGCGCCATTAACAGCATATCTCTCCAGTAGATTACCCGTCCTTCATACCTGAATAGTTCCTGCTCACTGGTAATAATGTATTGTATAAGCAACAAAAATATTAATACATCATTATTAAATCATACACCGAAGTTATAGCAGTAACACACCATTAGAAGTTAATATTTCATTTAAAGAGAATACACCAATATATATAGAGATATACACTAATAACTATTGAGTATCACACAAAACCTAAGCAAACTAATATGACCACCTGATGTGTCAACACAGACAACCATATAAACACACCAATAGTTATCAAATAATGCACTAGCTAACATATGATTATTATACACCAATATTATTATAAAATGCACCAAATATATCTTAGAAATACACCAAGTAGAATGTGTTGTGCTTACAGTTCTGGGTTAGGGTTTTCTAATACCCATTGTCTGATCGATTCCTCTGTTGAAGTTATTGGGGCTTCCAGATCAGTTGCATATATTCAGGCCTTAGGTCTGATTGGGCTGTTCCCTCTAGCTGGTCTCTTTCCTTTGTCCAATGGTTGGGGTGGGGGTGGTGGATCTGAAGCAGGACCCTCTTGAATTTGCTCTGCCGGTGTGACCTGTAACATTTAGATTTTAATTTTTTTTTTCTTTTTGTCACGTCGCAATTTAATACAGTGCATTACCTCATCATTGTTATCAGCAGGTGCATCTGGTTCAGCACTCTGTCCATCTTGTTGTCCTTCAGATGCTTCTTCACCCTCATTCATATTCAGCTCTACTTCCTCATTTTCTTCAGCCTGATCAATGCTGTGCAAAATGCCGTTTGAACCATGGGTCAGCAGCTCTCAATGTCAACATTTTTTTAGCCATCTTGCGTGGGGTGATGTGGTCGTCAGCCCTTCCAAAGATTTTTCTCCAGTCTGCCAGGAGATTAGATACTGCTTTACTTTCCCTCTTTGTGATTTCTATGTCTCCAAGCGGCAGTCCCAATGTCACAGCAACATCTTCTTCTGTGATTTGTAGTTTTTGGCCATTTTGCAGATTCAATGTGTTGCTCCTTGCATCATAGTTTTCAACCAGCCACATCCCCAGTTTCCTTGGAAGGTTTGTGATTTTGAGGTCAAGAATCCTTCCCAGCCCAATGTCTTGTATACTCTGGCGTTGTTGTTTGGTTAGGTCTTTAATGGGTTTTGTTAGCTGTGTTGGCAGTGGCCTTATCTTTAGGTCAGTATCTTCATTCTCTTGCTCCAATGTATCTATTTCATCATTTGAGCTGTCATCAACTTCTTGTTCATGCACTTCCTCATCTATCTCTGTTTCATCTTCTATTCTGTCAAGGAATGTCATTGCTTCTTGTTTTCTATGCCTCCGTGGCTTTGACGAGTGTCCTTGGTCTAATGCCTTTCTCTTGTTGTCTGAAATACACAGATGATAGGACAAAAATACACCATGCATAAAAATTAAACACACCACAACACTCTTCACCAACATTCAAGTTCCAAATCCCAGAAATCACCAATAATAAATGGTATATACACTACATTGATATTCACCATAAAACAAACAACTCGTAATGAAATCCCCATCCTGTAATGCTCAAAAATACACCGACTGTAGGATAAATATGCACAGTGTACAACAAATAAACTCACAACAAATCTTTCACAAGTATTCGAGTTTCAGAAAACACCAATCATAAACGAAATATACACCACAGTAATGCTTATCATAGACATACAACACGTAACGAGATACAACAAATTCATAATATGAAATACACCAACGGTAGGATAAATATGCACTGTGTACAAAAATTAAACACCCAACAGTTTTTCACCAATATTCATGTCACAAATACCAGAAAACACCATAAATAAACGAAATATACACTACATTAATGTTTATAATGCACAAATAACATGCAATGCGATGCCCTAGTCTGAAATGTTCAAAAGAATACAGCGATGGTAGGGTTAACATGCTATTTGACACATTGAAGTTAAATATTACAGAATACACTAATAATAAACGAAATATACCATTGCATGCTCGTTGCTTGCCTTTGTTCACCATTTGTGTGTTTTGTAGCGAATCAGTGTTGTAGAAGACGGTTCGTGTCCCTCTTAGAACGCGGTGGTGTGTTCGGCTATAGTCTCCTCGCTGTTCGTCGTTGAAGTTTCTCGTCGTTGCAGTGGTTCGCCTCGCATTCGTCGCCGGAGCAAGAGCAAGTTGGAGAGGGTTCGCGACTTCGGGATTGTGAATAGAGATGGGACGGGGTGTTTACTTGCAGAAGTGGAGAACTGATCAGTTTGAATTGAACGAATGGACAATTTTGCCCTCTATGTCGCGGTGATCTTTAAGTGAAGCGCGAAATCATCTCAATTATGGTGCGTTGGATTGGACTTGATCAACGGATGGAAAATGACCTCACCGCCTCACCTTAGTGTACAGCCGCACTTGATCTTGCCTCTATAGTGCGTTGGATTGGACTTGATCAACGGATGGAAAATGACCTCAGCGCCTCACCTTAGTGTACAGCCGCACTTGATCTTGCCTATATATATATATATATATATATATATATATATATATATATATATATATATATATATATATATATAGTGGTACAGTATTTAAATTGTTATAGTAAGATCTAAATTGTGGTAGTTACATATATATGGTTTATATTTTGTGTAAATTTGTTTACTGTAACAATTGAATTAATATAGTCTACTTCAATAATTACATCAGTAATTCATTATTTTATTGCTTTTATGAAAGAAAATGAATCTACGAAAAATAGAACATTCAACACGTCCAAAGTGCATGTGTTTCCTGGTAATTTCTTTCATCTCTAATTGCAATGTCAGTACTATTAATTTCACATGTAAATTTTTCTTTTTTTATTTTACGTGTACAAATTTCATCCATGTATGGTAGAGTAAATTGTATTTATTGTATTTATATTATAATAATAATAAAATTATGGGTTATTTAAATTACTATGAACAATTAAATATATGAATGTAAAATTATTGCAAATCATTCTTGTTTGTAGAGTGTTCAATCTCAGTACAATCTACAAGTGATAGATCTCAGCTTACATGCATTAATTCAACAACTCAAAATAAGAGGCATGTATTTCAAGGACATCGTATTGGTTTTTCGGGTCAAACTTTCAACTTTAGCAATGGTATGAGCAATTATATATATATATATATATATATATATATATATATATATATATATATATATATAGACACACCCACACACTTTTATCAAATTTATTTTAGTATTTAGTTTAGCTATTAGTTTCGCTATTATAATAACTTTTTTTCTTTTAATTTTGTTAATAGTTTCCCAAAATAATATTCAATCAAGTACATCCTGATCTACCATTTTTGAAATTACACGTATGGAGTCCAACGAAAGGCGAAGGCCTTTAGCAAATTTGACAAATGGTAACTTTTAGTAAAGAAGTTAATTATTTATTAAAATAGGAATTCATATACTTTTTTTTAAATGAATATTAAAATTTACTTTGATCTTCTAGTTAATATAACACAGTCGTGTGTTGTGGATCACAGCGGCTCATCACCAATTATGTCAATGCAACGTGGTTTGATGGGAGATTTTGATGGTCCATGATACTCCATCAAACTCTACAATTGCTACTGGTGGGTATAGGTACGATTAATAATCTTGCTTATTTGAGATTAATAATAACATATATAATTTTTTTGTGTAGATTATTACAGTGATATTGGTGATCAGATGTATACATGTCAGCACCGTGGAGCTATGTTTTGGTTAGAGGGGCGAGTTAATAAATCTAGCGGTGTTCGAAATTCCAAATATTCACTATGTTGCAGTCATAGAAAGATCAAGTTGTCACCTACAAATAGTCCACCTCTTGCAATTAGGTAGTTGTTCTTTAACCAAGATCAAAAGAGTACACATTTCTTGAAGAACATCCGGTCATTTAACAATATGTTTTGTTTTACTTCCATGGGTGGAAAAATTGACAAAACAATCAACAATGGTAGTGCACCACCAACATTTAGACTGCATGGTCAAAATTTTCACTTGATGGTGAGTTTGCTACCAGAATCTGGCGAGAGACCAAAGTTTTCTCAATTATATATTTATTACACTCAGAATGAGATCAACAATCGTCTAAGTGAACTTGGGTAAGTTATGGACATTTTTTAAATTACTTTAAATGAGCATGATTTTGTACTAACAAAATTTATTCTAAATTTGTTCGTTTTGTCTAATAAAAACAGGGAAGATGATTCAACGACTACATTGCATTATGAAATTGTTAAAGACATTACGGATGCATTAGATGAAAATAAGGTTTTGGTCAAGAGTTTTCGGATTGCCAAAATGGAGATGGAAAGTAATCCTAGAACAAAAATTAAAATCAAACTCATCGGTAGGAGGAACAAAGATGCAAAGACATATAACTTGCCACAGGTTGGAGAAGTGGCTGCTTTGATTGTTGGTGATTTAGATCCAAATATGGGGAACGAGATATTTTGGTGGAATCTAAAGCTGGTCATTTTCAAAGAATAACTGAATTAAATCAAGCATATCTCCCACTTCAATACCCATTGCTTTTTCCTTATGGTGAAGACGATTACAGAGACGACATAAAGTAAAGTTTAGTAATGTGGAAGGTCGGAGTTCAAATGCAGGGAGTAAACTTAGTCCAAGGGAGTATTTTTCATTCAGTTTGCAAGATAGGTTCAATGAAATCTCAACATTGCTTTATTCTAGAAGGTTGTTTCAGCAATATTTGGTAGATGCTTATACCATGATAGAATCAGGACGCTTGGTTTATATTAGGATTCATCAAAAGTCACTTCGATGTGAATCATATAAATGTTTGACAGATGCGTTAACACATGGTGAAGTAGATCCTACAGCCTAAGGAAAGCGTATCATTTTTCCATCGAGTTTTACCGGAGGTGCAAGATATATGGTGCAAAATTATCAAGATGAAATGGTGATTTGTAGATGGATTGGTTATCAAAGTCTATTTATTACATTCACATGTAATCCCAAGTGGCTTGAGATTGAAAGGTTTTTACAACCAAGGAAACTCAAAGCTGAAGATAGGCCGGATATAATATGCCGTGTGTTTAAAATGAAATTAAATGCACTCATAAAAGAGATTCAGAAAGAGAAAATTTTTGGAGTTGTTGATGCAGGTACTTTGTTGTATTTTCTAAATATTTTTTTTTAAATATCTTAACAATAATAATCACATTTTTAGTCTGATTTTCCTATGTTTCAATTTGCAGTAATTTACACAATTGAATTTCAAAAAAGGGGATTGCCACATGCTCACATTTTGATATTCTTGAGCAAGAATAACTCTTATCCTAATCCAAAAGACATTGATATGATCATATCTGTTGAGATTCCAAGTCAATTGTGCGACCCTGGGTATTATAAAGCTGTGGAAGAATTTATGATTCATGGTCTATGTGGTGCAGCGAGGAAGAATTCACCTTGCATGGTCAATGGTAAATGTTCTAAACTCCACAGTGGATTTTGATGGATATCCGATCTATCGGCGTAGAGATAATGGTCGTACAATACAGAAAAATGGAATTAACCTTGATAGTAGATATGTTGTTCCACACAATAGACATTCGCTGATGAAGTACTAGGCTCATATTAATGTGGAGTGGTGCAACCAATCTAAATCAATAAAGTACTTATTCAAGTATGTCAACAAGGGTAATGACAGGGTCACAGCTGAATTTTACAACAGTGCGGTAGAAGAATCTACTGGAAAGGTTATAGATGAAATCAAGATGTACTATGACTGTAGATATATTTCACCGTGTGAGGCTGCTTGGAGGATATTTGCATTTGACATACAATTTAGAAATCCATGTGTTGAGCGATTGAGTTTCCATCTTCCAAATGAGCATTCAGTAATATTTCATGATGACGATTTGGTTGATGATGTCGTAAATCAACCAACAGTAGCTCAAAGCATGTTCACTGCATGGTTTGAGGCGAATAAAAAATACGCAGAAGGGAGACAGTTGACTTATTCACAGATGCCAACTAAATTTGTTTGGAAGAATGATAAAAGAGAATGGCATCCTATGCAAAGGGATTGGGCAATTGGTCGAATCTTTTATGTGCCCCCAAATAGTGGTGAAATCTTTTATCTTAGATGTTTACTTAACATAGTTCGTGGACTGACTTCATTTGATGATATTTAAAAAGTTGATGGCCCGTCCAATACAATTCATTTAAAGATGCATTTTATGCACGGAGCTTAATTGAAGATGATAAAGAGTATGTCAATGCAATCAATGAGGCAGTAGTTTGGTCTTCAGCACATTCGTTAAGGGAATTGTTTGTTACACTATTGACATCCAATTCAATGTCTAAGCCAGAAAATGTGTGGGAGCTAGTTTGGAATTACTTATCAGATGATGCTGAATTTATTTCTAGAAGAAACCTCTCAACTTCAGGTAATAATTATATATGATCTTAAAAGATTTGTTTTCTCATTTTGTAGATTTAATTCTCAATGAATCTCAAAAAAGGAATTATGCGTTGCTTGAAATGGAGAAGTTGTTGAATGCTTGGAACAAATCTCTAGCAGATTATCCACCTATGCCAATGCCAGATGAAAACAATGATTTGTTTTTGGGAAATAGGTTGTTGTTCGAGGAAATATCATATGATAGGGAAGCTCTAATGCATGAACATAATTCTTTGCTTGAGAAACTAACTGATGAACAGTTAGTCATCTACAATAAGGTGATTGCAGACGTCGAAACGGAGAAAGGTGGCATGTACTTCGTTTACGGTTATGGTGGAATAGGGAAAACTTTTTTGTGGAAGACACTTTTAGCGACTTTAAGGTCCAAAGGTGAAGTCGTATTAAATGTAGCATCAAGCGGTATATCTTCATTACTTTTACCTGGTGGAAGGACTGCACACTCCAGGTTTGCTATACCAATTTCTATTAATGAAGATTCCACTTGCAACATTAAGTAATGCAGTCCACTAGCTGAATTGATAATCAAATCCAAACTAATAATTTGGGATGAAGCTCCTATGGTGCACAAACATTGTTTTGAAGCATTGGACCGAACAATGAGAGATTTAATGCGTTTCAGAAATTCTAGGAGCTCAACAATGAACTTTGGAGGGAAAACAATTGTTCTGGGGGGAGACTTTAGACAAATTCTACCCGTTATTCCAAAAGGTACTCTACAGGATATAGTATAAGCCAGTATTAATTCTTCTTACTTGTGGAATAATTGTGAAGTTCTTCGTTTAACGAAGAATTTAAGATTGCGAGGTGTTACTAATGAAAAGGAGGTTGAGAAATTAGATGGTTTTGCCAAGTGGATTGCAGATTTAGGTGATGGAAAACTGGGTGAAGACAATGGTGTTGATTGCAATATAATGATACCGTCTTCCTTTGTATTGGAAAATGAGGGCGATCCCATTAGACAAATTGTTGACAACACATTCCCTGAATACCGTTCTGGAAACATGGATGAAAGACAACTCGATAGTAGAGCTATTCTGGCTCCAACATTAGATGTTGTCGACAAGGTCAATGAATACATGAACGGTATGAATCAAGCCTCATCCATAACATATATGAGTTGTGATTCTGTTTGCAAGTCGGAGACAAATGTTGATATGCAATCTGAGGTCCAAACAACAGAATTTTTAAATAGTTTGAGATGCTCAGGGGTACCAAACCACTGTTTAACTTTGAAAGTTGGAACTCCAGTTATGCTGTTGAGAAATATAGATCGCTCATTGGGATTATGCAATGGTACAAGGTTAATAGTAACTCAGTTGGGAAATCATGTTATTGAGGCACAAATCCTATGTGGCAACAACGCAGGTACAAAGGTGTTGATACCAAGACTATCTTTGACTCCTTCAGACCCAAGACTTCCATTTAAATTTCAAAGAAAGTAGTTTCCACTTATGTTGTCATATGCAATGACAATCAACAAAATTCAATGTCAAACACTTTCACATGTTGGTTTGTTACTGAAAAAATAGTTTTTAATCATAACCAATTATATGTAGCAGTTTCTAGGGTGAGTAATCCTGACGATCTTAATTTGTGGGGAATCTAGAGAGGACTTTTAAACAAGACTCAAAATGTAGTTTATAAAAAAATCTTTAATAATGTGTAATTGTTTTCTTTATGGAACCTCAATAAATTATATTTTGTCTATTTATTACGTCTATAACCTTATTGCTACTATATCTTCAATATAAAAATCTTTTATATATTGCATCATAATATCATGGTCGTGCAACGCACGGGTGCAACTACTGATGTGTTTTTTTAATCGAAATTAGTGTTTGTTTTTTGAGAATGAAATTAGTGTTTGTTGTGTGCGTGATTTCATAATTTTAGTTTCCTATTTAAAGAATAAAGATTGTAACAGTACTATCGCTTTGTTTTTTTGTGTTCCAGAGTTGTAAGTTACTTTGGTGTGTGCGTAGATGTGCAACAACGTGTGCATGATGGTGTTATTTTATTTGTTTTTTTTTTACTTTTTGTTTTAGTTTAAAAATAATTGGTAGTTAGAGTGAGCATTAATCATCCACTGTTTTTTTTAATGTTAAATATTAATAAAAGAATGCAGGGCGTGTAATCTTGAGGGTAGTGTGTGCGTAGTGGTGGTAAGGCGTGTGCGTATTATAATATAATGGTCAAGCAACTATTTTTTTGGCTTAAAATTGTTACAGAAACTCTAATCAAATGTGTGTGTGTGCATTCATGATGTTGTTTTTATTTTTGAAAGAGAAAATTATAAAAGTACCTTGCTTTGGGGTTTTTTTGTGTTACCGAAATTATTTATTAACGGTGATGTGTGCATGGCTATTGTTGGGCATGTACATGGGGGTAAGTGTGCGCGTATTGTTCGCAAGTGTGTGCATGAGCGTATACGAGAGCGTGCATTTCACAAGGCAAAGGAATGGAATGAACCTGTGTTTGCATGCACGGAGTTTAGTGTGTGCATTACGCTGTAATAGTCCAAAGAACAACTTAAATAAACGAACATAACAAGAAACACAAAGTAACAATAGGCTATAGTGAAAAAGTCTGTATTATTTATTGCACTTGACTGGAGTAACTAGCATACTACAAATATTTGCTCATACCCTTAATATAAACCCTGACTCTCTAAGACAATAACTCTGAAATTTACATTCATGCACACACTCCGCACTATGACGCACACCCAACACCCTATTAATATTTACATTACATCACAATAACAAAAAAATTTTAAAAAACATAAGTGCCCGCACATTGGCAACCCCTCTAACGCACACACTAAAATATGCAACCACACCGGAAGCACAAACTCATAATTTGAAACGCACATACCTCTTTGCTAACTTGCATTTACCGTAATGCACAACACCAAAAATGAAAACCCAAATAAAATTAAGCAACTGATAAATGTAACGCACACACTCCGCCACTATGACGCACACACTCTATGCTTTTGTTAATTCAATCACAAACATAATTCTAATATAGATTCACTCAAAATTGATATGGCTAGTAAGCTTAGCATTTTGTAGGAAAAATAATTTTAAACACAAATTTCCAGAAAAAATAAAACAAAACAAATACTCAAGAGTGGTATATATAAAATTAAAATATACATATTAGTATGGTAAAATCGAACTAATCCAAGCTACAAATAGAATCAATTTTCTGAAAATCCAAAATGAAAAGAGGAATAAAGGAAGCCAGGGCCCTCCACCGCAGCTTTAGTTGGAGGTCGCAGCCCTTCGCCACAGCCCCTGCCCTCCGTCGCCTCCCTAACCCAACAGTAGGAATGTAGGATTAAAGAATAAAGAAGAAAACTCACCTCTCAGCGTTCGGCATCTCTGCGAAGAAGACGATGAATTTCAATTTTTGACGATGAAGCCAGCCATGGAGAACCCGCGATTATAAAGACCAACGCGATGGGGAGTGACGGCTGAAGACCGAACGCACAGAGAGCGACGACGAAAGGAGAAACGGCGCTGGAATGTGAGGTGTGTGACTCTCATATCGCTGAAGACTAAATGCTCAAAGAAATTACCAAGAATATCTCTTATTCAAATTAGTAATGAATTAATTATTGTACGAAATTATTTCACAGCCCCTAAACCTATTAAATTACATCGGTAAATAATAAAGAAACTCCTCAAATCTGAACTGTTAAATATTTTTTTTAAAGAATGATCAGGATCGAATTTCACGATCTATATATATATATATATATATATATATATATATATATATATATATATATATATATATATATATATATACTAGTTTTTACCGCGCATTGCGCGATTGTGATAATGCCTAATGTTTTTTTTTTAAAATAAGTACTTTAAAGTATATCAAGACAAGATTATATTGGAATTTGATGAGGACGGTTTTCACGCATCCATCAAGTATCAAATCACAGTATAGAGTTTAGATATCGTTCCACTGGAGATGGCTCTTGTAATGTTAGGAATTGATGCAAAGTGGAGTTAAGCACAAGCTAGAACTATTCTTTTAGAAGCTAGACCTATCGATAAGGAGATGGTTTGATACGAACAAGCTAATAACAAATAGGACAAGTAAAACAAAGGACCGGGATTTGGTTGATTCAAGCTAAGATGCCAAATATTCTACTAAGGATTAGGGAATTAAAACAAGGCATAGGGCAAGTAGTGAGATGCACAAAAGTGTCCAAATACCACTCTCGTAGCTATTTGGACTTGCAACCTCACCTTAAACTCCACTCTCGTGGCAATTCAACCCAAGGTTGCCCAAGCAAGAACACAAGGCAAAAATTCTCCTTAACACCCGAAATACTCTCGTATTGGGCATTAAGTGTGTGAATGTGTGGCTAGTGTACAAGCTATACTCTCGTAGCAACAAACACACTCCAAATCAAGCATATAATTGGGATCTAACAATCATACACAAATTTCTCAACAAACCCATTTCACACAACAACCCTAGATCACCCAAATAATCCCCTTTATGCAATACAACTCAAATAGGCATCAATAGCAAGAAATCAAACCAAATCCTAGTCCCAAAACACTTAGCTACTCATCCTATCCTATATATAATAAAGCCATATGGTCTTGTGAAAATTAAATGGTGATCATCAACATTTAATTTTCACAAGACCATAATAATATTGTTAATTATAATAACAATAACAATAATAATAATAATAATAATAATAATAATAATAATAATGATAATAATTTCCACTGACAGTTTCTAATATATATATATATATATATATATATATATATATATATATATATATATATATATATATATTTATTTATTTATTTATTTATTTATTTATTTATATTTATTTATTTATTTGTTTATTTATATTTCAATTTCTACTAGCAAATTATTGTGTGAACGATGGTCCACGTAATTGTAGGGATCATGAATATCAAATACATTTTTAATATATTAAAAATACATTATTTTTATATTGAAAGTACCTTACATACATATATAAGGTACCCTTAGTAATTTAAAATATACTTTTTATTTCATGCAACCCCAAAGTTCATAAGTTTGAAATTAATATATGGTATAGCTAGGCGGCCTAATATTTAACATTGTTGATGTGCATATTGAGGACTACGGAGACAAAGATGCGTTATTTGTGGATTCATCGGATACTATCCAACAACACTCTCCAACTTAATTGATATGAAGTAGGCTTAGTAACATTAAGATTATATTCTCGAATTATTAGTTCTCATCTTTTATTGATTACACACTTAATTCGATAGTATTTGGAAGAAAAAATCAATGTTCGAACTAAGATTGTGATTTTGGTCTTTAAAGGTCAATTGTACGTTGCTACATCTAGAGTTAGAAATCTCAAAGGTCTAAAAATTTTGATCCGTGACTCTAAAATTGTAATTCAATTACTATTGTAGTTTACTAAGTTCTTAAAAATTTGTAATATTAAATACTATGTACTAAATTTTAAATATAGTTTAAGATTTGTAGTAATCACCCACCTTAAATATTATTTAAATTGTAAATATATTTATGTTCATAATTTTATCACAGGAATTCACACATAATAATTATTAAATAACAAAAATTTTATATATGAATAAACCTCATATAGGATATATTTTTATAACATATTTTCCGTGCATCGCATGGGACAAAATACTAGTAATATAACAATAGATACACAATATTAAAGGAGTAATTGAAAGCATAGATGAAAAGTAAAGATAAGAGATAATAGAAAACTTCTCTATTGAAGTCTTGAAATCCAAGATTGCAATGTGTTCTTGAGCTTGGAAATGGAAAGGAACAAGAAATCTACAATAATCTAAGCTATACTAGAGCTAAACCTAACTAAGAAATGAAAAGGAAATGAAAGATGTAATAAAAGATATGTTTTGGGGTGGAAAAATCCCCTTAAAAGGGTTAAAAACGCGCTGTCAAAAAGTGCAGAGGGCTGGCCACACCCGTGGATAGAAATGAAGTCTCACTGCCCAGTGGCCACGGGTCTGGCCACGCCCTTGGCCACACCCGTGGCCATAAGGCAGAGTTTATGTGCACTGTGTCCATCTTCTAGGCACTTTTTCACCTTCGAAACATTTGAATTAACCTTTGGTGCTTGAATCAAAGTTGTATCCCTTCAAGTTAACTTTTCAATGACATACAGATCACTTTATTTGGACAATCCTACGCAGAGATATGATCAAAATACCGAGAAGTAGACGATTTGTGCGGGAATTTCAACTTCTTGCTATTTTTCTCCACTTTTGCCTTTGTTTGTCCAAATGACCAAGACCAATAAACACACCATAATTTGGCTCTCTAAAAGGTGTTTCCCCCCATCTTCATAGCTTCTCATTGGCACCCATTGACTCTACATGCATCCGAAATGCCTCAAAAATCACTCAATTCATCTAAATCATCAAGAATTACTCATAAGCACACAAATGAATGAAATGATGACACTTTGAGCAAAATTATAACAAATAACAAGGAAAATAAGCTTAAATGTAAGGTAAAATTATAAACTTTTAGATTCTTATCAGAATTGTTCATGCATAAATAATTGAATGTTAAATTTACGTATTTAAATAGGCAATTCTGATCTAAGTTTACAAATGCAAGATAATATAGTCAAGATTGATTATAATTGTCAATAAAGTAATTGCGAGATAGTTTTCCATTTCAATTTGTTGTGTGATTTGAATACTCTTTTTTTTTTGGCTCTATTAAAATGTAGTATCTGTTCATATACTTTTTAACGCCTCCACTAAGGTTCGAACTCACAACCTTCCAAATGAAAGTCCAACCAGAGTACCATTAGACCACATAGTCTTGATCCCCAAGTAGTTAATATGGTTGGCTTAATTTTATTTTTTTATTTTTTTTTATTTTTTTTAAACTATTATTATTATTATTATTATTATTATTATTATTATTATTATTATTATTATTATTATTATTATTATTATTATTATTATTATTATGTATACCCTTAGGTCATTTTACATGTTAATCTAAGCAGTTAATTTTTTTCAAATATCTTTTTACTAACCGTTGATATAATTCGCTGGTCAAATTCGCTAATATAATCCGCTAACTGCTGATTGTCAAACAAGGACATTGCGAAGTAGTTCACACTTCAATTTGTTGCATTGTGTGATTTGAATATTCTCTTTGTCAACAAATCCCTCAAGTATTTAATATATTGACTTGATTAATTATATTTTTTTAATTTTTTCATGGTATTAATAAAATACTTGGTAAACAAATATATAGCATTATTTTGTATTATAACTTCGATATTTAATTAAAAAATAGTGCACAAAAAAACAATAGACAATGTAGTGAATATATCAATTGATGAATTTGAAATTTGAATGTAAAGAATTTTTACTTGAAGAAATATAACGACAATATAACTAATAAAATTATGTCTCTTAATTAATTTATTGATAATGAATAATTATTTTAGTAAAGACATTGTAGGGACAATGTAGCGTATATAATCAATTGATGAATTTGAATGTAAATAATTTTTATATTAGAGAAAAATAAAGACAATATAACTAAAGAAATTATTTCTCTTATTTAATTTATTGATAATGAATAATTTTTTTTGAATAAAGACATTGTAGACATATTCATTAAGGATAAATTAGGAAATCTTAAGAAAAAATTAAAATCTAATCAATCTGAGCCATTCATTTGATTAAAAAATTGGAATAAGGGTCAAAAAAGCCATCGAACTACACACAATAATGCAATTAGGTCACTGAACCTAAAAGAACAACAATTAGGCCACTAAACTAACCAATTTCTTTCAATTAGTCTAATTTACGGGTTTTGCAGGTTAGTAACAGGTCACCCAGAAAATTTAAAATAATTTTTTAAAAAATTATTATTTAAAAATAATAAATTAAAATATATTTAAAAAAAAAAAGGTTTCTTTGTCTCTGCCGGAGACGGAGAGTCTCTTCGTCTCCGACCATGGAGATGAAGATTATCTTCGTCTCTGCCGAAGACGGAGAGTCTCTCGGTCTCTGACCATGGAGATGAAGATTATCTTCGTCTGTGACCGGGGACGAAAAGTTTCTTCGTCTCCGGCGGAGACGAAGAAACGTTTTTTTTTTTAATATATTTTAAATTATTATTTTTAAAAAATATTTTAAATTTTTTGGGTGACCTATTACTAACCTTCAAAACTTATAAATTATACTAATTGAAAGAAATTGGTTAGTTTAATGGCCTAATTGTTATTTTTTTAGGTTCAGTGGCCTAATTGAATTATTGTGTGCAGTTTGATGGCCTATTTGACCCTTATTCCTAAAAAAATTGAAAATATGAAGAGATTATATTTCAATGCCTACCAAAGAAGCTAACTGTGCATATATCCATAAATGTCAATGCTAGTGAAATCTGATAAATAATGAAGGTTGAGCTTGGTACAGTGACCAAGTGCTCACCATTTGACTGTTGGGTCATGGGTTTAAGCCTTCAAAACAAACATTCTAAAAATAGAGATAAGGTTACATATACACACATCTTCCTTCTCTAGGCCTCTCATAATATGGGCACCTCACTCAAATAGGATTCATACTTTCAAGAAAGAATTTATGGTTTATTTGTGACAAATTGACAATCTCTCATCTAACTGATGTTCTGCCTCATAGGAAAAGACTAAAATAAAAAATATATTTACATGTTGAAGCAGAAATATAGCAATAGATGGACACACCACTAACTCACTAAGGAACCTACAACTTTACTCTTTACACTCATCAAAATGGCAAAGGACTGCTTCCTTTTTTAGGGAAATGATGCTCTGTATGCAACTCACAGTTTTTCGTAAAACTCATGTATGTTATAAGTTGTTGGACCATGTATTAAGCTCAAAGAGTTGTTAACACACTGATTTTCAAGCAACAACATGCCTAAAATGTACAATTATATAAATCACCTTGGGTACTGCTAATGCAATAGGTAATAAATTAAGCTAGTGCCCCTACTCAATAATAAATTTAGTGCCAACTTACACAACCAATATACATGGACACATAAAGCACTACTTTGGCTCCTTTTCTTTAGGAGAAGATAGTATGATCATATTGAAGAAAATTAGAGAACAAATTAATCTTATTTATTTATTTATTTATTTATTCTGAGCAATAGTCCCCAAACAAAATGAAAATAGAAATTCAGATTTTCTCACAGAGAAATAAAAGAAGAAGTTATTTACAAATGCTGCTGCTCTATAGAACATATTAAGTCTCATCAATAACTAAAATTTGGTATAGTACAATATACATGACAGGATATGAAATGAGTACATCTAGAGAACTTACTCTGGTGCGAGGAAAATTTCATCAGCTGTGATGGAAGAGGATGGACCTGCAACATCAAATCTTCCAAGAAAATTGAGAACTCCTGCATCAAACCTCGCAGTGATGATCGAAACACAAAATCTTTTTTCTAAAATAAATAATAAAATTAAAGAATTCATGAGATCCAGAACCATTTGTTCATCAATAAATCTGAAATCTACTCTATATTGATCATGTAACCGGAAAATTTCTCTACATCTTAAGTGAATTGGAGTGTAAGATTGATTAGAGGTTTACTGGAACAATTGTCCTCTAATCGTCTCTGAAGCGTCGTTCGATGGACTCAAACTAAGCAATTGGCGATACAACGCTTTTGCGGTGCTTCTTCGCTGCCCTAATTTGTTTGTGTGTGATTCTCGTTAATCGGTTGTGCTTCTCTTAATTGCCATTGAATTTCACTGAAACTACAAATTTGCCACCGCGAATTGAATTGACATATTCCGTTAAATTTGACATTGTAAATTTGCTAAAACTAAGAAGAATGAGGGTAATATTAGAATTTTATTTTGGCATTGTAGAATTAGAGGTGCATAAAGTACAAGCATTTTGAGCATATTATTGTACCAACATTTTTTTAGTTCCCGTTAAGGGTCTAACAATATTCGTTCTTATTAATTAATAATTAATTATAACATTAACACTAATTCTTCACTAATAATCAATAAACTTGATTATTTCCTTCTTTTTAGGCGTATCATAAAAATAACAAAGTGAAATTAAAAAGAAAATTTTGGAGGCCTATGTGAATATATAAAGATATGAAGGGGTCCAAACAATAGTAGTTGAAACATGATGGGTTCATGTGAAATTATATATCCCTCGAAAAAATAAAAATATTCCCTGCAGATTTCAATATTATATATTTTTAAGGCATTTCAATATTATATCTAAAATCACTTTTAAGAATTAATGGCCCCTCCACTCCTGAATTTCTGGATTTAGCAGTGATTAATTCAGAGCACGTGCACCTTTGTTCAAGTCTTCAGGATTTGCAGCTTGACAAGTCAAGTCACGTCTCACAAGAAGAGAATCCCTTCAAAGCATAACGGAAAATAAAGTGAGAATTAATCACTAATATTTTTTTTTTATTAAAAAATGACATGATCTTTTGAGGTACAATTGAATCAGTTTTCTTTGATTTTTGTTCTTTTGTCGCATTTGAAGAAATTAAGAATTAAAATCCTGACCACTTTGCTAATGGAGTAAGAATATTCTTATCCCGGTAAATATCTCTCATATCAAAAATAAATATTACTTTCACATCATTCAATTTGCAAATCATTTACTATTCACACTATATCCTTGTAAATCTAATCAACTTTCAAAAGTGGACCACAATTTCACATTACTTTAAAAAATTAATATATTTTTCTCAATAAATATTATTTTCTCTTCAACATTATTAATTTATATCAATATATAAATTACATTTAAATATTAAAAATAATAAAAATGAAAATCTAAAAACATAATTTTTTATTTAAATTACTTTTAAATATTAAAAATAGCAATTTTGAAAATCTAAAAACGTAATTTTTAAAAAATAATTTAAGAAATTATTCGTAGTATGTATATAACCGACTGCAAATTATATTACAATTTGTATTGTAAAACTAAACCTCAAATGAACCTTACAATTCGAAGTAATTGGAATCATTAAAATTAACCCAAGTACAGATTTGAAGACAATGAAATAACTAAAATTAAACAAATTACAAATATGAAGACATTGAAATCATTAAAAGTTAAGAAATTACAACTAATTGATTCCACTGAAAGCAAATACATTTATTCGTTTATTTCGGTCTCCACCAAACTGATTCCATATCTCCTCGATCAAGTTTTCTTGTTGTTGATGGTTTGTTGGCCTATTGCGAATCCTTGCATGATTTCGAATATAATCCTCATTTCGAATAAAGAGGCTAGGACTATTTTCAGGTATAGATACATTACAATTCACACTTTCATTCGTATAATTAAAATCAATAACATATGAATCTCGTTCATCCTCTACAATCATATTATGAATGATTATACATGCTCTCATAATTTGTCCAAGTGTTTCTTTGAAACCCATGCGTGCCGGGTTAGAAATGATAGCAAATTGTGCTTTGAGCACTCCAAATGCTCTTTCTATATCTTTTCTTGCACCTTCTTGCTTTTTTGCAAATAATTTATGTTTTGCACTTTGAGGTAAGGGGATTGACTTCACAAAGGTTGCCCAACTTGGATATATTTCATTTGCCAAGTAATAGCACAAATCAGGGTCGGTTTTTAGATTTTTGTAGCCCTTTTATGGTAAATAAATGAGGTCTTACCAAAATCACAATCTTTAAAACCAGTACCGTAATTTTTTCTAATAATAATAATAATAATAATAATAATAATAATAATAATAATAATAAGGTAGTAAAATGTTACTATGCGCAAAGAAAAAGCAAAAAGACATATTATGGAATAAATTACAACAACAACAACAACAACAACAACAATAACAACAACAACAACAACAACAACAACAACAATAATAATAATAATAATAATAATAATAATAATAATAATAATAATAATAATAATAATAATAATAATAGTGTGCGCAAACTCGCAATGCTAAAGGATTAAAAAAATAAAGAGATGTCCAAAGTTAGAGCAACACAACTTTTGAACCTCTAACCTCCAAGTTAAAATTGAAATACAATAAACATACATTCCTACCATTTCTTCATAAAGCTTTTTAAATTTAATTAAAAATTTTTAGTTTTTATTTATAAACTAGCTAGGTAAAAATTAAATATTAGGCCTCTAAACTTTGGGGCCCCTCTAAAATTTGTGGTCCTATGCTGTAGCCCAACTTGCACAACCTAAAATCCGGCCATCGCCCAAATTGTAATAGTTACTTTCCATTACCAAAGAAATTTACCCAAGGTTCTTTACCTTCAAAGACCTCGTGGAAGATTGGGGATCGGTCCAACACATTGATATCATTTTGGGTGCGTTTGAAAATTCAAAAAAATGACTTCTGAAAAATGTTTTAAGGGTTTCCACTATTTGGAAAGAGGGGGAAAAATGAGGTCAATGGAAAATGATGCCTTAGTCAAAGGAAAATAGGTATGTTTTGGAGGAAAATGACTTCTCCTTGGTGGGGCGGGGCAGGCCCAAAAAGCCCGCTCCTTGAAGTGCCCCGGCCACACTCTTTTTTTTTTGAATACTTTCACTGATTTTACCTGTTCGTAACTACTTTCTCAACCAATTGAAGCACAAACAGGTTCAATATCACCTCCATTAAGGCTCTAACCCACAACCTCCCACATAAGAGAGCAATTTGGTACCATTGGACCACAAGGTCCTTGGCTAAGTCTTAAGTTGTTAGTTTGATACTTTAAAACATTAAACTAGGGTTATGGTTATTGCTTATTAGGTTATAGTTAGATTTTATAAAATAATATATATATATATATATATATATATATATATATATATATATATATATATATATAAATAAAGAAAGAAAGAAAGTTCAAATACGACAGGGTCTTCCTGTACGGCGGTACGACGGAATTTCAGAATACACTAATAGTGTTATCAACATGCACCAACAGTGTAAGGGAAACGCACCACAAAAAATAAATAAATAAAAAATAAAAAAAAATAAAAAAAAACATCACAGAATACACAACAGATTCAAAAAATACACCATATAACTCACCACACCCCAATGGTGTATTTCCGAACACTGTATGGTGTTTATAGTCACACCTATTGGTGTGTTTTTAGTGATGCGTGTCTAACTTGTGCGTATTTTTGTGGTGTATTTTCCTAACGTTGATTGCGTATATCTATTGAACTATTGGTGACGCCGCACCTAAGGACACCGGCGCACCTGAACTCGCCTATATATATATATATATATATATATATATATATATATATATATATATATATATATATATATATATAAAAGAAATTGGAAATGGTAGAAAATTCAGAAATTTATGACCTAGATTGTGAAATTTTCTGGGAGTACTTGATAATGAATTTTGATACAATTTTTTCCACATATGAAGTTCAGCAAGTCTAGAACATACACAAAAAATTTCATATCAATCGAATGCCTAGAAGTAATTTTCTCAAAATTTTCCTTAAACTGCGTCAAACATAATTTTTTTGGACAACACACTGCCAAGAACTTAACGGAATTTTCTGTGATTACTGGAACATGTTTTCAACCCAATTTTTTTTTTTTTTTTGATATCAAGTTATATAAGTGTAGATTTTTCAAAAAAAAAAAAAACAAAAACAAATCAAGCAAAGAGGAGTCTAGGAAGTATTTTTTCCAATTTTATTTTTCCTACTATGCTAGACATAATTTTCTCGGATAGTAAAATATTTTTTTGATGGCTATTTTTTCCAGATCTGATATCTAAAATGTTGTAGTATACAATTCTGTTCATTTTCTAAAAAATGAACCAAACACAAAAAGACAGTTTTCCGTTGTGCAGCCAAACACCGGAAATGAAAATTTTTTTCTGGAAATTGACTCATTTTCCAGAAGTCATTTTATTGCTTTCCAAACGGAGCCTTAATGTATCTGCGAGACCAAAGAAAGCATGCCATATCCACAAATCTTCAGAAGCAACAACTTCAAATATAATGGTTGGATAATCGTGATCTCCTCTAACATATTTTCCATGCCATGCGGTTGGACAATTTCTCCATTCCCAGTGCATGCAATCAATACTCCCAGCATACCTGGGATGCCCCTTTGTTCTCCAATTTGCTTTAGCCCCTTTGTACGTCTACAACATTTGGCCGTCTCAAGTACTCTTCCCCAAACACATCATTTATACCTTGAATAAATATCTTCATACACATCATTGTAGTGGTTTCACCCATTCGTATATTCTCATCAATGGCATCTGCAGAACTCCCATACGCTAACATACACATTGCTGACTACATTTCTATAGTGGTGAAAAGCTCCGTCTACCGGTAGAATCTATAGTACTTTGGAAATATTAGTTATAATTTGTAACACCTTCAACTATGTGAAGAAATAAGTTTCTTCGAATTCGAAACCTTTTCCGAAATAAATCGTCGGTGTACGTTGGGCTATTAAAGAAGTAGTCATTATATAAACGTTGATCTGTTTCTTCACGATTTCTCTCAATGACCCGTCTTGGCTTTCTTCTACGCCAAGAGGATGCAGTCTCATTTTCTATAGCTTCTCATCTTAGGTTTATTTGGTTCGATAGAGTATCATCCATGAACCACTCAATGATATTTTGCTCAGAAAAAGGATTATCTAGGTCTTGGGATGAAGAATACGAGTCAGAGAATGGAGGATTTTCATAATTTTTGGTAGAAAATTCAGAATAAAATGAATTAGAATCACCAATTGAGTTCCACTCATCCATATTATATGAAAGAAAAAGTAATGAGATTAGTAGGAGAAGAAAGAGTAATGAGATTTAGTGATAATGGCAAATAGAATGGTTCAAGTAACAAGATATATATAATCACCTTTATTTGGAATCTCATGATTTTTTGTAAGAAATTTTGCTAGGGAATATCATCATTTTTTTGTAAGAAATTTGGCAGCTTTCTCCTCTTTGCGCTTCTTAGCAGCTTCTGGTCTCTATTGCCTTATCAGGGCGAAGCGTTCTAAGTCTTTCCTTACTTGCTCAGTTTTCCCTTATTCTTGGAGCCTCATGTAACGTTAATGAGTTTTCTGCTTCTCTATCTCTTCCCTTTCACGTCTTGAAAGATAAGTTGTTTTCTCCATATCCACGTTTTTGGCTTTCAAATTCTTAGCCTTGACTAAGTTAGGATTCTCAATCTCGATGATGCCCTATAAACCCTTTTGCCTCTATTCTTTATCATACCATTCAGATTCCTCTCCAGACTCATTCTCAGATCTCCTCTTCCTCAACTTCGGCTTCTTCATTTCTAAATGTGCGAGGACGAGCCACTGAGGTACCAGCCTTCATCTCCCTAGGAGTGGAGAACTGGTGGCGACTAGTGGCTTTCCCTTGAACTTTCCTCTCACTATATCGCTTTTTCAGAGGTTTTCTACTGAAGAGAAGAAGGAGAGAGCCAAATTCAGAAAATGATGAGCGTTTTGGCTCGTACTCAGTTATTATATTTATCATTTGGGAGGATTGACTTAAAAAGAAAGTCCACATCAGCATATTACCGGTGCCACATCTTTCTCATAACTGGAAAACCTATGAAAATTGCTAGACGAAAAAAAATTAATAGTTTGTGGATCGAAACATCACTTTTGAAAGGTAAGGGTGCGACATGAAGAATCCGTTGTAGTTCATGGTGCGGGATGACACTTTAGCCTAAAAAAATAGGGCAATGCAATTATATCAAGAGATTGAGAAAGAAAATTGTATATTTTGCATGCTTGGGAAGTGATAAGGAATGAAGAGAAATGGTGTAACCAAGATGGGAGGGGCATTGATGTTCACATAACTAGAGATGGGGTCCAAAGCGAACAAAAAAAACGGAGTTAGGTAAATACACATCATCATCATCAAATTCACAAGCAAGTGAGACACCGTGTATGGAAGTGTCTAGCTCTCGTCCCATGGGAAGGGGCAGTGGAAATGGAAAAAGAAAGCAATCACCAACACAGTCAACTAACGACATCAAAAAGTTTGGGCGACCAAGTAGAAAAGCAAATGACAGTGAAAATGGAAAAACTAAATCTTATGAAACAATATATGAAGTGACAAGATGAAAGACTGCAACAACAACAAGAAGAGAAGAAATATAGATTTCTCATTCAGCTTATGCAACTAGATACATCAACTATGAATGAAACGTAAAAAACAATTGTACGATAAACAAATGAAGAAGTTATTAGATGAGTAAGTATGATGAGATTTATTTCTATGCATTGTATTTATAAATCAATGAAAATTTATGTACCCTTTTAATATATTATTTCATTAAAAAATTTTATTACATATAAATAAAGAATCAAAAAATTTAGAAAAAAAATAAAATAAAACACACAAAATAAATGAAAGAAACCATACTCAAAAAATAAACAAAAGAAACTAACAAATAAAATAAAATAAAAAGAAAACAAAATAAAATAAACAAACAAAAAAAAGAGGTACAAAAGCTGTCGTAGCTTTTGTACTGATATGCAAATTTGCAATCCTACTAGGCATAAAAAAAGTTATAAATTTTTTAACAAATTGCCATATCATCATGTCAATGTTACATTGGCAGGGATAATGATACGAAGAGTGCCAGACACACCCTTAACGTAAATGCAACTCCAAAAAAAACAAGAGAACTTTAAGGTGGGAAGGGAAGGAGCTAGAGAAGAACAAGAGAGGGGAGAAGAATAATGAAGAAGAATTATTTAATTCCAAAACTATGTTGCCAAAAACTATAAACGAAATACATATATATATATATATATATATATATATATATATATATATATATATATACATATATATATATATATATATATATATATATATATATATATATATATATATATATATATATATATATATAGTACTACTCCCACTACTGTTTTAGGAAAACAAAAACAACTTAGGTAACTACTTACTATAATTCTAATGCAAGTAATTTCTATAATTCTAATGTAAGTAATCTTCAAGCCACCCTGGAGGTTTCCTTATCCTTGTTGGCCTGTTTTCTCTACCAACTACACCATCTTCAACAACTATATTTTGACTATCACCATCTTGTTCATTATTCATTGTATGTGGCCTCCTCTGGTCTTGAATGGGCATAACACTCCCCGGGTCTTCAAAAACCACCTTGTCCTCAAGGTGGAACTGTGGATATCTGTGCTTGAAAACCTCTGCATTTTCCCAAGTGGCATCCTCGGGAACACTATCACTCCATTGGACAAGTAACTGGGTCTCCATCTTCCCTTTGCGTAGAACTTGTCGTGATGCACAGATGGCCAAGGGCTTGGAGATTGGACACCCTGAAACAAATTCATCTGGTAACTCAAAGCTTTTAATTTCGTCATCACCTTTGTATGGTTTCAGCTTGGAAACGTGGAATACCGGGTGTATTTTTGCTCCTTCAGGCAGTTCAAGATGATAAGCCACATTACCAATACGTTCTAATATCTTATACGGCCCATAGTACCTTCTTGCTAACTTCTGAGACCCTCGTCCGACCACAGAGGATTGGCGATACGGTTGCAATCGGAGTAATACCATATCCCCAATACTCAGTGACACTTCTCTTCGTTTAGCGTTGGCTTTTTGCTCCATCCGGTGCTGTGCCTCTTTGATATTCGCCTTTAACTCGCGTAACAACTGGTCACGCTCTATTAACAACTCGTCTACTGCCTGGTTGGTGGTTGCATCTTTGGTATACTGTGGAATGGTTGGTAGTAACCTGCCATATAATGCTTGGAAGGGAGTCATTTTAATTCCACTGTGGTGACTTGTGTTCAAGCAGTATTCTGCCCAACAAAGGTACAATGCCCAATGCTCTGGCCTGCTATGCGTAAATACCCTCAAATATTGCTCTATAGAGCGATTCATGACCTCCGTCTGGCCATCCGTTTGAGGATGGTATGCAGTGCTGCGACGCAAAGTAGTGCCGCTAAGTGTAAACAAGGTATCCCAAAACTTGCTCAGGAAAATCGGGTCACGATCAGAAATTATGGATTCTGGAAACCCATGGTGTTTGACCACAATATCAGCGAACAAGTCTGCTACCTTTGCTGCGGTAAAATGTGATGGAAGAGCTCCAATATGAGTGTACTTACTCAACCTGTCCACCACTACCATAAGGACAGATTTACCTTGAGATACTGGTAAGCCGGTGATAAAGTCCATTGAAACCTCTGCCCAAACTTGCGCTGGGATCGGCAATGGCTGAAGTAAACCAACTGGTGCTTGGGTGCAATATTTAGTCTGTTGGCATGGAAGGCAAGCCGCTATGAACTTAATGACATCACGTCGCATATTCGGCCAATAAAACGCTGAGGATAGCCTCACGAATGTCCTAGTGACTCCAGAATGTCCGGCCATCGAAGTAGCATGAAACTCGTGCAACAATCTAGACTTGAGTGTCGAGTGTTCTCCCACATAGTACCGATTCTGAAACAATAGCACACCATTTCTGACAGAGTAATCTGCGGGTAACGCACCCCTCTCTAAACGATAATGAAAATCGCGGAGGTCTGGTAAAGTAGTATTGTCTTGACGCAATTGATCCAAGAAATCAGGAATTGGCTGACTTACGAGGTGGAAATATGGTGTTATGTGAGTTGCGTGCTCAGTTTCCCCTTGAACTCGAGAAAGTGCATCAGCCACCTTATTTGAGTTTCCTGGTTTGTACTGGATATGAAATTGGTACCCCAACAACTTGCGGACATAGAATTGTTGGTCGGGGGTTTGCACCACCTGTTGAAGTAGTTCTTTAAGACTTTTGTGGTCGGACCTTATTATGAAGAAACGTCCAAGGAGGTACTGGCGCCATTTCTGAATTGCTTCGACTATAGCATGAAGCTCTCGTTTGTATGTAGACGCTCCTAATAATCGTGGCCCGAGCTTCTTGCTGAAAAAAGCAATGGGATGCTCTTCTTGCATAAGAACAACACCAATACCCTTATTAGATGTGTCAGTCTCTACCACAAATGGCAAGGTGAAGTCTGGTAATCGCAAGACAGGTGCTGTCGTCATCGCCAATTTTAAGTCCTCAAATGATTGATCTGCTGCTGGTGTCCACTTGAACTTCTCTTTTTTTAGTAAATCTGTAAGTGGTGCTGCGATATGGGCATAACTTCGAATGAATCGCCTATAATAACCCGTTAAACCCAAAAATCCACGAAGTTGTTTCACGGTTGTAGGTTTCAGCCAACTGAGCATTGCCGCAATTTTAGTCGGGTCTTGACGGACGTGTCCTTGTTCAATGATATGGCCGAGATATTCGACTGATTCCTGGCAAAAATGGCACTTGCTGAGTTTGATATAAAAGTGATTGTCTCCTAAGGTTTGCAGGACGTGGAGTAAGTGACGCACATGGTCAGTCAAATTGGCACTGTAAATTAAAATATCATCAAAGAAGATGATGACAAAGCAACGCAAGAAAGGGGAGAATATTCTGTTCATCGTCGCCTGAAAAGTCGACGGAGCATTAGTCAAGCCGAAAGGCATGACTAGGAATTCATAGTGGCCTTCGTGGGTACGAAAAGCAGTTTTGTAAACATCCTCTGCATGTATTCGAATCTGGTGATAACCTGCTCGGAGGTCGAGTTTAGAGAATACTCGTGCCTTTCCCAGTTCATCGAACAGTTCGTCAGCTGTTGGTATAGGAAAATTATCACGAACTGTGACTGCATTTAAAGCCCAATAATCCACACAAAATCGATAAGTCCCATCTTTCTTCTTGACAAGTAAGACTGGGGAAGAGAATGGACTCTGACTGTGTTGTATGATGCCTTGTTCCAACATCTCTTTAACTTGTTTCTCAATTTCCCCCTTTTGAAAATGAGGATAACGATACGGGCGTACATTGACTGGTTTTGATCCCGGTAGTAGACTAATGTGGTGATTAAGGAATCGCTGGGGTGGAAGCCCTTTAGGGACCTGAAACAAATGCTCATAGGAGCGCAGAAGTTGTAAAATTTCTGGGTGTAAGTGATCAGGAAAGTTGATGGGTTCTTCATCTGGAGTTATGGTGTCTAGTGTAGGTAATATAAAAAGTTCATATAGTTCCACAGCATCGTCCTTATCCATCAGTGCCTGCAATTGCGTAAAAGATACCTGGCGAGGGCCCAAAGACTGAATCCCAGTTAATGCCACATCGCGGCCACGCCATTTGAATTCCATTGTTAAATTGGCATAATCATGCGCCACTTTTCCGAGTCCTTGTAACCATTGTACGCCTAGCACCACCTCGGGGCCACGAATCGGCAAGACATATAAATCAACCGAGAATTCTGACCCTTGCATAACTAATGTGGTATTTTTACAACAGTAGTTGCATGGCAATGAGTCACCATTACCGACATATACCCGGAAGGGTGGCACGGATGTCGTAGTCAAATTCAATTTTTCCGCGATACTAGGTTGAATGAAATTGTGAGTGCTACCTCCATCGATGAGGATTTGGACTCGTGTGTCACCCACTGCTCCCCATAACCGCAAGGAACGCGGGTTGCCCGGGCTGCCATAGAATTTAAGCTGGAAATATCCCCCAAGAGAGCTAAATCATCAGGGGGGTTGGCATCCGTAGCATCCACTGTGGCGGCATCCCCTTCATCATCGTCGATGTCATCTGAGCCAAGGAGTAACAAGAACTTACTCTGGCAACGATGGGTGGCTGTATATCGTTGGTCGCAATTATAACACAATCCTTTCGCCCGTTTCTCCCGAATTTCTTGTGGCGTCAGTCGCCGAATAGGCAGTGAAGCAGACCCGGCGTCCCTAGGTTGGTTCAAGGGCGCCGCAGGAGGTAAGGTCAACGAACGTTGTGGTGGCACTGGAACGGAAGATGCAACAACCGATGAGGATGTCATAGGTGTAGGCCCCTTTGCCGGCCAACGGGAAGAAAAACGTCTATCTCGTGAGAGCTCGACCTGAAGATCTTCATAATTGGACTCGAGGTCCCTTGCTAAGGAAAAAGTCGCCATTAAAGAGACTGGACGGGTACGCTGAACCTCGCGCCGGATATGCGATTTCAACCCCGCAACGAACATAGAAATCAAAATAGATTCAGAGATGCCAGAGACTCTATTCATGAGACTCTCAAATTCTGACTGGTATTCTGCCACTGACGTTAGTTGTGCCAGTTTGGATAGCTTGCCTTGGTAGTCTTCGAGTCCAGAGGCTCCAAAACGTAGTTCAACTTGGCGTAAAAATTCTGTCCATGTGGTGAAAAGGTTGTTGCGTTTCATCCACTGATACCATTCAGATGCTTTTCCCTCCATGGTGAATGCAGAGATACGAACGCGTTGAGCATCAGGTATCTCATGGTAATCAAAGAACTCTGTAGCACGAAATATCCAACCACATGGGTCATCACCGTCAAACTTTGGCAACTCAAGTCGTATGGTGAAGGGGCGGTGACTGGTAGTTTGCGAATCTGGGATTGTTACGGTTGGCTGTGGGGGGTTGGGAATTGGACCGAGAAGACCGGGCATAGGGGGCTGTTGCCGAACTGTCGCCAAACCAGACACCATGCGTTCCAACCGCTCCATGGTGCCAACAATATTTTGAATAGAGATATCGGTACGTTGTTGATATTGTAGGTTGGTGAAAGCTGCTCTATCTATTTGGTCTTGGATCTCAGTTAAGGCAGGAGGAACTGCCGAAATATCTGGAGACACTGGCCGGGAAGACGTAGTCATGGTGTTTACGGTTCGGATGTGTAACACCCCGTGTTACGACCCCTAAGATCAATTAAATCATTTAATCAATTACCCAAAAGAAAGAATTAAATCACAATAATTAATTAGGAAGGCCCACCATAGTCCACGGGCCCTTATCCCTAAACCCAATCCTTAGTCCCAAAAGAAATAGAACTAGCAAGCCCATAATATTAGTTCCTAACTAGGACACCTAAATATATAAATAGGGGACTTAAGGGGCACCTAGAAACCCCCCACCACAAGAATAACGCCCACCACCCCAAAGAGCTCCAAGAATCCCCCTAGAAGAAATCAAGAAAGCAAGAAAGCTTAAAGAAAGACCCTTCATAGCCAAGGAATTAATTAAGGCTAAGGGGTAACCCATGTCTCAACAAAACCTATTTTCATAGCTATGATTTCCCCCGTAGGATTTCCCCATATTATTGTGTATTGATGATTTGCGATATTATTATCGATGATTGATGGGATAATTCCATGGGTGATCTTGATATTGGGAGATTCTTGATAATTATGATGTTCTTGATGATTATGTGGAGTTCTTGATGTTTATATGTCATTCTTGATAATTGTATATGCTTATGTGTTATTTGTACCGAATCTTGTAATTGGAGGACGAATCGTATTCTTGTGGGTATAAAAGTGATTAGAACCCTAGGTTGTATCGTATGATATCATTCTTGGTTTATCGGGTGGGAAATTGCATGTTTGGGGTGTCGATTATGTTAGAAAAGCATGATAGGTTATGTGCCGTACGTTTCTCGTATTTGATCCGTTAATTGACTACGTGTTGATCGTTAATTGCGTTGTAAAGTGTCTAAGCATGGTTTCGGGTTCCACAATGGTTCCCGGGGCGTTTTTGTGATGAAAAGAGTCAGTGGGGGGTAGGTGGGGGTAGGGGACCCGCCACCTACCCGCGGCCAAGTCGGGCAGTCCCGGCAGCGGGCAGCTGCCCGCCGGGCACCTGCTGCCCGGAACAGTGCACGCCGGCAGGCAGCCGGCGTCCACCCGCCGGCTACCCGCTGGAAAATACCCCAACCCGGGATTTCGGCTTCCCCGTTTGATGTTTTCCCCGACCCCCGTGGTGTCCCAACGGACTCCGTCTATCGTGCCTATGTCTAGTTTGATATTTCGGGTACCGTTCGTAGGTTGTATGAGTCTTATATATTGCATGCTAGTTGAATTGGTATCCCGCTGACCTAGGTGAAAGGAGTATGAACCCCTTAGGACTATTCTTAGCATGTGAAGGATCACGCATAGGTTTTGTTATACGTTTCCTCCCCTTCCCAATGTGTTAATGTGGGTTGCATGTGCTTGCTACGTGTTATGTGTGCGTGTCACCCCGAATTGGTTAAGATCAATCGGGCTATACGGGCAGTCGGGTGGGCTGAGAACCATACCGGCTGTTAACCAGGCTGGTAGAGACCGGTCAGGTATATAAATATTATATAGGACTAAGTTCCACTATACGGGCAGTCGGATGGGCTGAGAACCATACCGGCTGTTAACCAGGCTGGTAAAGACCGGTCAGGTATATAAATATTATATAGGACAAAGGTCCACTATACGGGCAGTTGAATGGGTTGAGAACCATCCCAACTGTTAACCAGGCTGGTAGAGACCGGTCAGGTATATAAATATTATATAGAACTGCAGTTCATTAGTCGGTTGCGATCGGCTCCTCCGTAATGTGAGACGGGGCAGGGTGCTGCGGGGCCGTGTCAGAGCTATATGCGCTGACCCTCATGTATGGGCATGCGATTGGTCCTGTGGCGCCAACAAAGTGTGCTATGTGATGAGATATGGATGAGTGTGTTTATGATTATATTGGGGGATGTGACTATGGGATCTATGCTGGGGATTGTTTACATTGGGTTATGATTATTAATTGTGCTCAGCTCTATCTGTCTTGCCTGTGGAGGATTGTATACGCCTGTTATAACTGTTGCTTGTGTCTAGCCTTATCTGTCGAGTCATTCCCGGTTTTAAAAGCTAGAGTCTCGTAGGATATATCTTCATGCTTCAAAATGGTTTTCGTATATCTATATATCTCTCTATATGTAATGTATTTCAACACGTTGGAGTGGGTTACCAGCATCTCTCGCTGAACAGATATATTTGGCTTTCAGGCACAGAAGAGTAAGTCACTGGAGCGCGCTAGAACTTGGAACATAAAAGTAGTTAGTCTCCCCTTCGGCCTGCGTGCCATGTTCACACATTTACATTAGTGAGGCATTAGTTAGTTAGCCTGTGCACCTGAGTTCTCTAACTCAGGTGTGGCATAGCACCCCGTACTCTTGTATTCTGTTTTTGGGATTTAATAAGATTTCACCTTTGTTTCATAAGTTTTAAATATCCTGAAAATCTGGGGTGTTACAGGATGAATGAAAGCACCAATTGATACGAAGAGTGCCAGACACACCCTTAACGTAAATGCAACTCCAAAAAAAAAAAACAAGAGAACTTTAAGGTGGGAAGGGAAGGAGCTAGAGAAGAACAAGAGAGGAGAGAAGAATAATGAAGAAGAATTATTTAATTCCAAAACTATGTTGCCGAAAACTATAAACGAAATACATATATATATATATATATATATATATATATATATATATATATATATATATATATATATATATATATATATATATATATATATATATATATATATATATATATATATATATATAGTACTACTCCCACTACTGTTTTAGGAAAACAAAAACAACTTAGGTAACTACTTACTATAATTCTAATGCAAGTAATTTCTATAATTCTAATGTAAGTAATCTTCAAGCCACCCTGGAGGTTTCCTTATCCTTGTTGGCCTGTTTTCTCTTCCACCTACACCATCTTCAACAACTATATTTTGACTATCACCATCTTGTTCATTATTCATTGTATGTGGCCTCCTCTGGTCTTGAATGGGCATAACAGATAATCTTAGCCTAAACATATGTTCTTTAAAGCAAGTGTTTCCTGAGGAACTATGAGTACGAAATTAGGTATGGTCGTCTTTTTTTAGCTAAGTACATTGTGGTTTGATGGCATCACTGTGACCATTCCAAATGGAAGGTCACAGGTTTGACCGTTTGAGTCTCATCCTAATCAAGGATGTTCACATATCATGTTATTGAACAGATACTACGGATATGTTAGATAAATGATTTTTAACTGACATAATTTCATAAAACTATCTTTCATTTTTTCTGTTTGGTTCATTTTTATGAAAATGAACATATTATTTGTTATAATTATTAGAATAATTGTATCACATGTAATCAATAATATGTAACAATAATGATCGTGCTAACCTCCAACCATAGCTTTGTGTTAAAGACGGTTGAGTGATCCGGACTGATGCAGAGTTTACGTAAGTATTTTGTCTCTCACGTCTACTCAGCTCTCTCTAGATGGTTTATGATGAATGTTATGTGAGCAGTAAGAGGACTAGTGACCTTATATAACCACTGGTCATCATTGTTGTTGTTGTATATCATTAGGTCTCCTAAACCCTAACCAGACTCCTAATCATAAAGGAAGTCTAGCTATTAGGTTATTAGTGTTACACCACATATCAAAAACTTAATATTATCCAATGCGGAGGAGGAGATGATGGCAATCGGCTCGTCCGTCACTATGAGGGGCTCGGCTACCTCGTCCTCGTCTTCGTCCGAGGAGGACTCGGAGTCCCCGTTGCCTAAAAAGCCCAAGAGAGTTAGAACACTGAATTTTCAGGAAAGAAGAGTTGTAACACCCCGTGTTACGACCCCTAAGATCAACTAAATCATTTAATCAATTACCCAAAAGAAAGAATTAAATCACAATAATTAATTAGGAAAGGCCCACCATAGTCCATGGGCCCTTATCCCTAAACCCAATCCTTAGTCCCAAAAGAGATAGAATTAGCAAGCCCATAATATTAGTTCCTAACTAGGACTCCTAAATATATAAATAGGGGACTTAAGAGGCACCTATAAACCCCCCACCACAATAAACGCCCCACCACCCCAAAGAGCTCCAAGAATCCCCTAGAAGAAATCAAGAAAGCAAGAAAGCTTAAAGAAAAACCCTTCATAGCCAAGGAATTAATTAAGGCTAAGAGGTAACCCATGTCTCAACAAAACCTATTTTCATAGTTATGATTCCCCCTTAGGATCCCCCATATTATTGTATGTTGATGATTCGTTATATTGGTGTTATGATTCCATCGTTATTCTTGATGATCTTGACGATGATGAATTCTTGATAATTGTGGCGTTCTTGATGATTAAATGACGTTCTTGATAATTACATGGTGCTCTTGATGTTCTTAATGATTATATGAGGTTCTTGATAGTTATATGATATTCCTACCGAATCTTGATTTTGGAAGATGAATTGTGTTCTGGTTGGTTTAAAAATAATTAGAACCCTAGGTTGTATCGTGGAATTTGTATGGTGTTATTCTTGGTATATTGGGTGGGAATTCGCATGATTGGGTGTTTATTATGATTAGAGAAGCATGTTAGGTTATATGCCGTTTGTTTCTTAATTTTGATCCGTTGATTGTCTACGTGTGTTATCAATAGCGTTTGAAAGTGTCTGAGCATGGTCTCGGGTTCCACGAAGGTTCCCGGGGCGTTTTTGGTGTTAATGAGTCAGTGGGGGGTAGGGGACCCGCCACCTACCCGCGGTCAAAAAGGGGCAGTTCCGGCAGCGGGCAGCCGGCGGGCGGGCAACCGGGGGGTGAACCCCCACCCACCGGCTACCCGCTGGAAATTCCCACACTTGGGACCCCGGCTTCCCCGTTTTATGTTTCCCCGACCCCCGTGGTGTCCCAACGGACTCCGTCTATCGTGCCTATGTCTAGTTTGATGTTTCGGGTACCGTTCGTATGTTGTATGAGTCTTATATATTGCATACTAGTTGAATTGGTATCCCGTTGACCCAGGTATAAGAAGTATGAACCCCTTAGGAGTATTCCTAGTTGTGGATGACAACGCATAGGTTTCGTTATACGTTTTCCCCCCTTCCCAATGTGCTAATATGGGCTGCATGTGCTTGCTAAGTGTTATGTGTGCATGTTACCCCGATTTGGTTGAGATCAATCGGGCTATACGGGCAGTCGGATGGGCTGAGAACCATACCGGCTGTTAACCAGGCTGGTAAAGACCGATCAGGTATATAAATATTATATAGGACTAAGTTCCACTATACGGGCAGTCGGATGAGCTGAGAACCATACCGGCTGTTAACCAGGCTGGTAAAGACCGGTCAAGTATATAAATATTATATAGGACAAAGGTCCACTATACGGGCAGTTGAATGGGCTGAGAACCATCCCAACTGTTAACCAGGCTGGTAAAGACCGGTCAGGTATATAAATATTATATAGAACTGCGGTTCATCAGTCGGTTGCGATCGACTCCTCCGTAATGTGAGACGGGGCAGGGTGCTGCGGGGCCATGTCAGAGCTATATGCGCTGACCCTCATGTATGGGCATGCGATTGGTCCTGTGGTGCCAACAAAGTGTGCTATATGATGAGATAGGAAGGATTTATGTTGTGACTGTTATGGAAACGTGACCATAGGATTCTTGCTAGTAAACTATACATGTTTAATTGTGATTATTGGTTGTGTTTATTTATAACTGTGCCCTATGTCGAGAATTGTATATACTTGATTATGACTGTTGATTGTGTGTACCCCTATCTGTCGAGTCGGTTCCCTGATTTGAAAGCTAGAGTCTCTTAGGATATATCCTCATGCTTCGAAATGACTTTTCGTATATCTATGTATATATATCTATATGTATTGTATTTCAACGCGTTGGAGTGGGTTACCAGCATCTCTTGCTGAACGGATATATTTGGCTTTCAGGCACAGAAGAATAGGTCACTGGAGTGCGCTAGAGCTTGGAGCGTAGAAGTAGTTAGTTTCCCTTTCGGCCTGCGTGCCATGTTTATGCATTTATATTATTGGGACATTAGTTAGTAGCCTGTGCACCTGAGTTCTCTAGCTCAGGTGTGGCATAGCACCCCGTACTCTCGTACTCTGATTGGGACTTAATGAGATTTCACCTTTATTTTAAAGGTTTTAAATATCTCGAAAATCTGGGGTGTTACAAGAGTGTCGAGAAAACCCATCACCGTAGTAGCGGCTCCCTCAGGAAGAAGGCTAGCCTTCTCCAAGGCCCTTAGCCGAGACCAGCACTTGACATGGACGGAGCCCATATCTAGGACGATGGTCGCAATCTCAATCATCTCAGCGTCGCAAGGAGGCTTTAGGGCAGGTTTATAGAAAAAAAGGCCTCTAGGCGAGATGAAATTCGAATGAAAGAGAGTTGGGAGCAGGGCGAACAAAGAAAAATCCCTGCTTCCAGTTTTGATGGAGTCGGATAGGCTATCAAATATTTTGCCACCTCCTCTCTGAGAGATTTAGAGGTACTTGGGAGATCTAGTACCGACTCGGTTGACGAGAAAAATTTGAATCAAAAGGTCTATGGAGGGAGGAAAACCAAGTGAATGGCACACGGTTTGGAAGTAGGTGAGGAGTCGGTGGGAGTTCGGGACAAGCTGGCCAGGGAAGATGTCATATTATCGGAAAAAGATGGAAAGGAAGGGGCTCAAAAGAACTCAGAACCCGTGCCAACCGAGTGATAATGAATTTCGATACGACCACCAACAGAAGGATAAAAAATATAGTGCTCGTGAGGAGAGTTGATCTCGACAGACGGGTTGAGAAAGTCCCGCATGAGCTCTAGCTCGCCGGCAATGATAGTAGAGTGGCATTCAGTCGGACGCCTTAGGTCCTCAAAGAGTCCCAGGACTCGTTGAATGTCAACCGGCAGCACGGAAGCTGCCTGAATGGGTACCGGGTTAAGAGGGGCCGAAAAAGTAGGTTCCATCCGAACAGTTGGAGTAGAAGTATAGGGGCTGGGATTAGAAGTTACCCATAGCCAGTCATCCGACTGAATGGATGTGGATGACATAACGAAAATGAGAGAGAAGCTAAAAAGGTAAAGAATTGAAGGGAAGAACAACCTAAAAAGAAGAGGGACGAGAAGACGAAGAAAAGATGGAGTCAGAAAGACGGAGACTGATCGGATCAGAGGATCATCAGAGATGCAGAGTAGAGCTATCACTGGAAAACAGTAAAGAGTGAAAGTGAAAAATGGGGGGTGAAAGTGGAGTATTTATAGGAAGAGGGGGCTAAGTAGATGGCGACACGTGGTGTTGGATCGGACGGTGGGAGCTCGTAAGTTGACCATTTAGGTGACGTGAAACGTACGCGGGAAGCCAAAATTATCTCGAAATTGGAAAAGGCGGGAAACTAAAGAGGTGAAATAAATTAGGGTTTTTAATGGCAAGGTGCGCAAAAAATTCAGTTGGGTTGGCTAGAGGCCTGTAAAAGGAGTCGACACTCAGCCAATCGTGCCTCATTGTCAAAGGAGTGCAAAAGGTGTTAGGCTAGGAGTCGGTTGGATTAGCTATAGGCTTGTAAAAGGAGTCGGCACTTAGTCAACCGTGCCTCCTTGTAAAAGGAATGTGCAAAAGGTGTTAGGCTGGGAGTCGATTGGGTTGGCTGGAGACTCGTTAAAGGAGTCGGCACACAGTCAACCGTGCCTCCTTGTAAAAGGAGTGTGCAAAAGGTGTAAGGCTACCCGAGGAAATTTGAGTTAGAAGTTCTATATAGATACTTTCTCGTACTAAAGTTGCACAAGTACCGGAAAGTGAGAGCCTAGATGATGGGATATGAGCCCAAAGACTGGATGAATAAACGATACGGTATCGAAGATGATGGGCTAGTAGGTTGTATCAGAAAACGAGTCGATCTGAGAAGGTAGAGAACTGCTAAAAGCGGAGCAGGCTAGCATAAGTAGTGATACCAATCAAGAGGGAGTCAGATCAACCGAAGAGTTGGTCGGGTTACATCAATTACCCGACTGGGTGAAGAGGACGAACGACCCTTCGAAGTAGGCGAAATCGAGGGAATGAATGAGCCAGACAGACGGGTCAAGCGAATGAAGGAATCAGGTGGATGTGAGCCAAGTGGATGGAGGAGCCAGACAAGCGGAACCGGAGCGAATGAATGAGCTAGGCAGACGGGACTGAGCAAATGAAGGAATCGGGCAAATGGGAGTCAAGTGGATGGAGGAGCCAAACAAGTCGAACTGGAGTGAATGAATGAGCCTGGCAGAAGGAACCGAGCAAATGAAGGAATCAGGCAGATGGGGGCGAGTGTATGGAGGAGCTAGGTAGAAGGAACCAAGTGGATGAAGGAGTTGGGTTAAGAAGGCAGAATGGTGGAAGGAGTCAGGAGAACGTGACTGGAAGAGGAAGAATCCAAGTGATCTGAGGTGTTAGACCATTAAAGAGCAATTAAAGAGGAGTTAGTGGCAGTGATGAGGCATACTGTTGAGGGAGATGATGAGCCAGCAGTGATTAAATTCTCAGTTATAGTCATTATTAGTCTTAATTAGTTCATTTAATGCATTATGAGTGGCCGAGTACGTGCAACGGTCACCCTGACTTGTATAAAAGGCCTGCAAAGGCACTGTAGAAGGGGTTAAGCTTTTTTAATATACACAAGAGTTTGAGAGCACTCGAGGCATTTTCCGACAACCCCTTTGTATTTTCTGATTATGTTGGCACACCGGTAGACTGCCCTAAAAGTCTAGAAATCAATTATTACCTTGTAAAGAATCATGAGTATTAAAAAAAAATAGTCCTAAAAAATTCAAAGTTAAGCGCTACTTAACAAATTATTTATCGTAATACGAGCCTTAATTCCTAATCCAACATCGGTAATCATGATGTCTTTTTGTATTTGCGGCAGCTTTTGGTATAAATTAAAAAATGTTTAACAACAACCATAAAAGGTATCATTATGACATTCATTTGCAAAATATTTGATGTTCCAGCTAGAGTTTTGGTATAATATGTAAAGAAGTTTAGCTGATCTAAGGTGCCAATTTTACATTGTATTTCCTTCTTCTTTTTTTTTGTTTTTTAAGTAACTAGAGTTTTGTTTGGGTGTTAACCTTTTTTTTTGTTTGTTCTTTTTTTTCTTTTTCTTTTTCTTCTTTTAGTAATCTGATTCATTTTGTTTTTGTTTTTTTTAATGTAGTCGTTTTTTTTTTTTTGTCATAAATTCATTAAAAGTTTGTGTCATATTTATAAAGAGTTAATACCCAAAATCGTCCTCGACTATAGTGGTTTTTCTCAATTTCGTCCTAAACGACTTTGGTGACCTAATATCGTCCTCGACTATAGTGGTTTTTCTCAATTTCGTCCTAAACGATTTTGGTGACCTAATATCGTCCCAGACTTTTGTGTTTCGCTCAATTTAGTCCTCCATTTGTTATTCCGTCAAATTGATGTTAAATAAAGGGACAATTCAGTAATGTCAATTTGACCTCTCTTTACTTTCAACTTGTGAAGTGCGAAATTCATCTTTCTTGTACGAATTACACCCAGAATTACTCCTGGACCTGCAAATCAAATTTTATATTTGCAGTTTTAGGAGTAATTCTGGGAGTAATTCGTAAAAAAAAAAAAGATTTCGCAGTTCACATGTCTATGAGTAAAGAGATGCCAATATTAAAATTACGAAATTGTCTATTTATTTAACACCAAATGGACAAAATAACAAATGTAGGACTAAATTGAGCAAAAACACAAAAGTCTGGGACTAAATTGAGAGCAACACAAAAGTCTGGGACGATATTAGGTCACCAAAGTCGTTTAGGACGAAATTGAGAAAAACCACTATAGTCGAGGACGATTTTGGGTATTAACTCTATTTATAAATTTCAACAAATTTCCAATGTTCTCGATGACTATTGTAACATTGTCACATTTAGTTTTTTTTTTTTTTTAAATTGTCTCATTACAAATCTAATTTTTATTTGTTTGACACAATTAGCCCTACGTATAAATTTCTATTATGTCAAGAATGATTAAATGTTTAATTTCACCATCCAATTAAAATAGCTTACATGATTGAGAAAGAGAGAAATGTCTAAATGGAGTTAAAAGAGAGAGAGGCCGGGGTTGGATTTAGGACAAGAGGTTTGAAGTTTGAATGATGAAATTACATTTTAGTTATCTTTGTTAAAAGAAATTTAAGCAGGGATCGGAATTGATTATAACAAACAAATGAAAGTTATGATATAATATAACAAAATTAAAAGAGTAGGTATTAATGTCACGATAGTCAAATATTAAAAGTGAAATTTTCTCTTATAAATAATTTTAGTTCATTTTTTATATTTTTGTTTAATAGTGATATAAAATGATTTACAATTTAATTATAAATATAAGTAATATGACAATTTATAATAAAAAATAATTAATTTGGGAGTAGTAATTAATTTGATTGAGGTTGTCCCGTATTTTGGATCTAATCTTATACCATAGGATGTTGTTTCTCTAAAATGATAAAGTAACAGTAACATGATATCCATGCCAATTCAAGTGACAACTATGACACATATGAAAACTCTAAACGGTGAACGTTTTTATATTTTGAAAATGATTTCTCCCAAAAACTAACTTTTAAGATGATTTTTCTATTTAAAAAAATAAAAATAAAAAATATATTTCTCATAGAAAAACTAGTAAACAATTAATACATATGCATATTTAAAGAAAGAATATCTAGTATTTACAAATACAAATTTACATGGATCAAGCTATCTATAAGGATAAAAAAATTTCACCAAAATTCTTCACCATCTGATATGACAATATAAATAGATTCTTTTCATAAAATGGGTGGTATCATATGAAAATTCCTATTTCTTAGAGCGTCTCCAATTATTTGGTTTTTGCACAACATTTTAGGAAGCCAAGTATGAGAGAGGAGGGGGAGAGAAGAAGAAAAAAAGAGGAGAAAAAAAAAAAGAAGAATTAAAAAAAAAAGGAGAAAAAAAAAAAAAAAAAAGAAGAAAAAAGCTAACTTGACGCAACCAAAAAAAAAAAAAAAAACACTTGGTGCGTGCAGTACACACGCCTGGCTGGGCGCTATATGTGCGTGAACTGCGCCTTTTCTCTAAATTTTCGATAAAAAACTGATGAAAACGCTCTTATATTTGCGCTACCTAAGTCTCAAATCTCAAGAACTCCCCAACCAAAAGAAGCCATATCTGATCTTATTATCAGGGCCGGATTTTAGGTGGCCCTGTTCTGATAAATAATTATGCGAGTTTCGAACATTTGACCTCCAAGTAAAAATACAATAAATACACACTACTACCATCTCTTCATGAAACCTTTTAAGTTTAATTGAAAACTTTTAATTTTTATTTCTAAACTAGCTAGGTAAATATTAAATATTGAGCTTTTAAAATTTGGAGCCCCCTAAAATTGAGGGCCCTGTGCGGTAGCCTAGCTTGCACAGCCTAAAATCTGGCGGTGCTTATTATTATATCACACAATGATTGTTCAAAGCCACAATTAGTAGAGGTAAAACCTGCAGGCTTAGCTTTTAGTACAAAAATAAGTGCCCCAACTGATGTTAGTCTGTTACATACACACAATCATAGCATGGTAGAAAGTGCATGCATCCCTATCATTACAAGCCCAAGCTGAGTAGTGAAAAGAAGTCAATTTTGTCATTCAACTCTTCATATATATATATATATATATATATATATATATATATATAGTTTGCAATTGTACAACATCATTAGCTCCTAGCTACCTTAGTGTTAATCATTCTTCCCTAAAAGGTCGAATCAAACTCCTGCTCGACAGAGCATTTGAGAGAATATAAATCATAGTAACTTAACTAAAAATAAGAGCTAAACCTTTACTTACTGCGTACAAGGAGCCCCCTCACTTTGAGAGATTGCTCCTACACTGCCACTAGTGAAACTTGATCCCTGATCATTCTTCCCAAACTTCGCATCCGTAACCAATGAACTGCCCATGCAGACTACCTAGTGTCAATCATTATTTCATGAATCATGGTCCAAATAGTTGTGTAGACTATAAATAAAAGGTACATTTTTAATGTACATTATTTGACTGCTAAAGATACACTATTTTGTATACTATCAAATCATGTACATTCAATACATAAATAATGTACTTTTGATATATTAAAAATGTACATTTTATTCATGATCCACAAAGCTGTATGGGCCATGGTGTATAAAAAAAAAAATTTGCCAGTTAGGGTGAGTAGGGTCAAGTTGGTAATTTTGTTAAAAAGCAACAGATTTACTTTGGGCCTTTGAATTTTGAACATTAATGGGAATCATGCCTGCCAAAGCAAAAGGTAAAGATATATATGTTATAAAGAAAGAAGAAAAATAATAATAAATAAATAAATAAAATAAAATAAAGAGAAAAAGAAACACATTATATTCCTGCTGGGCCATATCTTTCTTTTAGACTTAATTACTAATCTCTACCTCTAATTCAACTCAAAAGGTGCATTTCATTGGATCATTTCTTCTTCTATTCCCAGATGAGCTTTCTTCTTCTTCTTCTTCTTCTTCTTCTTCTTCTTCTTCTTCTTCTTCTTCTTCTTCTTCTTCTCTGCATCTCACTTTGGCTATTTTGTCTCCTTTGTTCATGCAAGATCCACACACCTCTTCACAAGCAAGGTAACATTATTATTATTATATTATTTTACCTTAATTTCAATAATATAATTTAGTATTCTAAATCTTGATTGTGTTTAGTTTGTAATTACCTTAATTTTACAGTCTTCAACGTACAATTTAAAAGAATATCAATCTTTGAGTTGATAAATTTTATATATATTCTCGATATTCAATGTTAAAAAATCAGTCTTAAAATTTGTAAAATCTCAGATCTCATCATTCTGAAAGGGAAGACAAAACATGAAGTTTAGCATGTTGATTTGAGGCAAAATAATATAATATAATGCTGCATCACACAATATCATCAATATTTTATATAATGATAAATAGGAAGTGAATAAGGTGGTCAAAGTTTATGATAGTTTCATTGTCTGAAATCTGAATGATTAATTTAATTGTTTTTTAGAGTTAATTTCATTTTTAATTTGGTCCTAGATTTATAGGTGATAGTCTACTTTTAGTCTTTATTATCAGAACATTCTCATTTGATCCTAGTATTATTTATTGTGGCATGACCATTTTTGGTCATCCATAAACAAAATCGTTGAAAAGTTGTTAAATACAAGGACATTTCGATCTTTTTATACAAACTAGGTTCACCGGCTATGTTTTTTATGTTTTTTTTTTTTTGAAAAAATTTATAATTGAAGACCGAAAGCCATTATATTTAACAAAATTTAAACTGTTTTGTTGATAGATAACAAAAAGTGATCATACCACAATAATACTATGACCAAAAAATGAATGTTTTGAAAAAAAAAAAGGACTAAAAGTGGACTACCACCTATAAATTTATGACAAAAAATGGAATTAACTCTTTTTATATATATATATATATATACATAGAAAGTTGATTTGTGGTTATGTTGTTTTACAATATGTTTCTCTTTAATGATGATCCATAGTAGTTAGCTTTTGCCTGCATAGCAATATTGTTTATAGTAACTTATGATATATTCTTCATCATACATTTGATTCTAATTTTTTTTTTTTTTTTTAAGACGGGTTACAATTTTTACATGACATTTTACAAAAATAAATAAATAAATAAATAAAAGCAGTCCTCATCATATAACTAGAATGTTTGCACATAATTTAATTTTTCTTTTTTATTTGTATTTTTTGTTTGGGCTTCTTATTTTGGTTGAATTGTGTTTGCTAGATAATTAATATTATATAATCTAAAGAGTTCTACTACATAAACTCTCAAATTCTACTCCCTCATTTATACTCCCTGAGGTGGCAAAGCAGGATTGGTTATTTTCATCATGTGGATCCACAGAAAAATGTCTACATCAAGAGCATGTGAGAGGGAGTATAAGTTGGGAGTTTAAAATGGGAGTACACCAAGTATTTTCCTAATCGAAATTAGAACTATCATTCATTATAAAATAATTAATGGTTTACTTTTGTACTCCTAGTAGGATTGGAAATAGAGTTCTACAAAATACATGGACTAAAAGTGCAAAAACATCTTTTTTATAAAACCCCGTTAAAAAAAACCTGCATTCCTGTTCTGTTAACTGTCCAATTTTTAGAATAAATTCTACTATATAGACTCTCAAATCTTACTCCCTAAATTTTACTCCATGATGTAGCGCATTCTGATAAGCTACTTTTTTCATGTGGTCCCAATACAAATGTCTACATCAAAATTTTGTCAGTGGAAATATAAATTGAGAGTACAAAATGGGAGTACACATAGTATTTTCCTTTTAGAATCATTATTATACTTTGCACTTTACTGAATAGAATCTCACTACATACCAGATATACCCTTCGTATATTTGTGTGTGGACCACATTTTTAGTAATACACAAATACATGAGGAGAAATATGGGTGTGTGATTGAGTGGAAACGATCCATCCATCCTTAACCAATAAAGGTTTGATATTTGACTTTAGGTATGGAGCAATCTTAAATCTTCAAACCAGTTATCTCACCAAATAGATATGCCTACAATTCAGTGAGAGGATTAGTTACAACGCCAAAAAAAAAAAAAATACATGAGGCGAAATGCTATTATCACCTCTTATAATATTAATATAATCACTCTCCCAAACACTTATTAAGCGTATATTTATTGTTTACTAATGATTGAATTGGTACACCCATTATGATTTTAAAACAAATTAAACGGTAATAAATACACTCTTTATCTCGAATTACCAGTTTTACTTATTCTCTTTAACATCTTTTTATATTTTTAACTTTTTAGTAACTTACTTTAGTTTTGACTTTTGATAAATAAAAATTATATATTTAAAAACTCTTTTAAATATATAATTTTTATTTATCAAAACTAAAGTAAGTTACTAAAAAGTTAAATTAATTAAATAATTTAAGTTAAGTCTTATTAATCAAAATAAGATATAGAAAATGGGATATAGAAAGAAAACAAAATTCAATGCAATAATGATACACAAATAAAAAAAAAATTAAAAAGTAGAAATTAACTTTAAAGAGTGAATATAACTCATGGTTTTATTCAATCGTTACACCCTGCACCATGGCGCAAAGTGCAGTGCACCCCGCGCCTCCCAAAACGACGTCGTTTTGGAGGTGCGGTAGGGAGTTGACGTGATTATGTGTATTTATTTATACAATTATGTGTATTTTTTATACAGTTATATATGTTTATTTATACAATTATGTGTATTTGTTTATACAATTATGTGAAACGACGTCGCTTTGCATCAGGGCGCACAATGCAATTTAATGCGCGCCTTGATGCACGATATAAATTGCCGGTTTTATTAGATTGGGCCTATCACAAAACTCTATATCTGGGGCTAAATTGGGCAAAAAACACAATTAGATAATATAGAACGTAAGTTGTAGGTGCCCTTCAAATTTCTCCGCCCTATAGCATTTTTTTTATCCCTTATTCTCATCATTTGCACTCTAACCCCCTAAACTATCCACCCCTTTGCACTTTGTACCCCGTCATCTAGTGTTTGCACTTCAACTCTAAGATTTCCGCTTATTCGCACTTTGTATCACATTTTCGGTAAATTATTGTGTGGACCATTAATATTAGGTATATTTTTAATATATTAAAAGTACATTATTTTGTACTGAAGGTACATTATATAAAATAATGTACCCTTAATATATTAAAAATGTATTTTCAAAAATGTACCTTACGTACATAAATAATATACTCTTAGTATATTAAAAATGTACTTTTTATGTGTAGACCATGTTCCATGCAATAATGATTGCACATTTCCTCAGCCTTTGCAATCAACTCCTAAATTTTGCTCATTAGCCTAGCCCATACCCCCAACCTTTAATCCTAGCCCAATTCGCACCCCATTCTTTAATTTCTTAACCCATTGAGTCTAATCTGCCGCCTTCATTAGCTTCGTTATTATAAATCATTATAAGTTTTGTTAACCAAATCAAACACATAAAATGAGACAGAGTTAGGGAGATTATGATTTGTATCAAATAAAACCACTATTGCATGAAGAGTATGATGTCGATATGAAAAATCCTAACTAATGACTTTAAAGCAAGGTGAGAATAAAAGACATGATGACATTTGTGTAAATAACTCAAATTTTAAAATACAATTAACAATAATACCATAGAGTGTACCTATCATATTTAAGTCTAGGAATAACTATATACGCCTTGAGCACTAGAACAAGGAAAAACATTTTTTTTTTTTTAAATAATTCTTAAAAGTTTTGTTGTTGTTGTTCTTATTTCAAATTGAACTCTGGTTATGCATACGCAAGAGTGAAGTTGGACATTCATTTACTAGTTCATATGCATCAGTCAAAATGTGTTCTTTAAGAAAAACAATAAAAATACTCATAATTCTTTACAAGTAAGTATCTGTTCTATATTTTCTCAAACATTTTCAGCATAAAGAATCTAAACCTCTGTCAAAATGTGTTTAAATGATAAGAACCTAAGAGTGGCTTCCAATTATTAAACCTAATACTTTATATGTAAAAACTGCATATACTTAATACAATTATTTCACAATATCTACTCTAAGAAACGAAATTTTAATTTTATTGTGTATTTTTATTTTTTAAATATAAAATTTTTAATCCCTTAATTATTACATTTTATGAAATTTGGTCCATGTCTTTTAATTTGAATAAATTTAGCAATTGTTATACCATGGACCAAGGTCCATCTTGCATTGTTGACCCCAATTCAAAACAACATTATATAATGTGTCTGCAGTTAACATATTATGTGCTTTCAATTAATAGATTATGTGCCTATAAATAAATTTAAGGTACATAATATGTTAATTGCAGTCACATAATTTATTAACTGCAAGAACATAATATGTTAACTACAGATACATAATATGTTAATTGTAGTAGGTACATAATTTATGTTTGCAGTTAATAAATTATATGTCTGCAATTAAAATATTATATACTTTCAATTTATTAGGCACATAATCCATTAGTTGAAAGCACATAAAATTTTAACTTGTAAGACACATAATCTGTCATTTTGGACGAGGGTTCACAATACAAGTTAAACTCTGGTCCATGGTATAGTTTTCCTAAATTTAGTCACTTAAGAAAAAATTAGACAATTGTGTATTAACAAATTCTAAGAGTATTATACTATGAGAAACTAAGAATATCATTGATTTGTTTACATGTATTTGATGCCCCTCTTGCTTAATATATATGTTTTCTAGGAAACCTTGGTATCAAAAGGCAATGGACATGGCATCATTATGGAAAGCCTTTGCAAAGCCATCTGAAATTCCAACAACAAATGCTACATTATGGAGAACACTCTCAAAATCATCACAGATTTCCAACTCTAATTCCAATAGACACAAGCTAAGAAAATGCACCTCCTTGAAGGTGGCAACTTCTTTCACTAGGGTTTGTTTATGTGCACCCATTTCTTCATACACAGAAGTCTTCCCGGCTGAAGTCCCCCCGAGGAGAAGTAACAGTTATCCAAGAACAAAGCCAATGATTACTCCCCCAACATCAAAAGACCAAACTAGGGTTCCGAGCGCGAGGATCAGCATGGAGGGAAGGAGAATTTTTCGAGGAAAATCCTTGACGGATGATGTTCTTATGAGGAGATTTGTTGTTGAAGAAGAAGCAATGTGGCAAGTTAGGAGGAGGAACCAGATGGAAGCTATTAGGAGAAGAAGTTCCATAAAAAGGAGAAAGCTTGGGCCTAGTCCTCTAAGTAGAATGATTTTGGCTGAGGAGGAATGTGATTGAGTTTAATTATATTACTTGTACTTAGGTTGCATAAAATGTGCCAATTCAGTTGAGGGTATCTAAACTCAAAGTTTCTTCATTGGGGCAATTGGAATCGGGGTTTGGTTTTTGTGGGTGCTTTAGTTTATGCCACTTGATCGAGTATGGTAAGTTGTAAAATGTACCATGGTAAGTGAATTCAATGATATTTTCTAACCTCTTTCATTTTGATGCAATCAATACGGAGTACAATATTTGGATTCTTCAACTATATAGATATTTTTATTTTTATTTTTATTCAAGATTTATCAATACAATTACTTTTTGATTCCTAAAAAAAAAAAAAAAAAAAAAAAAAAAAAAAAGGAAAAGGGTCAAATAGGCCCTCGAACTTTAGCTTAAAAGTCAATTAGGCCCCTAAACTTTTAAAGGTGGAATTACACCCATCAACAATTCATTTAGGTGCAATGAAGCCCAAAAACAAGTTAATGACCTGCTATCACAGGTCATTAGGGTTCAGGCCACCTTCCGGCGAATTTTTCGGCAAAAAAAGTGACCAGCAACTGACCCGGATTTGCCGAAAATTTCGCTGGTCACTTTTTTTTTTTTTTTGTCGGAAATTTCGCCGGTCAATTTTTTTTTTTTTTTTTTGCCGGAAAATTCGCCGGAAGGTGGCCTGAACCCTAATGACCTGTGATAGCAGGTCATTAATTTGTTTTTGGGCTTCATTTCACTTAAATGAATTGTTGAGGGGTGTAATTGCACCTTTAAAAAGTTTAGGGGCCTAATTGACTTTTAAGTTAAGTTCGATGACCTATTTGACCCTTTTTCCAAAAACAAAAAAAAAATTAAAAGATCCAATCTGAATTAAAATGTCCAAAATGCTCTCATTTTCATTATAATTTGTCATTCATGACATGAGAATATTTAAGACATTTTGAACTAGATATGATTTATTTTAAAATTTTGAGAAAATAAAAATGGTTAACTTCACTGTCAATGATTAAAAATAAAAGTGAATCTTCTCAAAAAAAAAAAAAAAATGAAAGTGACTAATATTGAACAAAGTTAATATTAGAGAGTTGCGATATAATACATCCGTTGGTTTTTGAACATAGTTTGGCTGTTATGAAGAGATTGCAAGATAAAGCCATTATAGGGACATTTGTCAGCGCACTTAGATATTCCGAAGGAAGATAAAGTTGAAATGCGAAGGGGTGAATGGTTGAGGTGAATTTCAAATATGAATATCTTCTTTCAATATTATTATTGGGGTCATAAGACACTTGGATAGCTACTTACCCACAAATGGCAAAATTCCCTCCGCCCCCACAACCCATACCCCACCCACAAGACACTAGAGACCAAGGTTCGAAACTTGACAGCAACAACGTAAGAATTATATCCAAAATAGGAAAATTCTTTGTGCAGACTGAAATTTGACCGTGTCTGCAAGTCACTAAATTACCGTTATTTACATCCTCTATGCCCTATCAAACCAAGATAGTAACTCAATGGCTCATTACGCTAAAAAACTAGTATCTGGTTCCCACAAAAAGCCCAATATATTAGATATAACTAGTATGTCACCCGTGCGATGCACGGACTAAATATTTAAAATATTAAAATCATGTTATGTTATTAAAAATATTAATGTTATTAAATTTCATATATAAAAAAAGCAAATATGAGATTTGTACATTTATAAAATTATGTAATTAAAATAATAATTAATATTTCTGATGGATAATTACTAAAAAGTGTTAATGTTATATATGGTCATTCGAGGTTATTTGTGATCATCCAAGTATAGTGATTTTACCACTTATAAAACAAATTCATACTTAACATTTTCATTCCAAGCAAAAAAAATGATAAAAAATTATAGCATTAAAAATATAATTTCTTTACATTTTCATTCTAAAAAAAAAAAAAAAAAAAAAAAAAAAAGATAAAAATCATAACATTTAAAATATAATTATTTACTTAAAACAAAAAAAAAATATCTGGGCCAAAGTATACATACATTTAAATATATAATATTTTGTTTCTTTGGTCCAAATCAAAAGCCCAAAACAAATCACATTACAAACCCATTTCAGCTCACATATTATAAACAAAATCCAAACCCTAAATCTATCAACAGGCAGCATCACTACCCCTGTCTGAATATCTTCTCTGCCTAGTCATTGTTCACTTTGTTTCTGTCCGAGAACTGCTACATCGTCTCCTCTCTACCAATTTAACAATCACAGCCCTCCCTACACACCTTCTTGCTTCCTTCTACCGATGGTTTCATTTTTTTCTCCGGCGAGGTGGTAGAGGTTTGTTTCCAGAATATTCTTATCTGCCTGCACCAATTTATTTTTTCCCCAACCTCCTAATTTCTATTTTTTTTTGTCTGCTCACTGTATTAGTAAATGGAAAGAAAAAGCAAGAGGAAGATGGAGGATGTTGATGAGACAGAAAGCTAGCGAATCATTTTGGACCGTTCAGCCAATGGGGCTTCCTTTTCCTCATCAAATGGCGGTGACTCTTTTTCTCCTCTGACTTTTGATTCATCCCACCTTTCACTGCACTTCCCACCGTCAAACAGTTCTAGATTTTCCGGCACCGGATGACGGTCAGCATGCTCGGCGGCGATAGAAGGACCAGTGTGGAGGAAGAGTACACCCAGAGACACCACAGACATGAGGTCGGAGAGAACCAGTGTAGCTCCTCGCTCGTTAACCACATCAGAGCTCCTGTTCATCTGTTGTTCTTCCGATTTTCTGTTGGTTTCTGCTGAGTATTACTCCGATCTGGTCGTTCGTGCTATTGTTTGAAATATCGTTTTGGGTGAATTTTAGCTATTATATTTGTTCATTTAATTTATTACTACGCAAGGGAAAATATAAAAAAAAAAAAAAATTATGAATTTGTTGGGGTTTATGATTTGAAAGGTAAAATCTAACATTTAAAAAAAAAAAGTTAGGGTTTATGATTTGGACTGAAAAATATATTATTTACACTATTTTTATTCAGGTTTCCTTCAAAAATCACAATATTAAACATTGCTCATTGATTGAAAAAATTATTAATTGGTAGAACCACCAAAAATAGACACAAACAAAAAAACAGGTAAAAATCTTTTTTTTTTTTAATTGTTAGCTATTCTTTTGCACGTACACATACATTATATATATATATATATATATAAAATTACATTTTAGCATAGGCATGAATTCAACAAAAGAACTTTGACAGTTTAAGAATCTAAAAGACTAAAAACTTCATAAATTTTTAATACTATATATGTAAGTTAAAAAAAAAAAAAACAATTTTAAGTAAAAATTAAATCACACAAGAAGGAAAAAAAATTTAAAGCCTAGAATGCTAAGAAAGATAAAAATAGTTTAAGGATAAATAATTGTAATGAGCAGTAAATAATGACACTAAATATGAATTTAAGAAAATGAAAATAAAAGAACTAAACTTGTATACTATTTACTATGCAAATCAAATTCAATAACTAAGCTTTATTCATTATATTAACTTCTAATCAGCATGCATGTTTCTTTCTAGTACTAAGAGAATTGTTTTATAAATATGGTGCAGAATTGAGACACATATCCAAAGCAAAACAGGAACAAAGATTGAATTTAAAACAATAGGTATGTTTCTATTGTACATTTATCTTCATCATTGTGTTTTCTCTTTCCACATGTGCTTGTTGACCCGTTCAACATTTTCATTTTGCCTGCATTTGTTAACTATTCACTTTGAAAAGTTTTTCCCTCCAAATGAATTTACATTAGACATGTTCCTCTCTTAAATGCCATATATATAGATATCAACTTCTAGAGAACTCAAAAGCCACTATCAAGGATTACAATAGGGTACTCAATGTTACTGCATGCTAGTAGGGCTAGATATAGGGGTAAAGTAAAAATGTTGTGTGTATCCGTTAGTGTGTAACTTGTAGTCTACTCAAGCACATAGTACATCGTTTTTGTTTCATGATTACATTTTTTAATTCAATTACTAACAATCTACAATTAGATGCAAATGCTGATAAAAGAGTCTGAAACCTTTTTTTTTTTTTTTTAGTTATTGTCTTCTTATACAACTGGTGTATAATAAGCTTATTATTAGGAGTTCATCAGAAACCATATCAAGAGAACAAATACAATAAAAATAAAAATAAAAATAAAAACTTATCATCTATATACATATATATACATACCATCAATAACACAAATACTATACTCTAGACTTATAAGTTCCAAAATCCAAATAGTAACATCTAAAATTACATGCAAGTGATGATAAAAGAGTGTGATGCCCTTTTTTCTTGATTAAAGTGTTCTAATTAATTTTAAACATTTTTTTTTCTTTTTTGTTTCTGATTCAAGTATTTTTTGCTTTCTGATTAAGTGCTCTGATGCTTTTTTTAGTATGTTATTTAGTTTTAGTTTTTGATACAATTTTTTGGTTTTCTGAATCAAGAAAGCAAATACATATAAAATATTTTCAAGGTTCCATTAATGGCATTTGTATTTTCAAAGTAACAATCAAATATTTTCAAGTATGTAATCTATACTTTAGTCAGATTATGTCTATGCATTATATATATATATATATATATATATATATATATATATATATATATATATATATATCTGTTTTTTTTTCAATGAAAAAACACCAACATACCATGAGTATCACAGAAGAAATTAAAATTTAAAAAAAAAAAAATTACATTACCATGACAAATGGCTAATAGTAAACTGCAAACACACACTCTTGACTAATGTGTTTTCATCTCCAGGTTTCAGTGACAACATACTTCAGCACACCTTTGTGGTCTGTTGAGGATGAAGCGGCACCAACAATAAACTGCCCGTACATCTTCTTCTTTGATCGTAGAAATATGAAATATGTTTTTTTCAGTTTGTATTTGAGTAGAGGTTGAAGTCTCCAAACATGTATCTTCTATATATCTATATATATAAGCGTGGAATTGAGGACTGCCAAGAGTACACCACTCCCATACCCAGTTTGGTTGAAATCACACGGCAACTCTGTAAACAGACAATAGGCCACTCCCCTACAAATAAGGCCTGACAACATAGGTTTCTGAAGTCGGATGGGCAGCAGTATACATTAATTTGATTGGCCAAGCAGCAAAAAAAAAAAAAAAAAAAAAAACCAAAACCAAACGTCACCGATTTTTGTGGGCGGGAATTGGACCCAAAAAGATCTGACTCTTTTATATATAGGATAGGATAGGATTTCCACACTAATCATTCCGCTACTATCCCAAAATTTTTGATTGGATGAATGGCTCCTAGGTGGGTGTCGATGGCTGTTGGTGGTAGAACCACTGCTCCGAGATTATCTTCACTATAATATACTATGGTCTTCCTTAGCATAATGCCCACCATAGCATCTGCTTTGGGGTAGGGGTAGATCCTCATCAATGAAGGTGATAACCCATGCCCCAGTGCTTCTTTTTCTAGCTTAGTTTGGATTTCAAACTCCAAATTGGATCATATAAATAATACCCACCGTCAAAAAAATAACCATGCTCAAGGCTACAGAAAATATTCAGATTCTTTTTAGTACATCCCAAGAGAGTGGGGTTTAATCTATATTCTCAGGTCACTAGACTACAAAGTCTAAAAAAAAAACTCATTTCAAATACAAATATTGAAATTTTGTTTCCACTCTTCAGCGAATTATAAAAACTTCCATGAAGCTTTACCAGAATAAGCAGGAAGGGTATAAGGCTAAATTCATGGACACAGGGAAGATCTTTATTGACTTAATTTCCTTCTCACAAGTCCCTTGAAGAAGTCAAAACTGCAGTAAAAATGATTACAATATTTTTAAGTCAAAAAACACAATTTACTTGAAATGAAATTCAAATATAAGATTGGTTTATAATCTGTCAAATTTTTTAAAAAGTAAAACTATAATTATAAATTAAAAAAAAAATAACCTTCAAAAATACAATTCCAGTGATATTATCAAGAAAGCACATATATACTACATTCTCTCCAGCACAAAATTTTCCTTACTGATAAACATCTATAAAATAATAAAGCACACAATAACAAAAGCATTCATACAGGCACATATATACTGGGTATGTAGCAAATCGATCAAGTGTCTAATGCACACGATACATACAATCAACTGTAAGTGTACACAAGCAACAAAATCATCATCATCATCATCGATATATCCGCATTTCTTATGCAAAGATATAATAAAAATTAAATAAATATCTAGTAAACTTAAATATAAATACTTTGTGAAACAATCACCATCCCATATGCTTTTATCTTTCATCACTAGGGTAGCTTCTATTAACAGGCTTGTCAAGCTGAAGACGTGGTGGTACATCAAGGGTAATTTGGTGCAAAGAGAACTATGAGGCAAGTTGTGCTAGTGATTGTTAGGGACGGTGTTTGGTAAATGGCAATTAGCTGATTGGGTTAGTGGGTTTAACTAGTTGATAGCATTAACTAATAGTAGAAAAGTGTTTGGTAAATAGTTGTTAGTTGATTACATACAAAATGACTTTCTCAAAAAATTGACCGAAAAAACTACTTTGAAAAGCTATTTGAATTTTAGCATTTTGGAGCAATAAGTTGTTACAAAAAGTTAATTAATCAAACACCTATATTGATTGTTTAACCAAGTCAAATAGCTAATAGTAGTCAAATAAGCTAAAATTGGTTGATAGGCTAACTATTTTACCAAATAGGGCCTAAAGATGGAACCAGACTAGCAATGTTTTTTTTTTTTTTTTTTTTTTTTTTTTTTTTTTTATTGAGCATGATTAGTAATACAGTATAATTGGTTGAAAGAGAGGTGATGGACTTAAAGGATGGATTGGACTAACAATCCTATGCGTGGTTGGAGGATTAATGATTGTATGTAAAGCAATCTCAGGACATGATGTCAGGGTGTTGGAGAGATTGAGATTATGTATGAATGGTTATTTTCTCCAAATCCAAGAGAAAACAATCAACCACACCCTAGGACTCACTCTCCCAGACCCTAATCAAATTTGGTTAGTGAGAGAGTGGGCAAGCCTTTTGGTTTACGTAAAAGATGTTAGTGTTACATCAGAGAAACCTCAGAAATTTACCTTCAAATCATCCCAGATTTTGTATACCTCTAATTGTGCAGAGACTCAAGATAACTTTTGTAATAGAAGCACAATAATGTGCTGTATGCTAAAGCAGAAACATATAATGGGGTTTTCTGGCTGAAATGTTAGCATTTCCCAATCTGATCACTACTTAAAACACACACAAGACTGATAATGAATATCAGGTATATGATACCTATATACCTGTTGCCATCGGGATGAAGTTCACATGTTTGACCATCATCAGTTATGGCTAATAAGTAACCTGACGATGATAAGCCCTGAATACAGAAAATTAATTTAGAAATCTCAAGCATAAAGTCAGAGAAAAAAAAAATCAATTCATGAAATAACACCAATGGTACCAAATAAAATTGGAGAAGTTGGCCAAATAAGAATTTATAAAGTAAAAACCCTTTCATCCGATATATTTATCTGAAGGGAAAATATTAAAGAAGTCAGCTGACCTGAATGGTCACTACATTCTCTACAAACTGATCCTGGTTTTCAGTTTTCTCCTGTACAATAACTCGCTGTCCACTGTAGTCAAAATAAATCAGAAGAAAGAATACTAGCAAATCCATGAAAATAATTCCAAGCACATTTAAACTTCACAGATATCAGCACTTGTTAACCAGATCCAGTAAAACAATCCTTTAAACATGTAAATCAAATACTGAGTTGAAAGCAAAATAGTGGAAAAACCTCTCCCATATTATATCATATATTGTTATGTTAAACAGATGCACAATCATATGTAGGGATGACTGTCATATATATATAATAAGTTTGCATTGGGCATAAAACCAAGTGAAATAATTCCAGAAGCAAGACATTTTTAAACACAGTAAATGCAAATGTTTTACCTGTGGAGCCAAGTCTTGTAGTACAACTCCTCAAGAGGCTGAAATCCTGCATAGACTGAAAATTACAATAGAACTATAACGATAGACATGATTAACGCACAGTAGAGGTATAGGACTAGTACTGCATGATCCATTACCACTAAAATCGAGATGATTGTATAACAATTAATGGACCTGTAATTCTAAAGGTTGTTAACAGCAAATTTGTAACATCAGTTCAAGAAAAACAAGATCTTAGGAACACTATTATAATCACATCTCCAGGCATCATGACAAACTTGGAATAAATGAGGCAAAACCAAAGGGATGGAAGTAAAGGAGGAGGGAGATAGGCATTACATTCTCTGGTTACAGGGTACAAAGAGGAAAATTGGAAGGGTGGAGTATACAACTTTATCAGCCTTCATAAAGTCTTGATTATTGTAAAATGAGTGAAAAGAAGAAGAAAAAAAATTATTTTTCTTTACTTACAATCCCTCTGAATGAAAGGACAACAGATATAATCTCCTAACACAACAAACAAAGCAATTAAGTTGGGTGTAGAAGACTCGATCATTCTAAACTCTATAAACACTTAAGCAGTGTACTTACTAGATTTCCAAGTAAGCATGTGATGAACAGGGAATAAATGAGCAAAAATCGGAGGAAATGAAGTAAAAGAGGGAAATCTGAAATTACAGTCTGGCTAGAAGGTACAAAAAGAAATCAGAAGGGCAAATGTTACAACCATACTAACCTTTATAAAGCATTGCAAGATGGATAAAAACTCAGGACGTATGTTTCCATTATTTAATATCCCTTTGAATTTAACAACATGAAGTGGAAATAATTCTCAGAATAAAAAAACTCAGAAAGTCACCTTGGTACCCTAGCTTAACTTCTTTGGTAAAAAAAAAAAATGTCAAACTACTTTATGTGCCCCCCCCCACACACTTTTAGTTATTGAGTTAATACCAAATTTAATCATCAACTATAGTGGTTTTTTCTCGATTTAGTCCAAAAAGTCTTTTTTGTGCTTAATTGGGTCCTGAATTTCAATGGTTTACCTAATTGAGTCCTTTGTTAGGATAACTTGGTAATTTCCCCTCTATTAATACCCAATTTAGTCCACAACTATAGTGGTTTTTCTCAATTTAGTCATTGATTCTAACAGCCAAGGACTCCATTAGGTAAAACCATCAAAGTTCAGGACCCAATTAAGCACAAAAAGACTTTTAGAACTAAATCAAGAAAACCACTATAGTTGAGGACTAAATAAAGAGGCAATCACAAGAAAAAAACAATTACACTGTTGCTTGTTCCTAACTTGTCTTTGTTGGGGTCAACAAGCCTTACCCAAAACCATAAAACTATAATGTATTGTAACTATTGTTTATTCTCAAAGGGCCTACTAGCATCAAGAAACTCGAGACAGCATAAAAATGGGAGAAAACTATGGGATTTTACTTTCTTGTTCACAGAAACCATAAAAATAAAAATAAAAAGAAGTGGATTCAAAAAGTGGCAAGTATGTGTCTTATTATCCCACGATTGCTCATATTCAAAGGAAAAATATCTCACCTTGATTAAAGAAAACATCAATGAAGCTCTCAACCTTATTGAAAAAGGCTGCCATAATATCTTCCCTTTTAAATATGTTTGGAACAGAAGTTGATTTCTGCAGAACAGTATTCAAGCATGTTGTGGGCTTTTCATTATCTACATTTATGCCTATTCCTGCATAACAACAGTCAGATGTCAAAAAACCATTGAATCAAGTTTTTAAAACCCTCACACTGATAAATATATACACCACCAAGAAAATCCCAAAGTCCTCTTGTAGTCTTGTTGGAGATTTAAGCAGTTCAATAAGGCAAGCAACAGAAATTTATAAAAAGTCCCAATGCACAGATCCCATATTATGACAAGTTTAAGTAGATTTATTTTTAATATTAGCAACACACTAACTCCTGTGATGTGGAAATCAAGAAAATTAATAGAAGGAAGCATCTCCCCTAAACTCTAACCACCTTGCCCCCAAAAGGAAAAACACAAAGAGAATACAAGAGGAAGAGAAATTGAAGAAAAAGGAGAAGTATTATTGTTAGTTCATTATATTAAGTGAATGAACTCAATAAGAAAATCTTTTGTTAGAAAGTCTGACTGTTTACCAGCACTGATATTAAACTTCTGTGACTTATATGTTGAAGTGCACAAAATGCCACCAACCTTAAGGCCACCTAAATATAAATCATTTGGCCACTTTATTCTTACATCAAGACGTGGTATACCCTGAAATGAAATACATTATCCAAAACAATGATACTAAACAAAATCCAATAGGAGCAAATATTGAAATTTGGAAGAGTTAAAGCATTAAACTATAATACATTTAAATATTACTCAGCGGAAATTCAGCAAAATCAACTTTAACGGATAAAAATCAGTTATAAAGAACTTACATATCACTGCTTCAAATTTCCTTCATATAAAAATCATTGATGAAACCTAGGGAAAATACTTCATAAATTGAATGGCAATAAACCTAAGGTAAGAGATATATTCATTTCGTCACTTGATACACATTATTTAAACATTATAGGTTTTGAATAAATCATTTACTATAGATTGGGAAAATTAGACTCTCTCCTCTTAAGGTTAGAAAGATTTGGATGTGCGCCATGAACTTTCCTTTTCATCATTCATAAGAAAAACTACTAAAAGGCTCTCCACAAGCAACAGCAAATTGCAGTATGTTTAAACAAACTAGAGTCCTCAGGATGAATCTTATATCACATAATAATTCAGAGGTTTTATCTCAATAAGTGTTGCCCAAACTTTTTAAAGCGAAAAAGCGCACTAAAGCGAGTTGGGATTTGCTTTAAAGTGCAAAGCGAAACGTCACTTTTTCATGCAAAGCAACTCTTTAAATATATATATATATATATATATATATATATATATATATATATATATATATATATATAGTCAAAAAACTCCAAATATATTCAAATAGTAATGCAAAATAACATAAATAAGAACTCATAAAGTCACAATATCATAATAATACAAACTTTAGTCATCAAAATAAAGTCATTCAAGCCAAATTGTCACCAAAATATCACATATACAATATTCATAATCAATCATTCAATCCTCCATCTCAAAATCATCTTCTTCATCACCCAAATTGTCAAACTTAATAACTCTATCATCTTCAATGCTTCTTCATCAACGTCATCTTCATCCACTAGTCTACGTTCGGGAACCTTTTCCTTTCCCTTAGACCTTGAACTCCCTACCTTCTCTTTTCCTTTAGAAGCATGCCTAAGAGAATATGGAGTTTCATTTGCACCCGAAAACTTAACAATTTTCCCCAAGTCAATCCATCTCTATCATCAAACACCAACTCTTCATTAGCATCATCTGGGATACTTGTCAACCATTCATTAGCAGAATCAATTTGATCCAAACTAATTGGATCAATAGTATCCCGCATTTCCCATTGCCGCCTCAATGTTCTATTATACTTAATGAAAACCAAATCATTAAGGCGCATGTGCTCAAGGCGACTTATCCTTTTCGAATGCAACTGAAATATTTAAAATTATTTAGTGCTTAAATATGTTATAATTGCTAATTAATAACTTCAAAATGATAAGTTGACTAACTTACATGCTCAAACACACTCCAATTTCTTTCACATCCCGACACACTAGTGGTGAGACTAAGAATCTTAATTGCAAACTCTTTCAAATGTGGAGTTGAGCTCTCAAAAGAATTCCACCAATCAACTGTAAAATTTGAAAATTATTCAAGGTTTGCAATATTTTGATTATAAATAAAAATTGTAAGTTAGATTGTCTAAGAAGTAAGACCCTAGAGGTTAGAACCACGTTGTTTCTTGGCAATTGGCAAGCCAAATAAACCACGCCCAGCTTCCCAGGTAAACACTTCCTCGGCAATTTTCTCATAGACATCTTGATCTGGAACCAACCTCTCCAAACACTCATAAAAGCCAGCAAAAACTTCTGGCGATTTAACAATAGAAGAAACCAGTGTCTCACCACTATACTGAAAGCAATATGGATTCAAGTAGTACGCAACTGCATGCAATGGTTGACGGAGCTGGGAACTCCACCATTTATCTAGGATTTCAAACTCAGATTGACGGAGATCAACATCAGGATATTGTATTCTATTTGGGGGTAATCTTGTTTCTTGGAAAAGTAAGAAACAAGATGTGGTTGCACGTTCAAGCACAGAAGCAGAATACCGAGCAATGTCACTTGGAATATGTGAGCTAATTTGGGTTTAAACAACTTCTTACAAAACCAATTTCTATAAAACCGATCCTATGAAATTAATGTGATAATCAAGCAGTGCTGCACATTGCATCTAGTCCTGTCTACCATGAAAGGACCAAACATATTGAGGTTGATTGCCACTTTATACAAGAGAGGGTTGCATCCGGAGACATTGTTACCACATTTGTTGGGTCAAATGTTCTCACCAAATCTCTCCGTGGATCTAGGATTGAATACATTTGTAGCAAGCTTGGAGCATTTGATTTATATGCTCCAACTTGAGGGAGAGTGTTGGAAAATATTTTTTGTTGGAAACATTTGTCTTGGCCAGCCTGAAATTTACTCTTGTTGTTGTGCTTTGAGAAGAGGATTAGGTTTCTTGGGCAGTTTAAAATTTATTGTGTACTTTTCCAATGTCTTTTGTTTGCCTATATATTTGGTGTGTAATCTGAAGCTTTATATGGAAGAATAAACATCATTTCTACTTTTCCCTACTACTGTTCTACAGTTGTAATTTGATATTCATTGTATCAAGCAAAAGTAATATCTCAAAAGTGTCATTTAAAGAATAATCATTCATCTATTTTACATGCACTACTTACCGTATTTAGAGGTGCTTGCATTCCCACTTTTTATTATGAAAACTTAACCAGATTTGATGCTGTTAAATAGGTGCAACACATCCAATTTCTATCTTAAACTGAATTCTCTGTATTACATTCAACCTACAATTTCAAAATGCAACAAGACTAGGAAAATAAATTTTGCAATGCACTTACATATTGCATGCAGAGATCATTAATAGCATCTGTCATGGCAAGACTGACTACATACTGAACATGTGGCACCATTCGTCCATCTTCCATTTGTAAGGTAAAGGAAAATAGAAGGGAACCCTTTGGTGATTCCCACACATTCATTGAACGACCTACACAGATAAGTGATCAGACAAAAAGTATCATAAACTTAAACTATTTATTGCAGCACAACTCCCATAATACCTCGCCCCTTGAATTGCACATCAGCGACACACACTGCACCAACTGGCAGCTCACAGAAATTTCTGCCTAACAAAGAATAATTTCAATGGTGAAATTGTAGTAGGGGCCAGGGCCAGGGCCAGGGGGCAATGCTTGGGTTGGGCCAATTCTTATCATATTTAAAGTCAAAATTTTAACTGATTTATAAAATTTGATAAACCGTATATGTTATTAGTTTCAATACTTCTAGTCATGTTATATCCGGATAAAAATTTGATCCAAACAAAAGATGTTAAAATGTCACATAGAATAGCCTCCAAAATAAAAGTATATACATTTCACTCAAACTAAACACATTTGAAAACATTTTGAATATCGAGTCTTAAAAAGCACACAAATTTTTTTATGTAATTAATTTTATAACATTATAGTCCCAAAAAATTAAGTTTGGAAAACGAATGTGAAAAATTGCTGCCCATAACATATTTTCTAAATTGAAAAATATAATAAAGGGAATGGGAAAACTGGAAAACAAAAAGTGGAAAATGGAAAACGGAAAACTAGATAATTGAGGTAAAATGCACCCTTAAATTTTCAAATCCTAAAGTTATCAGCTAGGATCAATTTTATTGAAGCTAAGTATGAGCTTTAAAATAGGAATTCAATCTACTTTTACTTTTGGCTCTAGTTAGTTCATAAAAATACTAAACAACTATCCAATTATTATAACCATCAAACAATTTATTTACTCAATAATACAAAATAACATAACCTCTTTTGTTCTATACATGATTACAAAATATTTATCCAAATATCATTTTTTAAGTATTCTAAAAATAGTGATAACTGAAGGTAAAAAATAATGAATATTCTCATTTTCAAAGAATTTCTAGATTTTTTTGGTACAAAGGGTCACTAGAAAAGATTAAAACCCTAATAAATAGTTACTAAACCCATACATACCGTGCAACGACGTCGTGTGTCGAAGGCAATCTAGGAGAGTAAACAAGGAACCTCCCGAGGCTCATCGTCAAAAGGGATTTAGGGGGCGTTTGGTTCAGGTTATATTATATAACCAAGGGAATGTGACATTCCCGAGCTTACATTCCTATGTTTGGTTCATTTTCTCTGAGGGAATATAACATTCCCAGGGAATGCAACATTCCCTCCACATAGGATTTTGAAGGGAATGTGATTCCCTTCATTTTGTTAGGTAATGTAAGATAACCTTGCATATTTATGAATTTTGTCATTTTAATTCTAATTATTTAAAGATATATATTTTATGTTAGCTTATTATTATAATATTATTATTATTATTAAATAAATAAATAAAAGATAACCCTAAACCAAACATGATTATATTACATACCTCAATTTTAAGTTTTTAACCAAACACAGGAAACTAACATTCCTAGTAATCTAACATTCCCAGCAATATAACATTCCCTAAGGTAATCTAACATTCCGTGAACCAAACGGCCCCTTAAAGTAATCTCTAATGCGAAACCCTTCGTTTCCGAGGTTATCTTCGACCTCCGGATGCAAAACAACTTCGAATTGATCGTCCCCAAGGAGTTTCATAGCATTGTTATTCTTCAATGACTTGGCCAGTTCATTCTCAGCTGCAGATTTCCCGCATAACACCAAAAGTGAAGGCGCCGATGATTCTGATTCCATATCTAACCCCCAAAAACAAAAGTTAAAGTTGTATAAAATTAAAAAGTATTAGTAATTAATCGTACATACATACATACATACGCACATGTAGGGGAAGAAGTGGGGAAAGCCAAGTGAGAAGAAGATGCAAGCTGAGGAAGAGAGCGAAAGCAGGAGGAGGATCGATGGTGAGAGAGTAGAGAACGGCTAGTCAATATCATCCTGCTTTGTAATTTGAATAGTCCGCTTCAGCTCAAGGGAGAGAGTAAATGGGGTCATGTTCTACTCACATTACTTATTAGCGGCGCGCTCCACTTCGGGCATTGGAATCTCCATCCAATTTTTGCGGGTAAATAAATATACAAAAGAACAAATTACACTTTTGGTCCTGTAACTATTAAAGAGTGTTTGGTTCAGGTCATCTTAGATTACCTAGGTAATCTGAGTCTATAATGTTATATTACCTTGTTTGGTTCAAGTTATGAGATTACCAGGTAATGTTATATTACCTTAAAACTGATGTGGCGGTAATATTTCAAGGTAATGTGATTACTCCCATTTTTCTAGGTAATCTTAGATTACCTTGAATTATTCCAACTTGCCCTTATTAACTAGTCCTTATATAATAATAATAATAATAATAATAATAATAATAATAATAATAATAATAATGAAATTAATATATGTTTATATAATCAAATATACATATGTGTATATTTATATATTTAGTTTTTTAATATTTAAGCTTTGATATACATTCATAAATGTAAATAAATACACACACATAATATATATATATATATATATATATATACATATATATATATATATATATATATATATATATATTATTGAGGACATTATTGTAAATTGATTCATATAACCTAAAATATAACCTTGAACCAAACAAGGTAATATTATATTACACCATACAAATCAAATATACAAGGTAATCTTACATTCCCAAAATCTCACATTACCTTCCAAGAGGTAATCCTAATACCTGGGGTAATCCAAGATTCCGTGAACCAAACGCCCCCTTAGGATGTTGATAATTTGAGTACGTGACTTTCAAAACTCTCAATTTAGTCCTTTAACTATGCAATTGTTAGCAGATTTGGTCCTGCCGGCCAGATCGCCGGCCAAATATTGCCGGAAAAATGTAATTTTGTTCGAATTTATTTTTGATGAGGGCAAAACAGTCATTGCAAGGCAAGATTGCTCCATTGCAGGTGCGCTCTCCTCCCTTCTGTTTCGTTCTTCTTCTTCTTTCTTGCAACGATGACTGGAAGATGGTTTTAAACAGGCTAGTGACAACACAGGCACCAATCAATAGTCAAATATCTGCTGAATCCTTATATAATCCCGTGCGTGAACACCAACCAGGCAACCACAAAATTTACAATATCGCGAAAAATTTCCTGATCAAAGGAAGATTGCTTTCAGATTCGTTGTTTACATGCCCCATGAAATCGCATTTCCTTTCTCATACAATATTCTCACCATTTGATTTTTTCCCCAAAATTGAAACTAAACTATTTTACGCATCTTTTAACCATATGCAAATAAACCTAATTACCTTTGATTTCTAAATTTTTGCCTCTGCTTTTGCGTGTCCTCGCAATTGTAGTTGCCAGACAAAATGAAATCCGAAGCTTTCACTTTGGTCTTTGCTTCTCCATGATTAAATTACGGCGAACACAAGTGTCGCCGTCGTAGTATATATAATCCACCCGATTCAACATCGGATAAATTTAAATCGATTAAAAAACGACAATGTTAATCGATCAATTTTATTTAAAAAAAAAAAAAAAAAAAAAAAAAACCTGATTGAGTAGTAGCACTTCTTTGTTAACGTCAGGCAAGATAGAGCTAACGAGCTCGTCGAACTCGATTGAGCCATTGCCGTTAGACTCCATGTGCGCCGTCAAGGCGTGGATTTGATCGCAGCTGGTTTTGAGGCCGACGGAGCAGAGGAGGGCGGCGAGTTCTAGCTGCGTTAGGGAGAAGTGCCTAAAATGACCGTTTTACCCTCATTAATAAACAATTTAATAGCATTTACATTTTTCCGGCAACATTTGGCCGGCGATTTGGCCGACAGGACCAAATCTGCTAACAATTGCATAGTTAAAGGACTAAATTGAGAGTTTTGAAAGTCACGTACTCAAATTATCAACATCCTAATAGTCACAGGACCAAAAGTGCAATTTGTTCATACACAAAATTCAAAATACAAGATAATTAAACTAAATGCAACTACACTCATACATAATTAAATATTTAAATTAATTGTTGTTTTTATTTGATAATTTTATCAATACCGGATCCACCATAAACGGATAAAAATGTACATAATGGGAGTAAGAAAATAGTAATATTATTGCTCAGGGCGGTAGGTCAAAAGAGTATGTACAATAGCCTAAGGTAATGGTCCAAATAATAAAGTTGTAGCTCAAGTAGTGGGCCAGAAATAATAATGTCATAGCTAGGAATCGAACCCAGGTAGTCGGGTTGAAAGTGCAGACATGCACTACTGAACAAGGAGAGATGTCGTGCACAGGCCACAATGTCCAAGGGGAAAGACACCCTCCATAGTGTCTCATACCCTCCCACTGCCTGCCACATGTACGGTTCCTCTCCGCCCTTCTTCCTCACCATCCACGTGTACCTTAACTCCTTCCCACACACAACCTCCCCCATGCACGCTTGGTACCACCCCACGCCGGTGGGGAACCGAGGCAACGCCATAGGGCACACCGCCCGCACTGACCATGTCGCGGTCAGAGGAAGCTAGTAGGCCCCACGCCTGCGGAACACTGGCCAACGGTGGGCGATTCTGACCCCCACATTGGTGGTGGCTCACCTCTCCCCCACTTGACAATGGGGAGGAGGCAAGGAATAGGGTCCTCGTCCAACCCAATTTCACACCCCCCATCGCCAACCCCGCCATGTTTAGTGTTGGGGAAAGGTGATTGATGAATATCGTGCTACATTAAATGCCCAATTTATTAGAGCTCTTATTTGTGGTGAGCATTGGTTTCATAACAAATATGAAATGAAGAAAAAACAAAATGTAAGAATCTTATTTTATATTACTATTACCCCGCAGGGATTTTGATATGGACAACCAGGATTACGTAACAGGCAAAGGTGTTTGAATGAGAATAAAGATGGAGAGGAAATGGTGGGGTTTTTGTTGAGATCTCCAACTCCTTGTTTTCTCTAAAATTTCTAGTTGTCTAAATATTGATTGAAGATGTCCTTTATATGGGCTAATGCAATGATGTTCTTTATATAGGCTAATGCAAGAAACAAAGAATTGTTGCTAGATTTTCTACTGAGGCAGAATATAAAGCTCTAGCAGATGTATGTCCTGAGGTAATTTGGATAGTCTCGTTGCTGCATGAAATCAATGTGCCATGTATTTCTGTTCCTAAGTTGCGGTGTGATAATCTTGGTGCTACGTATATGTGTGCAAATCCCATCTTTCATGTCGTAACAAGCACGTGGAAATTGACTATCACTTTGATAGAGATAAAATTGCTTCTGGAGACATTCAAGTCAATTTTATCTCAACAAAAGATCAACATGCTCACATAGTTACAAAAACTTTACTTAGTCCTATATTTTCTTTCATTAGAGACAAGCTACAAGTTACTAGTATACTCTGTGTTTGAGGGGGAGTAGGACTCTATGTATTTGAATCAAATTATGACTCTCTATCCCAGTCTCCCTATGTATTTGAATCAAATTTCACCAAATGCACATTTGTGTGCCTTCAAGTGCATGTTTTTGTTCTTTCAAGTGCACAATTTTTGTTAATTCAAAGTGTATTTTTTTTAAAGAGCAGTAAATCTAGATGAATTTAATAGCTGAAATTTATGTGCATTTTTCACCTAGAGAGTCTTTCGTCGATCCTAGACCTATATATATAAAAGCATGTGTGAAAATTCTATTTTTGATATTGTAATACAAAAACTATTATGAGAATAACTAATACCAAGCCACTCGATTTATTCAAGGAACACTATTCCCAAGACAATCAATGTAATATTTCTATTCCCAAGAGTGTTATTCCAATCTCGATTTATTTCTTGAACCAAACATGTTATAAATATAGTTTGCTATATAAATTGCCAATAAATTTTATGTTTACTCGATAGTAGACACTTACATAACAAAATTTTATTAGTTGTTTTTTTACTCTTGTTTTCCAAAAAGAAGGAAAGAAAAGTTTTTGGCTGTCCAACAATATTAAAATGTCGAAGGATATAAGATAATGGAAAAATTGTTAAATAAGCCAATATACTTTTTTATTTTTGTGCAATTAGGTCACTAAATTTAAAAAGTGTGCAATCAAATTATCAAACACGCAAGCAATGTGCAATTAGAATTTTTCTAATTTTTTTTCCGATAGAATCCGAGACTAAATGATATGTTCTAAAAATGGAGTAAAAATTAAAATGTTTTTAACTTAAATTACATTAAAAGAAATCATAAAAATATTTTAATTGATTTTACTTGTTTGATTGATCAATTACATTACATAATGGGAAAATGACACTTTTTCCCCCCTGAGTTATATACTTATAGCACTTTTTCCCCCTCAATTATTCAAGTGGCTGTTTTTCTCCCTAAAATGTTAAATGGACATATTTACACTTAAAATAAATATTTTATTTATTTTTCTTCTCCAACAAATTATGACCATAATTTGGTTCAAACCAAATAAACACTATAGCAACCAAACCGAAATATTCCAATTACAATTTAGAATCGAAACTCGATATTTAGAGTTTATTAAAATCCCGGAACGGACGGTTCATGTTCCGAACTGAAAAAATAAAATACATTTATTGTTGAATTTAGACTATTTTTAAAATAAAACGGTTCAAAATCGCGAATCGGGTCCGGAACCGCCAGTTCACGGTTCAGAATCCAATTTTTTTGATTCATAATTTTAATAAATTGAAATCCAAATATTGGGTTCTAGATCTGAATCATAATCGGAAACTTTTAATTCGATTGCTATAGTGTCCGATTCAGTTCGAACCGAATCGTAGTCATCCCTACGTATACGCAATAATTTGTTGGAGAAGTAAAATAAATAAAATGTTTATTTTAAGGGTATAAATGTCAATTTAATATATTAGGGGGAAAAACAACCACTTTTAGAATAATTGAAGGGGCTAATGTGCTTACCTAAATAATTGAGGGGGAAAAGTGCATTAAATATATAACTCAGGGGAAAAAAGTGTCATTTTCCCTTACATAATTTAGAGTTTATTACCGATTTGGTCCCTTGACTATTGCGAAATTACCGATTTAGTCCTGGACTATATTTCTTACCCAATTAAGTCCTCCAACTATCAAAAAGTTAACCAATTTGGTCTTCAGTTGAGTTAGCCGTCAAACATCTGTTAATTTGAAGGCTAGTTTCGGGATTTTCCTTTACCTGCGCCATCAGTGCTCCATCATCGCATCTTCTACAATCTCCTCTGTGTTCTCCTTCTACAATTCCCCAAATCTCAAGGTCCGTACTTCCTTCCTCTTCCCCTTCATTTTCTTTCCTTCAAATATTAACTTCATTATTGTATGTCTATTTTTCATCCACAATCGATATAAGCAACTAACAAAGTTTAACGCCATGATTTGAATAGAAGAATCGAAGTTTATCAGTTGAAAACTTGAAATACAGACTGCATTATTTTAAAATAATGCAGCTAAAATTTTGGGATTTCTTTTTTTTAAAAAAAAAAAACTTTTCTGTGAAATTGAAGCAGATCGAGGTATGCACATGAATTGGAACTGAACGTTGAGTGGTGGGAAGATTATCATCTTATGCTGTTGAAATTCTACTGCACCGTTACTTTAGTGTGATAATGCAGGCAATTGATTCTTTTAATCCCATGATTTGGGAATTTTCGATAATTGGCGGTGGCATCACCGATTCTCTGTACAGGTATTATTGTTATCATGCTTTTTTGATGTTTTAGCATGCTACGCTGGTGTCTTTGCCCAGTTTACATAGATTGTATTGCTGCAAATTAAAGTAAGATTGGAAAGAGTAAATTGCAGTGCATCTCCATTCGCTTTCTCGAAGTACCCTTCGACGGAACAGAGCACGGGCTCCCGCCGGACGCCGAGACCGCCGACGTTCACTCTTACGATGTCGGGCTATGCCTCCTCGAACTCTCTCCTTCCCTCGAGCCTGCCTTCAGAACATTACTCGCCGATGTGATTCAAGAACGGGGGGCTCCGGCCGCTCTGCGTCGTAGCGTACTTCTTTTTCGGGTGGATGGCCGCCGTGGCGCGCGAGTTCGGAATCTTCCACGCTATTTTCAGCGGCGACGCCGAAGTTTTTCACGTCACTCAGTTATCTCCCAGCTTCGCCATAGCAGACGGAGCTAACCGTTCCTCCGTTTTCCAGCGAAAAAATCTTCCGATATGGGCGGATTCCAATGGGCTCTTGTTCGACATCGGCAAGCTCTGTACTTTACATATCTTTTGGTTCACAGAGCACAATCTCAGCAACCCATATCAGGTATAAATGGCGCACTCATGACGCAGGTGAAGGAAAATTCCTAAATTAGCCTCCAAATTAACAGTTTTTTGACGGCAGACTCAACTAAAACCAAATTGGTTAACTTTTTGATAGTTAGAGGACTTAATTGGGTAAGAAATATAGTCGAGGATCAAATCGGTAATTTAACAATAGTCAAGGGATCAAATCGGTAATAAACTCCATAATTTATAAATGTAATCACTTTTTTTTGAGGAGTATAAATTTAGTAACTTAATTATATAAAAATGATAAGTACAATGACGTATTTTGACACATCTTTTTCTTAAGTTAATTATGAAATTGAGTTTTGGGAAGAATTATGAAATTGAGTTACAGTGATCCCCAACTCGTTTTCCAGTTTTCTATGTAGCAAACTCATTATTCTCATTTCACATACATCTTTCTATTCGCTTTCGGCTTTCTCATTAATGCGAACGTGAAACAGGCTCAAAATCACTAATAAAATCTTCTCAAGTTTAAGAGGAAGTAGAGAAATTTTAGGGGAAATTGTAAGAAGAAAAGGAAAACATGGCTCTGAAGCTAAATGCCCTTAGTTTGCGATCTCATAAGTATTCTACTTCTGCGTACAAACAATGGCGAGCAGCAGCTTTAGATCCTCCAAGGTTGTCATGGCTTCAACCCTTCGCTCAGGAGCTAAGTGAGTTCTCCTTGTTATTTGTTTATTACTATTTTTTTAAATCATATTCAGAAGTTTTTGTTTCATTCTTGAAATCCATCAGTACCCGTTTGATTTTTTCGGTTAATTTGAGCTCTTTTTGGGAGTTTCTTTGTAATTCTGCACAATTTTTGATATGGAATTCCTTGTCTTTGGTCTAATTTGGTTTCTAAATGGTTCAATCTAGTTTGGGTTATTTGATCTTGTTGTTGTTTTTTTTTTTTTTTTTTTTTTTTTTTTTTTTTTTTTGAATTTAACTTTTTCTAAATTGCCTTACATTTTCCAACATTTTTGTGCAGTTAAGTATTCCAATTTATGCAATTCCTTTTGTCTTCATATTGAGTTTTTAAGCACAAAGGGTGAATGTGGTTATGCATCATGTTTGTATAGTTTGATTGGTATACAGATTGACATTTCATTAATTGTCTTTTTCAGTGAAGTGGTAAAATAGAATCCTCATTTGAGTATGGTTTATCAAATACTATGATCATGAGAGCACATGTCAAATAGAATCCTCATTTGAGTATGGCTTGGCATACTTCATTTCACATGGTGCACTATCTGATTATAGAAATTTAATCAATCTATTATGCTGTGGAGAAAACTGCATGCCGTATTGCCTCCTATATGCCTTCAAGATTTTTCATACAATGCTCATGCTTTATCGAACATCCTTTCCTCCTCTTTATGTTTATTATACTTATAGGTTTGAATATGTAGATACCTTTTGAATTAGACCAGTGTTGTTTAACTGATCTGTTCACCTTGGGGGATTTTTCACTAATAATTCTTATTTTTCTTTTCAAAATGATTTAATAATTGCATTTTCTATGTCAATAAAAAACTAGCCAAGTAACTCAACATTTCATTTGTCCATTTAGTTGGGTGTCAGTTGAATTTGTCTTCTTTAGCTTGTGTTGTACCTGTATAGTTATTCAAGGACGGTAGCCTAACTGGATTGATATTATGAGTTGGTTGAGTTATTCAAGGGTGGTAATTGGGATTTAAAGTTTTCAAGTAGTTTCTTGGGAGAAAAGAAATAACCATTGTTGCTAAATATTATACTCGATTTAAAATGGTGAATGTTTATGACTATAGTAGGTTATATATCCTTGTACAGAAAGGCTACTTTAAGGTATACACAGTTTACTGTTATGAATCTACATGTACCGACAAGTGTGAGATGAGGTATGGAGCCAGCTTGTTATGATGTATTTACTTCAGCATGAATTGACTTCCTAATTTACTTTTTTTTTAAAGTTTTAAATCAGCTTTCTTGTCATTCGTTTCTTTTGTATACATATCAAGTATCAAATCCTTACATCTCTCGTCGTGAATTTTAGTGAAGTTGAGAACTTGAAGAAGCCTTTTACTCCTCCACATGAGGTGCATGTTCAAGTAACACACTCTATGCCGCCACAGAAAATTTTAATCTTCAGAGCACTCGAGGATTGGGCTGACCAAAATATATTGACTCTTTTGAAACCAGTTGAAAAGTGCTGGCAACCACATGATTTTCTACCAGACCCTGCTTCAGATGGATTTCACGATCAAGTCCAGGAACTAAGGGAGAGGGCTGTGGAAATTCCCGATGATTATTTTATTGTTCTAGTTGGGGATATGGTCACAGAAGAAGCCCTTCCAACATACCAAACAATTCTTAACACCCTGGATGGGGTTAGAGATGAAACAGGTGCAAGCCTTACCTCTTGGGCTATTTGGACAAGGGCCTGGACTGCTGAAGAGAACAGGAATGGCGACCTCCTTAATAAGTATCTCTACCTTTCTGGGCGAGTTGACATGAGAGCAATTGAGAAGACAATTCAGTACTTGATTGGATCGGGAATGGTAAGTTTTTGATCACTTAGGCTTTCTTTAACTGATTTTTCTGATGTCCATTTAAACCATTTCCAAAATTTTGCTCTCTGAAGCTTCATTAAACATGTGCTTATAATGGTGAAGAGAAGTAGATGACGAGAGACATTATGTTGACCCGTCTGTCTTCTAGTGAATATTAGTAGGCTTTTTGTTCTTTGGTAATTCATCTAAACATGAACCATTTCTCCATCTTAATAATAAGCATGTATACACGTGTGAATGTATTCCTGCTGCAAAATCTTTTATTGGGTTTTTGTGGATGGAAAACATATCGGTAGCTCTGTCACTCTTTTATAAATGTTTACTTAAATATTCATGATTTTATCTGCCTCAGATTCCATTATCATTCTTTTTCGAGAAAATTGTAATTTATGCCCCTCCCTAATATGCCAATTATCAATGTCACCCCTGAATTATTAGTGGTGTAAGTGTTGCCCCTCAATTTTCAAAACGGTACATATAGTGTTCTCCCGTAGTGTAAATGTTGCCTCTCATTTTTTATTTTTCAAAACAGTACATATATTTTCCCCTCCTGTACGGTACGGGAGGGGCAATATATGTACCGTTTTGAAAATTGGGGGGCAACATTTACACCACTAATAATTCAGGGGTGACATTGATAATTGACATATTATGGAGGGGCATAAATTACAATTTCTTTTCCATATACTAATTTCTCGTGTTAACCTTTTTTTTTTTTAATGATTTTGTTTTGTGCAAATAATCATTATAGGATCCTCGGACAGAGAACAATCCTTACATAGGATTTATCTATACATCCTTTCAAGAAAGAGCAACTTTTATCTCTCATGGTAATACAGCCAGACATGCCAAGGAATATGGAGACCTGAAACTGGCCCAAATCTGTGGCACAATAGCTTCAGATGAGAAACGCCATGAGACTGCATATACCAAGATAGTAGAAAAGCTTTTTGAGATAGACCCTGATGGAACTGTATTGGCTTTTGCGGATATGATGAAGAAGAAAATTTCAATGCCAGCGCATTTGATGTACGATGGGCGTGATGACAACCTTTTCAATTTCTCTGCGGTGGCTCAGCGTCTCGGTGTCTACACTGCTAAAGATTACGCAGATATATTGGAGTTTCTTGTGGGAAGATGGAGAGTAGAAGATCTGACCGGACTATCATCCGAAGGTAGAAAAGCTCAAGAATATGTGTGCAGGTTGCCCCCTAGAATCAGAAGACTGGAAGAGAGAGCTCAAGGGAGGGCCAAACAAGCGCCCGCCATTCCATTCAGCTGGATATATGATAGAATGGTGCTTCCCTGATCTGAGTGCGCTGTGGAACAAACGAGGTCATTTCGATTCTAAGTAACATAAAATTTCAATTTCTTGTAGGCTATTAAGCGACCGTAGCATATTATTTTATTTCCAGTCTTATAGAAATCTGCATTTTCGTGTTCATCTATGGTAAGAGATTTTGGTAGGGATGATTATGCAGTGTGTGTTGTAGATACCAGTGTTCTGTTTCGCCATCTTTTAGGCCTGTCTTCTTTGTACTGGGAATGGTATCTTGTTCTTGCAGACATTTGTAACTATAAACTATGAATCTTAAGGCGGCCCTGTTGTTTACAGTCTTTCTTATAGAACCACTGTTGTCATTTTGTACCATCGGGCATGGATTCAATACATGCTTAAAATTGTCACGATGTGTGTGACAAGATAATTGGATAAGTTACCAAGCCTAATCCGGAATACTCTTGGTCTAATTCGAAGCAGTCAAAATAATTAATATAGTCAAATTCGAAGTAGTTAAAAATTTTAGCAATGGTCCTCCGACTATAGTGATTTTCCAAAATTAGTCCCCGACTTTTAATTTGGACACTTTAGGTCCATTGACTTTCAATTTCTTTCAAATTGAGGTCCTTTCGTTAGAATACGGTTCATTAGACTTTAAATGAAGGGGTAAACTCGTCCGTTCACTTGCCTATGTATTATTCTTCGTATTTCTCCCTTCGTATTTCACTGTTATACCTTGTAAACATCTCAATAATAGAGGAACGCACACACGAGTAGTCAGCAAATGGGGAACGACGAGGAACATTTTAGGGTTTCGACTAAGATTATCTTCATATATATCGAGTATACAATGGAGAAATACTAAGAATAATACATAGGCGGGTGAAATGATGAGTTTACCCCTTCATTTAAAATTCAATTAACCGTATTCTGACGAAAGGACCTGAATTGGAAAGAAATTGAAAGTCAAGGGACCTAAAGTGTCCAAATTAAAAGTCAAGGACTAATTTTGAAAAATCAATATAGTCGGAGGACCATTGCTGGAATTAACTCAAATAATTAATATAGTCAAATAGTAATGACTGCATTTATAAATCAATCGGAATACCGCTCCGTCGCTTCATCGTTGGCTGTCAATGGTGCGCCGATGACAATGATTCGATGCATGGACTGCTTCCTTCTCCCGAGGCTATGGTTGCTTCTCGGTCAAGCGGTGTTAGCTCCCACGGCGGACAGTCCACGCGTTACAGCAGGGGGCAGCATCGCCAGGAGAGGACAGACTGGTCGACGAAATCTTCTTTGTAATTGGAGTAGTTTTTTTTTAATTAATTAAAAATGCTTAATGGACAGAGAAATAAGGCCACGTCAGCTTATTAGCGTGCCATGTCATCAGGATTACCGGAAAATCTATAAAAAGTTCTAGACGAAAGAAAAATAATGGTTTGTGGATCTAAATATCACTTATTAAAGATCATGGTGCGGCATTAATAATCGGAAAAGGTTCATAGTGCGGGATGTCACTTTAGCCTATATATATATATATATATATATATATATATATATATATATATATATATAAAATTAGGTTTTGGTTTGGTTAAGGTGCCCAGGTGCGGTTGTGCGGTTTAATCTGGGCCATTCATCTCGCTTAAATCAACGTCCAGGATTACCAAAATTTTAAAAAAAAAAACGCGGTGGCAATTTTGTAATTTTTGCATCTTGGTCAAAATTAAGGTGAGCGGATCAGTGATTAATATGCGTGAGTTTTGTATATAAGATGCGTGAGGTTTGTGCGTAAGGTGCGTGAGGTTTGTGCTTAATGTGCGTGTGGTTGTGCTTAATGTGAGTAGTTGTTAAAACTTAAAGTATGTGAGTTAATAATTAAAGTGCGTGAGTTTTGTGCTTAATGTGCGTGAAGTTGTGCTTAATGTGCGTGAGTTTTGTACTTAATGTGCGTGAGTTTTGTACTTAATGTGCGTGAGTTTGTGCTTAATGTCAGTAGTTGTTGAAACTTAAAGTCTGTGAGTTAATATTTAAAGTGCGTGGGTTTTGTGCTTAATGTGCGTGAGGTTGTGCTTAATGTGTGTGGGTTTTGTATTTAATGTACGTGAGTTTCTGCTTAAGATCTAACACTTAAGGTGCGTGTTTCTATCACTTTAAGGTGCTCCATTTTTAGCTTATGCTTCTTTCTTCCAGACACGAATTTTTTTTTTTTTTAAATTTTCATTGATTTGAACCGTTGATCTAAATTTGATCAACGGCTAAGATCTAACTGCACAACCGCACAGGAAGCTATCCCCGCACCTGAACCCTTCCCTATATATATATATATATATATATATATATATATATGATATGATATGATAATGAATATACGTAGCTATAGTGTAGGTATATTTTTCCATTTGAAGTTAAAAAAACAAAAAAAAGCATTTTTCAATTTTTTGAAAATCTAGAAAATAGGAAAACTGCTTTTCAGTGTTTGAAATAGAAACTATACAAATAAACATGTTTTCTAATTTTTGTTCTTCAATTCTCTAATTTTCTAAAAAGTTAAAAAAAAAATTCTCTAATAATAAGTAAATTGACTTCGAATATTTGATTGGTTTATAAAATAGAAGCAGACTTCAACTAAAGTTGTTAGCAATCAATCAATTGTAGCTATTTAATGCATTCATTTGTTAGTTGTGAAAAAGATCCACTGGGGAACAAGAAATGATTTACACATAACTGTAAATGATTCTCGAGTAGTTGTTAGGTGTTCATACACAATGCATTGTGGTTACGTTGTGGGTTGACACTCTGAAGTGATCAAAAGTCAAGCAAAAAGAGTTGTTGTTAGGTGTTGATGTGGGAATTTTACACAATAATTTGAAATTAAAAAAAAATAATTCAAAAAATTAGTTCGTTAATTTCTCAATTAATCTATGGCGCAATGTGACAACACACTTTTCTTAAAATTGATTCGCTCTTTCTTGAGTGCGTTAGAAGTGTTGAATTGAAGCGTCAGTTTCCCAAAATACAATAATGGATTACAATAGTATATTTGCGCACTCAAATATACTATTCATCGAATTAGAACAAATTAAAAGTAGAATATTTAGAGTTTTACCGGAAGTATTGGTATAATTTTTTAGAAAATTTTTTGGCTCGTAGAGAAAAAAAAGAAAATTTTCATAGTATAAACAATTTTCTGCCCAACACACACACACACACATAAGAGATCGAGTTGGAAGTAATTAACACTAATTTTTTATTTTAAAATCATAACCCCGACTTTAATCTGAAATAGCATTTGAAGTTACAATCGTTGCTCGAGTCGTGACTCGTGAGTGTGTATGAGCTCAAGCTTTTTGGAGCTCATACACAAGGCATTGTGGTAGTGACACACTCTTTGGTGGCCATTTAAAGTCGAGCAAAGAGAGTTGGTGTTGGGTGTTAATACACATGACGTTATGGTAGTGACACACTTTGAGGTGGTCATTAAATTAAAGCCAAGCAGAAATAAATGGACGATGAAGTTGGAGTTCAAGTCATGAGAAAAAAATTATTAAATGACCATAGATGTAGGATGGGGACGGTCCTAAATAGTACAACGTATTCTACATAAGAAGAATTGATGTACTTAAAATATCGGTAGATGTCTTATAATTTTAAAGACTTGTCAATTTATACTATTAATAAACTCATTAACTTTTTTGCCCAAACTAATAATAACATAAAGAATAAAAGACATTTTTTGTCCTAGACTTATAGTGGCGCGGACAATTTTAGTCCTCCTTAAAAAAATCAGACAATTTGTGGACACTCTTATTCTGACGAGAACAATTTTGGTCCTCCGTCAATATTCCCGTTTAGATGCCCTGTCTGAGAGGGGGTAATTGTGTCTTTTCAACATTACTCTCTTCAGTAAGTGCTCTCAATACACAGAGAACTCATACCCGGCTGGAGAGGGCCTATCCCGTTGAGCCGCTGGGTCTGAGAGCCAAAGCTTGCATAAGCACCGGCCACTGCATCCCTTGCTTCAAGCATAAGTCGATGACGTGGACTCGGCTACAATCCGTGAATGCCTTGAGAATGGCTTGGTTAGCCGTGAAGTGCGCGAATTTCAAGTAGGGGCATGTCTCGTAAAAGTGCATCTGGAGGACGTCGGTGTAGGAGGATTCCAGGGTGTCTTGAGGGTAGATTTTGTAAATCCGACGAGCCAAGGCTTCGGCGAAGTAGTTCGCCACTTTTCTCATCCTGCCGGCTTGGGACACGGCGAGGATTCTGATGTGTTTGACTAGGGCATCGGCTAGCTTGAAGTTTTCCTGCTGGACGGCCTCGGCGCAAGCCATCAGCGCATGGACAAGCCTAACACCGGCTTCTTGATAATCGACCATCATCACCGATCGAGGAGTCTCTATAGCCACTGCTCCGCCTCCAATCTCTGCCAGCGATTCTCCACCGCTAAAATCATATCCGGCTGAGGATTTCTGTATTTTATAAGACTCCGAAGACGATGATTCTTTCCCCTTAGTGCTATTACCGAAAATAGCGCCGCTTGGAACCGCCCTCAAATATCATCACAAATCCTCCTACTACCATTTCTGTTGTGCTTATTGCTGGAAAAGCTGATAATATTTACTACCATCTTCCATGGCCATCTCCAGCTGCTCAAGCTTTTGAGCCACGTCCACCATATTCGAAGTCTTTACCTTGTAGCCCAACACCGCCAGTAGCTCATCCATTCCGGCATCCGGCGGATGTTCTTCCCAAATCTTGCCTTTACCCATTAACGACCTCTCCACCTTGGGTCGATCGTGTTCCCTCTTCATTCTACTCTGTGATTTCAGAAAGTTGAGAAATTTACTGTGGATTTCTGCTCAACAAAGCCAGATCATTTCATGTGAGTTCCCAAGCTTTTCAATTTCTGGGTTTTTGCATCAATTTCAGATTGGGGGGTTACTTAATCATTTGGTTACTATTATTATTTTCTCTAGTTTCTGTGGATTCGAGAAAAAAAGAGTGCTCGTGAAGAAGGCGTGAGCTTAAAGAAAGCAAAGAGAGAATAATGTTGAAAAGACGCAATTAGCCCCTCCCAAACGGGGAATCTAACGGGAATATTGACGGAGGACCAAAATTGTCCTTGTCACAATAAGAGTGTCCACAAATTTCTAATTTTTTTTAAAGAGGGCTAAACTTGTCTGTGCCATTATATATAATTCTAGGACCAAAAATGTCTTTTACTCTAATATAAATATTAATAAAGCTTAATTGGTATCAAAATTATATATGAAAATTAACTAATATCTAATGAATTGGCACAACAAATTAAAGTCAAAATGTTATACATGGCTTAATAATTAAAATATTATTAATTTAATACTTAAAAAGGGAAAATGAAAAAGAATCAGTGATATAAAAAATTTATAACGAAGATTGTGTGTAAATAATAGAAACAAATGGGGTATTAATAATTTATTAATTTATTAATAAAGTAAATAAAGCTAGAATCTCATTTGTTTGCGTAAAGATAGAAGATTCCCTTTCTAATTGATTTGCGTAAAGATGAATTTCTTAATTTATTTGTGTAAATATGAATTCTTTTTCCTATTTATACACTTTATTATATTTACATATAGTTGTAAACTTCCAACAAAATTCTGCGTCTCTAGAGGCATGGCTTCAACTTTAATCGTGAAATTTCTCCAAGAAACGAAAGGAATGCATTCAAGGTTAGAGTGGTGCATACCTATGAGATTCCAAAGATAGGTGCTTAAACAATCAAGTCTATAGAGTTCATATTCCACGATGAAGAGGTATTGTATTTGTACTATCGCGTGAATATTTTTTCATTTCAAAAGGTTTTGTTTATGCATATGGTTTTTATTACATTTTTTTACACTTCAATTTCAGGGAACTTTTCTTCATGCACATATTCCTAAAAATTATGTTCAAAAGTATTCGAAGAGATTTAAAGAAGGGCATGTTTACAGGATTATTATTATTATTATTATTATTTTTTTTTTTTGTGGTTATTACTAATTTGTATAGACACAAAACAACCACTTACAGGTATATGTTGCAGTTCTATTCTAACACAGTTGTGAGAAAATTCTAGGATGCAGTTTTCCCTACGCATATTTATGAGAAAGAAGCAAAACAAGCAATGAATGGAAATGAATATAGGATGCAGTTTTGCAGTTCTATTCTACACAGTTGTGAGAAAATTCTAGGATGCAGTTTTCCCTACGCATATTTATGAGAAAGGAGCAAAACAAGCAATGAATGGAAATGAATATAGGATGCAGTTTTGCAGTTCTATTCTAACACAGTTGTGAGAAAATTCTAGGATGCAGTTTTCCCTACGCATATTTATGAGAAAGAAGCAAAACAAGCAATGAATGGAAATGAATATAGGATGCAGTTTTCCCTACGCATATTTATGAGAAAGAAGCAAAACAAGCAATGAATATAGGATGCAGTTTTCCCTACGCATATTTATGAGAAAGAATGGAAATGAATATTACACACGGCTCGGCTCAGATTCTAATTCTTTTTTCTATTGTAGTATGTGTTCAAACATACTTTCTCAACCTATTAAAGCACAAAGAACCAACAACGTCTCCACTAAGGCTCGATCTCATGACATCCCATATGAGAAAGGTCACTACATGCCATCTAAGCACAAGGTGCTTAACATTTCACTGAAAATATAATCGGCAATTATATTATTATAATTATTTATTAAGGAAAAAGGAAATGAATATATTAATATTTCACAAGAAATATAATCGACAATTATATTTGATGGGATATAGACCCACAAGGGCCCACGACCCAAGAAGAGAAGGAAGGAAAGAAAGATAGGCCCAAGAGAGGGAAAGCCTAAAAGACGGGCGCAAACATGGCAAAGGAGTCGGCGCGAGTCTCAGGTCGGCACGAGCCTCCAGTCGGCGCGAGTTGGGGGTCGACCGGAAGGGTAGCCGTTAGCATTGAAGATGCCTCTTTAAATCTTGGTCAAACGAGCAGTTGGGAAGCCCAGTAACGATAGCCCAACGGCCCCAAAGTAGTTAATGAGCCTATTTATGGGCCTTTATGAACGCATTTAAATAAAGGGATAGCCCACTATAAAAAGGGTTCCCAATCAAACTGTAAGGGCAAGTTTTTGGAGGTGGAAGAATCACAGAAAAGTCAGAAACACTTTAGCAATTTTACTCAGTCCCTTTGTGGACCACTTAGCTTTACTTTGAAAGGTGAATCCACCAACCACGGTTGTGTTGGACCTCCCTAGGCCCAAAAACCCTAAAACCAACATTGGCGTCGTCTATGGGGACACGACAAAAAGTTACGTTTGCTTCCGTGATCGAGAGAAGAGTCGAGGGATAAAGCAGAAAGCCAAGCCGCCAGGGGTAAAGGCTAGAAGCAATGGCTGAGGATCGAAGTCACGCCTCGGATTATAACAGCGCACCAAGGGCAGACTTACGAAATCAGTTGAACCAACAAAACTCGCAGAGTCAGGGAGGTGATTCGGCACCTCGGAATCAGCTTCCGCCGTTAATGCCTCTTACTCCCGCACAGATTGACGCCATCGCTCGAGCCGTGGCTACGCAGACTTGAGAACCAAGGGAACCATCGATCTCCCGATCGCCGAACCCGTAGCCATAGAACCAACATCCGCCCCAGAATTCTGATGGTGATAGGCAAGAGAATTGGAGGGCGGATGACCCGCCAGCCTGATCTCTGCATTCGAGGCTAGGCCCAAACGTCGCTCGCCGTTCGGCAAAAGAATAGTTGGGTAGAGGAGCACCCAGCCAAGTGCGGTCAGGTTGACAGAATCAAGGGATCGCCCGAGAAAGGGAAACCCGTTCCAGAAGAACCAGAACTCGGGGTTAGCAAGCTGGAAGGCACGCCACAGAGGAAAACCCACAGGACGAGTCCTAGGTGGGGGAGAGCACTGAGTCCACCGGGAATCGTACCGAAAACCCAGACAAGATGGCTTACTTAGCCCAAGAGATACGCAACTTGAAAGACTAGATGGAAGGCAGAGTTTAAAAGCCCGGTAGAGCTCTGCTCACCGCCTTGCCGTTCTCAGCAGAGATAATGTTGTTCAAAATACCCGGTAACTTCAAGTTCCCGGAGCAGGCTACCTTCGATGGGACGGGAGACCCACACGAATATCTCTTGAGTTACCAGGCGAAGATGTAGGTGTTGGGCGTTAGAGACCCGGTCATGTGTCGCGCCTTTTTGCCGACCCTGAAAGGGCCCGCGCAGAGGTGGTTCATTGCCTTGCCATCAGGATCGATCCGCAGTTTTGAGGGTCTAGCAGACCATTTCATGAGCCAATACGCCGCAAATATCAAGCCCCGAAAGACCTCACGCACCTCGGTGACATCTACCAAGACGAGGGGGAACCGCTTAAAATTATTTGGCCCGATGGCAAAAGGAAATCCATGCCATAGGGGGGGTCGAGGATCAAACCGTGCTCACATTTTTCATCGAGTCGCTACGATCCGGGTAGCTGTACCGCGACCTGCGGGACAATCGGCCAGCCACATATGCGGAGGCCATCCATATGGCCAATAAGCGGGCTAACACAGAGCAGGCAATTAAGTACAAACGATAGCGAGAGGTCGGCGGAGTTTCTGGAGGGAAGCGATCGAATGGTGAGGTGAGAGAAAGGCATCCGAGTGATCGGCCGGGTCACCAAGAGGGAAGACGTTCTTACGACAGAATCGCTGCGCCTTCCTATCGATCGCCACCCTAGTGTCTGGTGCATGAAATTAAGGCCGACGCACCGACGCCGCCGTCTCCATCGAGTGATTGCCCGGAGGGAACAGACCCCGAAAAATCGACTAAGTATTGTCGGTATCATAAGTCGTACACCCACAACACCGAGGAGTGCTATTACTTGAAGAAAATCATGGAGGGGATCATCCAGCAAGGGACTCCGCCTCTCAACAGTGGCGGAGGAAAACATCCTCCCAAACTCTGGTAAACGACGACCCCTCTGGGTCAACCGACCTGGATCGTGGCAAGCGACCAGCCTCCGCAGAAGACGAGGTGCAGTGGAAGCAAAAACGGGTCATTAACATGATCGTTGGTGGCCTAGAAGGGGGCGACTCGTCTAACACTCAAAAGACGTGGGCCTGGCAGCTATTTGTGGGCACTCGCGGTGGATCCCGGCCACCAACCCGTAATTCAAAAGAAAAGATACTTGGCTAACGACCAGCGTGAGTTCGTAAAAGGGGAAGTCGACACATTGTTGGTCGCTGGCCATATTCGTGAGGTAAAATATCCTGATTGGCTAGCCAACGTGGTACTCGTGCCCAAACCGCCCGCTTGGAGAATGTGTGTCGATTACACCGACCTTAATAAGGCCTGCCCAAAGGATCCCTTTCCCTTGCCGAGAATCGACCAGGTCCTGAGGAGCGAGGAGATTCATCTCTAACTCTTCGCGGCGCCATTGCGATGTCCTTTGAACATGACCAGAACATATCATTCTTGTTAGCACGACTAAGGGTTAGCTGATTCTAACTTTTCTACTCTTAAGATAAAGCTCGCAACAAGCAAAGCACACAAAACAAACAAAGACACTTCTTCTCTACTACTTTAACAACTTCTCACAGGCAAACTTCTCTTCGACACTTTAACTCTCAAACTCTTGGTTTTTCTCTTTCGACTTCCCACTTCTAACTTTTTTTACTTTGCTTACTTTAGATAACAAAAGCACAATAAGCACATTGGTAAAACACATAAGAAATTTACAACAAATCAAGGAACTCACAACGTCACCGCGTTCCTAATCGATACGTAGAGCTTCTCTTAACACCGAATCTCACACTTAGTCACTGAACTTGAGGCTTTCTCATCTTAATTCACAACTTAGGGTTCTTTCCCTAATCTTTTCCTTCCTATGATTTCATTTAAGTTCATCTTTGTAACTTATCCTACGTAGGATTCCAACATAGAAGTCATTTCCTAATCGGTCCTTCTTAGGTTTTCCACTTAGAGTTTCTATACTCAATCATAAGAGTCAAACTTCCTAAGTCTCCCGTGGTTCGTACTGCTCTGATACCAACTTGTAACACCTCACTTTTCAAAATCTTAATTACAATTCTAAACCATAATTAACATAAACTAAGCAGCGGATAAACAACTTAATAAGTTAACTAGTGGGGATGTCACCGCCACAACCACCACTCCGTGGTGATTGCATAGGCTAAGGATGGAACTAGAATAAAAATAAAATAACTAACATCCATAAAACTAAATCGAAAGTCATAAGGGGAAAAAACACTCCCCGATGTCTACATCATCAAACAACATAAGTCTACAAATCCGACAAAATAACATCATGATAAAATTAAAGTACTAAGAGTTTAGACTACTAGAACTACTAGACTAGTCTAACTCGATCACCTCTCAATGCTGGGCCCACCTGAAAGGGCTTTTACAAACAACACATAGAGAAATAGGAAAACACCCGTTAGCACGAAGCTAAGTATAACCACACTCAACCCTGTAAAGTACTATAGAGTATACTTTTGAAAAACATTTGTTCACATTCATAATCAACAAACTCATCACGTAGGCAACTATAGTTACATCACAGACTTTCTATATGCTTGCAACCTATAATATCAACAGGCATGCTTCAATACAAATGACTCAACAACACAAATACTCCAACACATGAATATCACAACAAACCCCTCATAAAGAACTCATGCTTACAAGCGATTTCATAATATTAAAACAATACGAAAACTATCATCATGCTTTCAAATTTTCATCATGCGAAAAGGATATACAAGACTTCAAAATGCAACTAAGCAATCATACTCATAAACAAACTCGACTAATCATTCTCATTATGCAAACTCATGCAATACTATACTCATATGAAATCTCGTGCAATACTATAAGTCTACACGTACACTCGTTTATAAAAATAGAATATTTTTCAGTGGAGGTCTCTTTGAGTCATAAAAACTTGCTTTCTTTCTTTCTTTTCTTTGAGTCGCAATGACTCACTTCTTTCTTTTCTTAGAGTCTCAATGACTCACTTCTTTCTCCATAAATGGATGAGGTAGGAACTTCACCATAGTGTGAATGAACCTATTCGGGCACGGCGTTTAGCCGACCTAATACTCTGCTCGTCCACCGAACCACTCTCTTGGTTCTATGCTCAAACTCTGTGGAATCAGGTATCGAACTGTTAGCGTGCACACCCCCTGACCAGGATTCCAAGCCTAGCGAGCAGTTTCCAACCTCGTAACGTGGGAATACACCGCGTTACATATACTGGTACCGCAATGTCCAAAAAATCATCCGAGAGGACATAGTCCAAACGGGGTCCTCCAAAACCTCACTGATATAGATAATATATAAATATATCTCTCATGCACCAAACTTATGCATGCCACAACTCAACAATTTCACAATGCAACAAAGTAATGATATACCACATGCTCATGAGTTTTGAAACTAGTACTAGGGCTCACGTTGGCCATTTATGCACTTTTGAAACATGATATACTTGGAATGCCAAATACTATACAACATGCTTCAAATCCATATATATAGATCATAAAATTCTCAAGAATACAATATCACGCTCGACTTGCAACATATCATATTCTATATATTTCTATCATCAAAATATACTCCAAATCCCATTGATCAAACAACACATTCTAGTCATGCTTTTTCTAATAAGTCATATTCTCAAAGTGATCATGCTTCTCTACTCAAACACATAAATAATCATCAGGGAAACAAAGCAAAGCATTTCTCATTACAGTGAACTTCAAATATACATACTGTGAAGCAAATTCATCAATAAATCCATCATAACATGCTTATTTCTAATCCAAATTCAATGAAATCAAAGTCAAAACGTGCGTCGAGACGGCCTCGAGGTACCGAGCCACAAGGGCCCATGACACCTAGCCCGAAACGACACGTAGCTGAGCCACAAGGGCCCGGCCACTGCACAGACCATACTCAGGGACCAGGGGGCGGGGCTCACCAAGAGCCGCCCCCTCAAGCCGCTACAACGCCGGGCCTAGGCAACGGCCCTCTCTTAGGGCTGTGCCCTAGGCCCGGCTGGCCACAACTCTAGCCAACGGTCCCCTTGATGGGTCATTAGCTAGGGCCGTTGTATTCATCTAGTGCACATTGTCTGTGCACCAGATGGTCCATTTCATCTGCAAATCAATTCCAACACATCCAAAACATTATCAACACATCATAGACAAGTAATAGATCACTTCCTAGCTCACACACAACAAAAATCTACCATTTCTACAAGTAAATACCTAAAATAGTCCCTCGACTATAACTAAATTCACAAATTGGTCATCGACTATTGATTTCAACAAATTAAGTCCTTAACTTTTCAATTTTGACCCAATTAAGTCCTCCGTCCATTAGACCGTTATCTCTGAGGATATTTATGTAATTGCAAAGCTCCTTCTCACTTTTTAGCAGTATATCCGTGTCTTCTAGCTCCAGCAACGCCTGCTGTTCTCTGGGCGTGCCTTCCAACGTGCTTCCGACGAAGAACGAGAACGGCATCGGAAAAAGGTTCCGCCGCAGATCTTGCACCTCTTTTTCCGGCTTGCCGTTAAGCCTGTTGGATAATGAGATCACGTCTTTCATATACGTTTCAACTTCGGAGGGTGAGCGATTCGAGATCCTCCTCCCCGTCACGTGGTCGGTCCTCTAGCCACGTGACCTCCACCACCAAGTACGGCTTGGTCCGGACAAGCTTTGTGACCTGGAACCGCTCCTGGCCTTTGTAGATTAGGAAGAAGCGGTCGTCGACGAGGCGCCCGCGCTTCACCACTTCCCCGACGTAGCCCACCTCGGTGGCGTCGGTGGCGCTATCGGAGTAAATGGCCCCGAATCGGATATCGGTCTGCAGCAGAGTGTGCATCATGATTCGATATTGAAACTCGAAGATATGAAGCGGAAGCATTGTGCCGGGGAAGAGCACTAACTGCAGAGGCAAAAGCAAGAGCTCAACTACGTCATCCAATTTGGGACAGCTAATGTGGTGCTTCTCGGAGAAGGACGACGCCGAGCAGCGAAGCGAACTGAGTGGAGGGTGTAGGAAGCAGAGAAAAACTTGTTAAAGTCGAGCGTAGGGGTTAAATATAACGGTCAACAAACGGTCAAATAGACGGAGGACTTAATTGGGTTAAAATTGAAAAGTTAAGGACTAATTGGTTAAAATTAATAGTCAAGGACCAATTTGTGAATTTAGCTATAGTCGAGGGACCATTTTGGGTATTTACTCCATTTCAACTCAAGAAACTAGGCTTCACAGAGCCAAAAATTAAAGAGGGAGTCCATGGGGTTATACTTTTGTAGACTTCTTCTTCTTGCTTGGATTCCCCATCTTCCCAAACTAGCTACACCCTCCTTCACCTCCTAAACATCTCAAACAAACCACACATTAACTTACTACCAAGTTCTCAGAGAAAGGAAGAAAGCTTAAGAGAAATGGGAGGCTAGGATTGAATGGAGAAAGATGAAGAAGCTTACTGTGTTATCTCTTGATTTGCAAAGCTGAGATATGGGAAGCAAAGAGTGGAATCAAAGAGGCAATTGTCTGATAAGGGTTCAATTTATAGGAGCACAAAACCCTAGGTTGATCCCATATGATTGGTTGATGTCAAAAGTGTAATTCCTTTGGCTAAAAGATGAATCAGGAAGAGTTTTGGATGTCTAGTGGTCCACCATGCTCCATGGACCAAGGGCTAGAATTGCTATTTAAAATACATTGGGGTTGAAAAGGAATTTTTCCAAAAATTTTTCTAGATGAACACTTGTTTAACGCTTCTTAGAATTCTCCCGATCTCACTCAGATTGGTTTCTCAGTTTAAAACTTGGTACACGAAGTACCCGAAAATTTAGGATTTTGGAAATAAAATAAGTTTTGGTGTTGAATTGATTTAAAATGTGTTCAAAATAATTTATTCAAACACCAATTTATCGCAAAAATTTTTTAATGGAGTGCAAATGGTTATTTTGGAATTTCTTAAAATTGAATTTATAAAATTAAATTTTGGATTGTCACATTCTATCCCCCTTAAAAGAAGTTTCGTCCCGAAACTTAGAAGAAACGAGTAGGTCAAATTTTCAAAGGGTAGAAGGAGATACAACAAAGAGGCTAGGAATTTCTGTTGGAACATTTTTGGAGGATTTAGGAATCTCTGAGTTCTCGTCTACTTAGCTAAAACTTAAGCAACTAAACACATAACGAATCTATTAACTGAGCTCAAAAGCTTAACTAATTGCCTTGATCAAAGCCTCCCGAAGAACCTCCTGGCGGCATGTACCTAGGATCCCATCCGTAGGGAGTCCATCTTTGCACATTTTCAATTTCCATTCTTTCTTCCATCACAGCTGCCCTTTGATCAAAATTGGCAAATCCATAATTCACTTGAGCACTCAGATTGTCAAATCCGTTATTGATCATGGCATACAAGTCCTCGTAAGTGGGTCCTCGAGGTCCACTCATATATCCCTCTTGTGTTCCCGACGGGGTGGCTGCAACTGGTGCTCCCTCATTATCATCCCCATTCCTTGATCGGCTCCCATAGCATTCCCTTCACCACTAGCCTCAACTATATGCCCAGATTCAATCCTAACATTCGACCACTTTCTTTGTGGCACATTCAAACTAACCACAAGAGCAATTCTTTCATCCAAAGGCTTCTTGGCAATGTCCGCCAGGGTCAGGTACTTGTTATTAGTGGTCTGGTACAACTCATAGTATCGCAAATTTGCGGCATTCAAAGCCGTCCTGGTGGTTCTTTGTATCCTCTCTCTCAACTCGGGCAAATTCATCTTCTTAAAAACCCAACTCAACATCATACCATAGGGCAAATTTTTCCCGATTTAAAGTAAGACATGTGCTTAAGGATCAAAACTGGCAGATTTATCCCACGTCCGAACCTCAACATGAAAGCAATCGTACAAGTCCAACTACCAATCTCTGTGGAGTTGTTCCTACATGGGAACAAGTACTCCTCTATCAATAATACCAACAACTTCTTCTCTCCGGTCAACGTGGGTCTCTCAGGGCGGTATTCCTTAGGGAATTCTTCCCTACTACCGGTCATATATCTCAAATATTCATGATACGTCAACCCTTTGTGGGCAACCCAATCGTCCCGGTCATACATGTCCAGTCCATCTAATGGTAGGTCAAACCAATGGGACAACTTCTGTGGTGTTAATTCGACTTTTGTACCTCTCACATTAGAGGTAATCATAGTCACACCCTTCTTATACTTCGTGGACAAGTTTTCATAAAACTCAATCACCAAATCTGGATAAATTTCTTCTTGAATTCTCAAAAATTTCCTCAATAAACCCCGACTCTCCAGTATACTATTAAAATCTTCAGAAAATTGCTCAGGAAAATAAGTTTTACCTCCTATTACTGAGTAGGTAGAGCCTTCTTGGCTGGTTCCCTCCACTTGTTGTTTTCCTTTTGCCATTGTAGTCTAAAGCTTCTTGACTTGAACTTGCTCAAATTGAAGTGGATGACCTAACTAGTATTTTTCTTGCACTTAGGATAGCTTGTGGAAGAAACTCTTGAAGTTCCCTTGATTAATGATGGTGTTTTGAAGGAGATAGGTTTTTTGTTGGGGTAGAGGCAGAATGCAACGTAAGGAAGGAGATGAAATTTTGCTTGCAAGGGGAAAACTGAGCGGAGGAAAAGGGGGTTCCACCGGGGCTAGGGCACGACACTATGAGCCCCGGTCCGAGGCCCGCTGTCAGCGAGTCTGATACGGCCTCAGGTTACGAACCGTAACGTGGTCCGTGACCACATCCCGTTACACGGAATGGGGCCTGCTCTGGCCCGTGGCCTAGACCCGCCCTCCGGGTCGGGTATTTGGCCCCAACTTCTTTCGGTCCTCCGACTTTGTCAAATCTTCAAATCGGGTCAAAATTGGATATGGTCCTCGACTTTAATAAACCCAGATTCTTAGTCAATCCTTTGACTTTTAAATCCTTTCCGGGAATTGCTTGTCCAAATTCAAACTTAAATTAGACTCTTATCCAAATCTTTCCTCGTCGTTTCTTTCTTTTCCCCGTTTTCACTTCTATTTCGGGAAACAACTCTTCTAGTTGAACTTTAATCGTTTCCTAACAATTTCATTCATACTTAGACCTATTTTTATTCTTCTAATCTCTTGTTCATTTATTCATAGTACTCATGTCAATACTTTCTCTAAAGCACTCCTAATTAACTTTCTTAAAATCTAGACTAAGCACAACTTTCAACAACTTGCAACAATTTTCTCAAGTATACACACCCAATTAAGCATTCATGCAAGAATCAACACACTCATTCCAAATTAGAGTGTTACCTTTCTCAAGATTGTGGCCACCAGCCTGAGTCTGTCCCATGACCATGATCCTCCCTGGTCCAGCTCCTCCTGTACGTCCTTGCTGCGCTCCACCTCGTCCATGATTCCCATTCCTGTGCGGACCTCCTCTCGGTGGATACCCACGACCCATTGCTTCATACGGTGCCTAACTCATCGGACCTCTAGGTGGCTGGTTCAGGATCGTGCCATGAGATCCCTCCGTCCTCGGATATCGACATGTAGCAGCTCTATGGCCCGGCCTTCCACACTGGAAACAAATCACGGGCATCCCTCCACAAGTGGTCCTAGGGTGGTCCTTGCCACATCTCGGGCACACCGTACCCCTCTCACTAGGTGGTCCTCCAGCTCCAACTCCCTGTCTCATCGTCAGATTTTTCCTTTCGCCGCCTCGGTTGTCAAACCTGCTCGTCGGATTGAACCTGTGCCCCTTGTTTGACTGTGAATCCACGCCCTCATTCTTTTTCTTCAATCCCTGCATAGAGATAGTATCATAAAGAGCATATAAGGTCGCAGTTCCATTTCAATTTATTCACAACATCATTCAATCATCATTCAAGTTTCACAAGCACACTTTGGTGGCGCCATGAGACCAATCGCATGCCCCGAACATGAGGGTTAGTGCATATAGCACTAACACAGCCCCGCAGCACCCTACCTCATACCACAGCATGAAGGGGTTGATCGCAACCAACCGTATAGACCGCCGATAGTTCGACGGCGGATCACAGCCCTACACACCGCTGACGCGCTCAGTCGGTGGACTGCGATCCTCTTTTGGGGACTACGACCCTACACACCGTTGACGAGCACAGTCGGTGGATCGTAGCGAATCAAGCCCTACACACCTCTGAGAGACTCAGTCGGTGGGCGATGATCCTCGGAGACTACGACCCTACACACCGCTGGCCCTTTACTCGGTGGATCGTAGCCGACCATAGCCCTACACACCGCCTGATCACTCATTCGGTGGGCTATGACCTTCCTCAGGCTGGTGGCCCTACACACTGCTGGCGCGTCCAGTCGGTGGACCATCTGCACATAAGGCCCATGTGGGCTGTAGCCCAAGAAATGCATCACTGACCGCAGCCAGGAAAATGAACCGCAGCTCATAAGTAACCAATTTGACTACAGCCAACTTCTGAACCGTAGCTCAGGAACATTCAATTTGATCGCAACCAAATTGGGGAATCATGCATCACATAACACCTTGTAGCACGTAATAGCACATCGGGAAGGGGGAGACGTATAAATAAACTTACGTGTGATCATTCACATACTAAGAGTAGTCCTAAGGGGTTCATGCATCCTCCGCCTAGGCCAACGGGTTACCGATTCACTAGCATGCAATTCCTAAGACTCTTTTATCCTACGAATGGCACCCGAAACATCAAACTAGACTCAAGCACGACAAAAGGGGTCCGTTGGGACACCATGGAGAATGGGGAACATCAAACGGGGAAGCCGAGGACCCGGGGTGGGTAACACACCAGCGGGTAGCCGGTGGGCGGAGGGCCACCCGCCGACTGCCCGCCGGCCGCGATCTTCCGGGCAGTGGGTGGTCGGCGGTGGCGGTGATTCTCGGGCAGCGGGTAAGTGGCGGGTTCCCCTACCCCCACCTACCCCCACTGACTCTTTCATCAAATAACGCGTCCCGGGATCCCTTGTGGAACCCGAAACCATGCTTAGACACTTTTAAACGTAAATAACGACACCACATAGGCAATTAACGGTTCAAAAGCAAGAATCATATTGAACATATCCTAACATGACTTCTAAACATAACAACACCCGAACATGCGAATTCCCACCCAAATATGAATCAAGAACATCACAATACAAATTCCCAATCCAACCTAGGGCTCTAATTCCCATCCAAATTACCAAGATCATATTTTGTCTCTAACACCAAGAAACGTCAAGATTTATCAAGAATTATCACATAAACATCAAGAACCTCTTTTTAACATCAAGATCATCAAGATCACATATAAAATTATCACATCAATCAAATAAGATTATATCATGATTATTATAAAGGAATTCATCAAGACGCAAGCATATAGAGGGAGCCAAAGAAGGAGACTATAGCAAGGAAAATAGGTTTTGTTGAGACATGGGTTACCTTTTAGCCTTAATTAATTTCCTTGGCTATGAAGGGTCTTTCTTGAAGATTTCTTCTTTCTTGATTTCTCCTACGGGAATTCTTGTGTGGTGAGAGTTTATTGTGGTGTGAGTTCTAGGTGCCTCTTATGTCCCTATTTATATATCTAAAAGTCCTAATTAGGGTCTAAATGGTATGGGCTTGCCACTTCCATTCCTTATAGGACTAAGGGGGTTGGTTTTAGGGATAAGGGTCCATGGACTATGGTGGACCCCCTTTTAGTTAATTAATGGATTTTAATTCTCTTTTTATGGTGAGTAATTAATTAATTAATTTGGTTTTAGGGGTCGTAACACGGGGTGTTACATGGACAGTCGAGCTCCCTTGCTCGAGATGCAAGAACTCTTCATACTTAGCAGCTTTAACATGCTCCGGATATAATCTCTCCCTCAGTACCGTCTTGAACATCTCTCAGTCGAACCCTTCTCTCGCCTGAGCAGTCAGTCCCTCCATCACCCACCAATGATCGGCCTCTCCCTGGTGGTAGTACACTGCAGCCTCTACTCGCTGATCCATCGGGCAACCTACCACATCGAACAGCTTATCAAACGTACGAATCCAACTCTCGAGAACCTCCGAATCCTCCTGGCCTAAGTAACTCGGTGGGTTGCGTCCCGTGATCCTCCTAGACATATCTCCGCCACCATTGTTTCCATTTAGCAAGGCGGCTCCGATAGTCTGAGTCAACTGGGTGAGCTGGCGCAGGCTCTCTGTCAGGTCAGTAGATGTTGACGCTCCAGGTCCTGAGGAGCGAGGAGATTCCTCACTAACTCTTCGCGGCGGCATTGCGATGTCCTTTGAACATGACCAGAACAGATCATTCTTGTTAGCACGTCTAAGGGTTAGCTTATTCTAACTTTTCTACTCATAAGATAAAGCTCGCAACAAGCAAAGCACACAAAACAAACAAAGGCACTTCTTCTCTACTACTTTAACAACTTCTCACAGGCAAACTTCTCTTCTACACTTTAACTCTCAAACACATGTTTTTTCTCTTTCAACTTCCCACATTTAACTTTTCTACTTTGCTCACAACAGATAACAAAAGCACAATAAGCACATTGGTAAAACACATAAGAAATTTACAACAAAGCAAGGAACTCACAACGTCACCGCATTCCTAGTTAATACTTAGAGCTTCTCATAACATCGAATCTCACACTTAGTCACTGAACTTAAGGCTTTCTCATCTTAATTCACAACTTAGGGTTCTTTCCCTAATATTTTCCTTCCTATGATTTCATTTAAGTTCATCTTCTTAACTTATCCTACTTAGGATTCCAACTTAGAGGTCATTTCCTAATCGGTCCTTCTTAGGTTTTCCACTTAGAGTTTCTATACTCAATCCTAAGAGTCAAACTTCCTAAGTCTCCCGCGGTTCGTACCACTCTGATACCAACTTGTAACACCCCACTTTTCAAAATCTTAATTACAATACTAAACCATAATTAACATAAACTAAGCAGCGGATAAAAAACTTAATAAGTTAACTAGTGGGGATGTCACCGCCACAACCACCACTCCATGGTGATTGCACAGGCTAAGGATGGAACTAGAATAAAAATAAAATAACTAACATCTATAAAACTAAATCGAAAGTCATAATGGGAAAAAACCACTCCCCGATGTCTACATCATCAAACAACACAAGTCTACAAATCCGACAAAATAACATCATGATAAAAGTACTAAGAGTTTAGACTACTAGAACTACTAGACTAGTCTAAGTCGATCACCTCTCAACGTTGGGCCCACCTGAAAGGGGTTTTACAAACAACACATAGACAAATAGGAAAACACTCGTTAGCACGAAGCTAAGTATAACCTCTCTCAACCCAGTAAAGTACTATAGAGTATACTTTTGAAAAACATTTGTTCACATTCATAATCAACAAACTCATCACGTAGGCAACTATAGTTACATCACAGACTTTCTAGATGCTTGCAACCTATAATATCAACAGGCATGCTTCAATACAAATGACTCAACAACACAAATACTCCAACACATGAATATCACAACAAACCCCTCATAAAGAACTCATGCTTACAAGCGATTTCATAATATTAAACAATACGAAAACTATTATCATGCTTTCAAATTTTCATCATGCGAAAAGGATATACAAGACTTCAAAATGCAACTAAGCAATCATACTAATAAACAAACTCGGCTAATCATTCTCATTATGCAAACTCATGCAATACTATACTCATATGAAATCTCGTGCAATACTATAAGTCTACTCATACACTCGTTTATAAAAATAGAATACTTTTTTGTAGAGTTCTCTTTGAGTCATAAAGACTTGCTTTCTTTCTTTCTTTTCTTTGAGTCGCAATGACTCACTTCTTTCTTTTCTTAGAGTCGCAATGACTCGCTACTTTCTCTATAAATGGACGAGGTAGGAACTTCACCATAGTGTGAATGAACCTATCCGGGCACAGCGTTTAGCCGACCTTATACTCTGCTCGTCCACCGAACCACTCTCTTGGTTCTATGCTCAAACTCTGTGGAATCAGGTATCGAACTGTTAGCGTGCACACCCCCTGACCAGGATTCCAAGCCTAGCGAGCAGTTTCCAACCTCGTAACGTGGGAATACACCGCGTTACATATACTGGTACCGCAATGTCCAAAAAATCATCCGAGAGGACATAGTCCAAACGGGGTCCTCCAAAACCTCACTGATATAGATAATATATAAATATATCTCTCATGCACCAAACTTATGCATGCCACAACTCAACAATTTCACAATGCAACAAAGTAATGATATACCACATGCTCATGAGTTTTGAAACTAGTACTAGGGCTCACGTTGGCCATTTATGCACTTTTGAAACATGATATACTTGGAATGCCAAATACTATACAACATGCTTCAAATCCATATATATAGATCATAAAATTCTCAAGAATACAATATCACGCTCGACTTGCAACATATCATATTCTATATATTTCTATCATCAAAATATACTCCAAATCCTCCAAATCCCATTGATCAAACAACACATTCTAGTCATGCTTTTCTAATAAGTCATATTCTCAAAGTGATATATATATATATATATATATATATATATATAAATATATATATATATATATATATATATATATATATGTGTGTATATATATATACATACATATATATACATATGGGCATACAACAAATTAATACCAGGCACACAACTTAATACATAACGGCACACAAGAATACATGTAACCATCAGGTTTCGAACTCAGGCTCTATAAATTAACAAATCTAGCACGCGACATACAAACTGTGGCACACGACTACAATCGACCATTTACACGACATATCGGATAATGACACACACTACATTTGTTCTCACAGTCCTCTATAATATACTTGTCCTCATTTGAATACACACACACAGATATATATATATATATATATATATATATATATATATAGGAAAACCATTTTGAAGCCGGAAGATATATACTTAGGAGACTCTAGCTTTAAAACCAAGAATAGACTCAACAAGTAGGGACAATCACATTAAACAGTTATAATCATGCATTTAAAGATACTAGCATATATCCTAAAGTCACAAGATTATTTCACATCATTCATATCATTATTCCATCATTATCTCAACACATAAGCACACTTTGGTGGCATCACAGGACCAATCGCATGCCCATACATGAGGGTCAGCGCTTATAGCGCTAACACGGCTCTGCAGCACCCTGCCTCGTATCGCAATACGAAGGGGTTGATCGCAACGAACCGATGAACTGCAGCTCATCGTAACATTTGATCGCAACCAAACGGTGGACCGCAGCCCAAAAAGTGTATTTCTTATCGCAACCAGATTATGAGTCGCAGCTCATGTATAACATTTTATCGCACCCAAACGATGGACCGCAACCCTGTATAATATTTATATACCTGACCGATCGCAACCGGCCTGGTTAACAGCCGATGGTTCTCAGCCCATCCAACTGCCCGTATAGCCAATTTGTTCGCAAACAAATTGGGGTATCATGCACACATAACACATAGCAAGCATAGGCAACCCATATTAGCACATTGGGAAGGGGGACAAAACGTATAATAAACTTATGCGTGGTCATCCACATACTAGGAATATTCCTAAGGAGTTCATACATCTTTCACCTAGGCCAACGGGATACCAATTCAACTAGCATGCAATACACAAGACTCTTTTATCCTACGAATGGTACCCGAAACATCACACTAGACTCAGGCACGACAAACGGGGTCCGTTGGGACACCTCAGGGGTTGGGGAAACATCAAACGGAGAAACCACCATCCCACATTGGGAATTTCCAGCGGGTGGCCGGCGGGTAGAGGACCACCCGCCGGCGGCGAACTGCTGGGCAGCGGGTAGGTGGCGGGTTCCCCTACGCCCACCTACCTCCCACTGACACTTTTGAAATATTCCGGTCCCGGGATCTTTCGTGGAACCCAAAACCATGTTTAGACACTTTTACACACAAACGATGACACCACGTAGTCAAATAATGGATCAAAACCAAGAATCATATTGAACACATCCTACATGACTTCTAAACATAATCAACACCCGAACATGCGAAATCCCACCCAAATATACCAAGAATATCACAATACGAAATTCACGATTCAACCTAGGGCTCTAATCATATTTAAATCACAAAATCATGTTTCATCTTTAAAATCGAGAACATCAAGATTTATCAAGAACAACACACAATTATCAAGATCCTCTCATAATCATCAAGATTATCAAGATCAACACATAAGATCATCTCATCAACATCAAGATCATATCATAAAAGATTTATCAAGACACAAGCATAGGAATTCATATCAAAGGAGCCAAAGAAGAAGATTATAGCAAGGAAAATAGGTTTTGTTGAGACATGGGTTACCTCTTAGCCTTAATTAGAATCCTTGGCTATTAAGGTTCTTTCTCTAAGATCTCCTCTTCTCGATTTCTCCTACGTTTGGTGATAGGGGAATTCTTGGGAATTCTTGTGTGGTGAAAGCTATTGTGGTGTGAATTCTAGGTGCCTCCTATGTCCTTGTATATATCTAAGAGTCCTAATTAGGGTCTGAATGTTATGGGTTTACTAATTCTATTCCTTATAGGACTAAGGGTTTGGTTTAGGGATAAGGGTCCATGGTCTATGGTGGACCCTTCCTAATTAATTAAGGGAATTTAATTCTCTTTTAAGGGTAAGTAATTAAATAATTAGTTTGGGTTAGAGGCCGTAACACGGGGTGTTACAAGTGGTGCCAACCGCCAATAATTCATTTCCGCCAATCACAATCTCATCATCATCATTCACACGGGCCATTGCGCAATGACCACGATACTCATCATCATTCAATCAAGCAACACATAATCAATTAATAAAAATCAAGACATAACAACAATGACACGTACTACACATAAATTCCTAGAACGGTACTCAAAACATCAAACGAGACTCCTACACGACAAACGGGGTACAACGGGACACGGGGAAACATCAAACGGGGAAAAATATCATGAACTATGACCGGTTTCCAGCGGGTGGGTGGCGGGTGGAGGATGACCCCGTGTCCCGTTCCAGCGGGTGGAAGACCACCCGCCGGCAGTGACTCACTGTTCCAGCGGGTGCCTGGCAGGCAGTCGGCTGCCCGCTGGAACAGTACACGGCCAGCGGGCACCCCTACCCCCTCCTGACTCACAGGCAACTTTTCGGACCCGGGATCTCTCGTGGAACCTGAAATCATGTCCAGACACATTCAAACACATAACGACAACACCACGGATTTAATTAACGGAATTAAATCAAGAATCACACCGAATACGTTCTAACACGATTCCTAAACACGCCAAGACCCAACATTAATCATATAATGGTTCAGGAGCATCCGAAACCACAAGAACATCAAGGAATCTATATGCAAAGTCCTAAAAACAAGTCCTAGGCTAGACTCAACACCCGATCATGCATAATCCCACCCAAATATATCAAGAACATCATAATACGAAATTCACGATATAAACCCTAGGGCTCTAGACATAATTAAAATACAATAACATACATATAATCAATCACAATATCAAGAACATCAAGATTATCAAATAAACACAATATAAACCCTAAATAAGGCTCTATCAAGACTCAATCACATAATTACATGTACGATTATCAAAGGAGCCAATGAATAAGATATAGCAAGGGAAATAGGTTTTGTCGAAACATGGGTAACCTCTTAGCCTTAATTAATCCTCCATTGGCTATTAAGGTTCTTCTCTAAGATTTCCATCCGACTGATCTCCCTAGGCTTGGTGGTGGGGAATCTCCGGGAATATTTTCGCGTAATATAACTATGGGTGTTAAGGATTCTAATTGCTTTCTAATCCCCTATTTATAGATTTAGGAATCCTAATCAGAGTCTGAATAGTAAAGACATACTTTCTATTCCTAACAGGTATATAGGTCTAGGATTTCTAATTAGAATCTGAGTAGTAACGGCCCACTTTTCCTATTCCTAATAGAATTAAAAACTTGGTTAAGGATAAGGGTCCATGATCCATTATGGACCATACTAATTAATTAATGGGAATTCTAATCTAATTAAATCCTTTTAATTATATGTTAACGAAATTAATTTCATAATTAGTCCGGATACGGAGGCCGTAACACGGGATGTTACACCCTCCCCCCTTACAAGGAGCTTCGTCCCCGAAGCTTAGACAGAGATCACTCCCCTCGTTCCTAGGTGTCATGCAGTTTGGTCTTCTAATTGGGGAAACGTGGCTCAAGGAGTCAAAACTAGTACGGTGGTTATAAAAGGGAAAATATCCTACAGGGGAGAATCTATATAATTATATACCTACGCATACTAGGTTTTGGGAAGGATTGGGTTGGAAGGATAATGAGAGTGGACGATTCGGGTTTCAAACTTGAGGACAAAGTCAATTTAGGAAATAGGATCAAAGTTTTAAAAGTTGCAACTTAGGAGGTAAGGTTGCCACCTTGTATGGTATCATTTGAAATAGGGAATCAAGAATGAGTTTTGAAATGGTAGAATGGGTCCCTCAACGAAACGGTATTCGATAGACAGAGAAAGGAAATGAATTTGGCTAGAATGGGGTTAAGGATTCTTGACTTCGAGCGATTATTCCTATTTGTAGCTTCGTTAAATTATGAGGTAACGACGAACTGACGACCCCTTTTAGTCTTGGCACCGCCTATCTCTAAGATTTCAGTTGATCTTTTCTTCCCAAGTTAAATTCTTATCCATCTTTACCGCTTTTGAAGGAATTCCCATGATGAATTCCGTGCATACTTTCCCAAAATGCTCAAAAGTCTTGACCTAGTCGGTTAGCAAAGTTAATCCATGGGTCTCAACTCCCGATTCTTGCTGAGATTCCTTAAGGGTCAAGGAACTTCGGGTTGGCTCCTTTGTCTTATTAAATTTCATTTCTTCCTTGGTAGATGAAGTTCTTAGCAAGATTTCGTGTCCCTCCTGGAATTTGGCTTGTTGCGCCCCTTTTTGGTGATGTTCTCAGTAGTGAAAGCTCCTAGCACACTTCCCTCCTTCTTAAAATGCAGTCGGTTACGATTCTTGTTATGAAACGACTTAACGATCCTTGCGAGTCGTTTTACTTCCTTGTTTGATCTTTAGGGTAATTGAGGTCTGGATACCAGAGTGTTCCTTACACTTCCTTTGAACGTGCGATCGTAGGGTGGATGCACAAAACTATGATACGAAATGTCCCTTAGACTCTAATCGTCTTCTTTGGTTCTTCTTGGAAGAAAATGATGTCTCCTTTATTCTACACGGATTCGAGGATCTTTGGAAAGGTAAACAAAAGGGCTAGGGACTGGAATGGGCTTTGTAACACCCCCGATTTTCACGACATTTTAAAACCTAAATTCATAAGGCAAGATAACTGACAAGTATCATAAAACTTAAACAACAACGAAAGACTTTAATTAAAAACGGGAAAACGGGAAGTGCTATGCCACATCCACTTCAAGCAGATGAACAGGCTAGTCTAACAAACGTACTAATCATGTCTATACAAACATAGAACAAAGGCCCAAAACACTAACTAATCAATCCAAGGGAGCTACACTAACAAACCGATAGCTAACGCGCTCGCCATAAGCTACTCAAGAACTATAAAGCAACATAAAGAAATGGGACGACGCCCAGTCAACGAATATTACTGGTAACCCATCAATATGCATTAAGTAGCATATATAGATAGTATAAAACAAAACCATTTTCGAAACGGGATACAATATATATTAGTTCAAAAGTCATAGAGAGAAGTCAACTGCAAAGACTCTATTTCACTATCAAAGGAACAAGGGAAATCAACATCCCAAGACAACAACAAGACAATGACAAAAACAGTAAATAAATACAACTCGAGGTATATTCTACTGATCACAAAGTAGAATTACCACTCAACATGCTCATTAGCAAAGGAACACATACACACATTGGCAATTACATGCCACAGTGACACTACATGTCACAAAACACAATTCAGAGTTCCAAGTTCCAACCTTATGCCCTGTTCCAACCTTATGGCTACCCCCGACCTTATTGTTCCAACCTTTACCTCCTAGTGCCACCCTGTACTTCTGAGTCCAACATTATACCGCCAGGGACCGTCGTCCCCCCTCCAACATAGCCTCCAACATACCACCTATTAATGAGTACACGAGGGTGCTTTTCATTTCAATCACACAAGCTCCAACATATGAGCCTACGATCAGGTCACACCACCAATTTCATTCATGGCCACCATGAGGACCACATCGTTACTTTGGATATTAAGGTCTCATACCCTTAATCGTGCAATCAAGGTACAACAAGTACACACATTTTCATCACAGGAATCAATCAATGGATCACAACAAAGATATGAAACCATACTCAACAAGGAAGGAATACAATCCGACACCAACGATGGTCAACACAAGTTGCCAACCTCAATAGGAAAGAACAAACCACACACACTAGCATTTCAACATCAAACTACCATACTTATCAAACGGGCAAACCAAAAGTAGTTCCATAGAACATACAAGACTCATCATAGTCCAACAATTCACAAAGTTGAACACTTAGCACGATTCAAGACTCCAAATCCTAGATGGATTCCTAACATACCGTTCTAGACATACGAAACATCAAGAAGACACTCAAAAAGCCCAATAAAATAACATCGGGAGGTTAAAACATCATTATCCGAGTCAAAAGAATCACGGGGAACAAATCCCCGACCGACACCGAATATGTACCCCGCGGGTGGGGCCACGGGTGGACCTCCACCCGTGGTTCCACCCGCGGGTACCAACCTGAACCAAAAATAATCCCTTCGGAGATTTTCAACAACAAGTCCAAAACACCCAAAATCTCAAAAAATACAATAACATGACTTGAACCCAAGAAATAACCAAGCAATGGCATACAAGAACCCTAATAACAGGCTCAAGATATGCATTACCTCAAGACAATGCATCAAATCTCACATTTCATAACAAAAATCACAAGTAGAAGCTAAGAAATCATCATATAAGTAAGAAAATAGGTTTTGTAAAGCATGGGTTACCTCATTCGCTTAACATCCAAAAACAACGCCAACTTAGGCTCAACTCAAAAAGCCAAGTGAATCACATCGGCTTTCGCTAATTAACAAACAATAAAACATTAATTGTTTCTAAGGGGATTTAAACCCTAACTTACTCTTAGGATTAACACCCTTCTTACCAACTAAACTACTCACCTTATTACAAACTTAGGCAATAATACTAATAATTAATGACCAAGCTTAAGGTAAACTCAATAATTAAAAGTTAAACTAACAATTTAAGGCTTCTAATAAAAAATCTAAGATTCAAACCCTAGCCACCCACAACCACAACGACCACGATTACCACTAAGCTAATAACTCAATTTGTAACTTTACTAAACAACAACTAATTAATCTAATTCAAACAACAACAACCAAAGCCAAAGCTGCTCACCACTCTTCTTCTTCGTCTTCTTCATGTAGCCGAGCCGCAGGTGGTGCGGCGGGCACACCACCACCTTATACACTGCCCGCGGGTACCACCTGAGCCACCACGTCGCCGGAGGAGGAGCTCATCGGAGGTGTTGTTGCTCTGTTCGAAAGGACGAAGGACGTCGCCCCAAGCTCCGTTTCGCCGCCGCCGCGCCACTCACCACCACTGATCAAACCAAGCGGAGGAGGGAGGCCGTGATTGGTTCGTCGGAGAAGGCTACTGTCCATGCCACTTCCACGCCGAAAGGAGGTAAAGACTGGAGGAGGATGGAGCTGCTGCGTCAACCGACCGCCGTACTTGCCGCCGGAGATGCTGCCTCACCAGTGTGCTCTGCTTGTCACCGTACTATCCAACGTCGAGAGAGAACGGAAGGGGGGGGAAAACTGCTTGTCACCATAACTCGCTCTATTGCCTGCTGCCATGCCGGAGAAGCTGCCGGATAAAACAGAGGTTTTGAAGCTTCGACGTTGCCGCTAACTTGCCGGAAACGTGCTGCCATGCCGTTGGTCGAGAGAGCTACGATAAGCGGAAAGAAACGCTTGGCCGAAGAGATGAAAGACAAGAGAGACTAAGGTAGATGAAGGTTTGGCTACTGCGGTTTGTTGAGGTGAAGAGGACGAAGAAAGACGGAGGTACGGCTTCCTCTGCTATCATACGTATACACATACATATTATAGCAAGTAGATATGTTTCTATTTAGGTTACTAAAGGGTTGGACAAGCATGTTGGGTCAAAGAACAATAATATAATATACTTTGGGCTTAACACTTAGGATGGGTTTAGGTTCAAGACCACAACATAGCCTATAAAATACTTATACACATATACTTTGGGCTTACAATAATAGGTAGACTTGTAATTAAAATCTCTTTTGGGCTTATGGCATTTGGATACAAAATACTGGTTGACCATACTAAATAGGCCCGAGCCCATTTCAAAATAAATGTCTATATAAATATTTTTATTAAAATATTTAATATCGGGAGTATAATTTATTTTAGGAAAATACGGGGTGTTACATCATCACCACTTAAAATAAGCTTCGTCCCCGAAGCTGGAAAATCATTTTGGGGATAAGAGTGTCACAATAATATGATAATATATAGAGAAAATATTTTACGGGCAAATATATATACTAAGTTTTGGAATGGTTCGGTTTGGTAAGGAAAAGAGGATGAAAGTTTTAGGTTCCAAACTTGAGGACAACGTTAGCTAGGATTAGGATCAAAATCATCAAAGTTGCAACTTAGGAAAAAAAGGTTGCCACCTTGCATAGAATTGTTTGAAGTGAAGAATCAAGAATGAGATTTCAAAGGATCGGAAGGATTTCCTAACGGAAAAGTACTAGGTTTCGGCTCCAGGATAGCGTCGATTAAGAAGGAAATCAAGATTTTCAAGGTTACAACATAGGAAAACGAGGTTGTCACCCTGTACAGAATCAAATTAAGAAGGAAACGAGAACGAGGCTCGAAGAGATAGGAAGGATTTCTCGGGGAAGACATTTGGTTTGACAAGGGAAGGAGAAGGAGACGGCTTAAAAAGGGTTAAGGATTCTCGACTTCAGGCATCTTCTTCGACTTGACGCTTCGATCACTGCACTTATGACAAACTGAAGGTGCCTTACCGCGATTCTGACGCGTTCTAACGCTAAGATCTTTATCGGACCATCTTCGTAAGCTGAGATCACAAACATCTTCACCTCAAACACTGGTTTCTTCTTCAACCTTGTTACAGCCGAGCGAAACTCACACGGACCAGGCAACTATGAGTTGACTTGCTTCCCTTATCGATCTTCATCATTGCGTCAGAAACGAAACTCTTGGCAAACTTCCTTTATCTTCTTAGAGATTCGGCTTGTTGTCCGTCCTAGCCAAAACATTATCGGTCAAAACACTGACCACCACTTTCTTCTTTCTTTAAGAGCACCCGGTTGTCTGTTCTTGTCATCCCAAGACTTCTGTGATTTACGAACCAAACTTCCTTCTTTATTCCACCTGAAGATCATCGAGGTCTAAGCACCCGCGTATTCCTTATACCTTCCTTAGCATCGTGGCCGTTAGCACTCTAAATCTCACAAAATCTTGTAAGGAGTCATTTGAATGCTTGACGGTAACCATCACCGAAAGAGAAACTTGATCCATCATTAGGGCACAATCCACGGCCTTCGTAAATCCATAGCGCAAGTTCCCAACTTTCCTTCTTGATCTGTATGATTCTCTCCCATTGACCATCTAAAGTTGGTTGGATCGTAGAGCTCAATTGCAACCTTAAGCCAAACGCAATTGGTAGAACTTTTTCGTAATCTGACGTCTTTACCAAGGTCAACATCTGGAGGCCTTACATGGTTCCTTGCCCAAAGATTTGCTCATTTCCTTACTAGAAGCTTAGTAGGTCGAGTCTTGTTCACAGTTGATAACCTTACAATCTTCATAAGGTAGTCGGTTACAAACCAACTTTGTCTTTTCTTGTCTTGATCAACGGTAAGTCTTCCCTGAAAACTTTGTTGCCGCACGAACCTATCTTATTTATGAAGATCCAACAGTAGAACTGGTTCTTAAGTTCATTCATGGCTGTCTTTCCTTTTACTGTTCAATTTTCCCATACAAGATTGGCTACTTTCCATTCCTTCCTTGCTTCAGTCAAAGATAAGTCTCTTACCAGAAATCATCGACACAGAGTCTTATTTGCTACTTGGAACACTCGGTGATTAAAATCCATCCCTTGATTAGCTCTTGTTGGTTTTAGTCTTCTGACGGCCCCAACGATTGATTGCAACTCGATTATGTCTTCTTTTCTTCTTATGCCAAACTTCCTTACCAAAAGTCTTCATGTTAACCATCACTTTCAGGGCGTGCCGGCGGGGTATAAGCTACCCTCCTTTACCCATTACTTCTCAACTGCTTCATGTTTCACAGGGTCAGACGACTTGCCAGCAACGTGGTTCCTCTTCCCCGTGTACTTTTAAAGGTCCAAGCTTTTCTTGTACAGCCATCTTGATCTTTATTACCTCCATGTTAGTTGCTTCGAACTTGCCCAATCTTGGTTCTTCTAAGGGTAGGTAGGACTATTTCTATGTTGAACACTTCGATCTTACACTTCAACTCTTCGTGCTTTAGAAATGTCCAAAGTTGACTCGTAGCTCTTTAACTCTGGGAGGCTTCTATCACGTTGACCCATGAACGACCTCTTGGCGTGTGTTAACATCTTCTTAGAGCGTCTACGACCGCTCTTGACTCCCCTCGCGAGTGGGGGTCTTCAAGACTTGATCTTCAAACTCCCACGGATGTCTTGCTTTTTAACAAACTTCAGCTGCGTGAAACTTAGATTCCAACTCTGGAGATAGCGTAGGACAGATGACGATGTCATACGAGAGACGGCGCCACTTGCTTGAACGGGGATTGTTGTAGCTGACTCCCAGTTGCGAGTAGAGTAGTCCATCTTCTTCGCGTTGACCACGTGCCCAGCTGTAACCACCACGACTTGACTACCTTGTAACAGCGGACCTTCGAGTCTTCTTCCTCTTGGCCACAGTCTTCGATAGGTCTTCAACGAACCTCAAACGAAGCGACTTACCGAGAAGGTTCACACCAACTAAGAACAACTACCACAACTCCTAATGCTAACAAGAGAACAAGATAAAAGAACTACACAGATAACAAAAGGTAGCTCACAACCTCACCGCGCGTCCTAAGAATCCTATACTTAGGTACTTAAACACTTAGAGGCTTCACTAAGCAACTTAAAGTCTCAACTTACAAGCACTATCCTAAGCTCAACTTCGGTTCTTAAGGTCCAACTCTTAACATCCTAAGCTCAAACTTAGGCTCTGATACCAACTATAACACCCCCGATTTTCACGACATTTTAAAACTTAAATTCATAAGGCAAGGTAACTGACAAGTATCATAAAACTTAAACAACAGCGGAAGACTTTAATTAAAAATGAGAAAACGGGAAGTGCTATGCCACATCCACTTCAAGCAGATACACAGGCTAGTCTAACAAACGTACAAATCATGTCCATACAACCATGGCACACAGGCCGAAAACACTAACTAATCAGTCCAAGGGAGCTACACTAACAAACCGATAGCTAACGCGCTCGCCATAAGCTACTCAAGACCTGTAAAGCAACATAAAGAAAGGGGACGACGCCCGGTCAACGAATATAGTTGGTAACCCATCAATACGCGTTAAGTAGCATATATAGATAGTATAAAACAAAACCATTTTCGAAACGGGAGACAATATATATTAGTTCAAAAGTCATAGAGAGAAGTCAACTGCAAAGACTCTATTTCACTCTCAAAAGAACAAGGGAAATCAACATCCCAAGACAACAACAAGACAAGGACAACAACAGTAAACAAATACAACTCGAGGTGTATTCTACTGATCACAAAGTAGAATTACCAATCAACACGCTCATTAGCAAAGGAACACATAAACACATTGGCAACTACATGCTACAGTGACACTACATGTCACAAAACACAATTCAGAGTTCCAAGTTCCAACCTTATGCCCTGTTCCAACCTTATGGCTACCCCGGCCTTATTACGGTTCCAACCTTTACCTCCTAGTGCCACCCTGTACTTCTAAGTCCAACCTTATATCACCAGGGACCGTCATCCCCCCTCCAACATAGCCTCCAACATACCACCTATTCATGAGTACACGAGGGTACTTTTCATTTCAATCACACAGCCTCCAACATATGAGCCTACGATCAGGTCACACCACCAATTTCATTCATGGCCACCACGAGGACCACATCGTTACCTTGGAGATTAAGGTCTCATACCCTTAATCGTGCAATCAAGGTACCGCAAGTACACACATTTTCATCACAGGAATCAATCAATGGATCACAACAAAGATATGAAACCATACTCAACAAGGAAGGATTACAATCTGACACCAACGATGGTCAACACAAGTTGCCAACCTCAATAGGAAAGAACAAACCACACACACTAGCATTTCAACATCAAACTAGCATGCTTATCAAACGGGCAAACCAAAAGTAGTTCCATAGAACATACAAGACTCATCATAGTCCAACGATTGACAAAGTTGAACACTTAGCACGATTCAAGACTCTAAATCCTACATGGATTCCTAACATACCATTCTAGACATATGAAACATCAAGAAGACACTCAAAAAGCCCAATAAAACAACATCGGAAGGCCAAAACATCATTTACCGAGTCAAAAGAATCACGGGGAACAAATCCCCGACCGACACCAAATATGTACCCCGCGGGTGGGGCCACGGGTGGACCTCCACCCGTGGTTCCGCCGGCGGGTAGCAATGCCCATCTCGTGTGTACCCCGCGGGTACAAACCTGAACCCAAAATAATCCCTTTGGGGATTTTCAACAACAAGTCCAAATTCAAGTCCCTAACACCCAAAACCTCACAAAATACAACAACATGACATGAACCCAAGAAATAGCCAAGCAATGGCATACAAGAACCCTAATAACAAGCTCTAGATATGCATTACCTCAAGACAATGCATCAAATCTCACATTTCATAACAAAAATCACAAGTAGAAGCCAAGAAATCATCATATAAGTAAGAAATAGGTTTTGTAAAGCATGGGTTACCTCATTCGCTTAACATCCTAAAACAACGCCAACTTAGGCTCAACTCAAAAACCCAAGCTATCGGGAACCTGTGAATGACATCGGTTTTTGCTAATTAACAAACAATAAAACATTAATTGTTTCTAAGGGGATTTAAACCCTAGCTTACTCTTAGAATTAACACCCTTCTTACCAACTAAAATACTCAGCTTATTACAAACTTAGGCAATAATACTAATAATTAATGACCAAGCTTAAGGTAAACTCAATAATTAAAAGTTAAACTAACAATTTAAGGCTTCTAATAAAAAACCTAAGATTCAAACCCTAGCCACCTACAACCACAACCACCACGATTACCACTAAGCTAATAACTCAATTTGTAACTTTACTAAACAACAACTAATTAATCTAATTCAAACAACAACAACCAAAGCCAAAGCTGCTCACCACTCTTCTTCTTCGTCTTCTTCATGTAGCCGAGCCGCGGGTGGTGCGGCGGGCACACCACCACCCTATACACTGCACGCGGGTACCACCTGAGCCACCACGTCACCGGAGGAGGAGCTCATCGGAGGTGTTGTTGCTCTGTTCGAAGGGACGAAGGACGTCGCCCCAAGCTCCGTTCCGCCGCCGCCGCGCCACGCACCACCACTGATCAAACCATGCAGAGGAGGGAAGCCGTGACTGGTTCGTCGGAGAAGGCTACTGCCGACACCACTGTCACGCCGAAATAAGGTAAAGACCGGAGGATGATGGAGCTGTTGCGTCAATCGACCGCCGAACTTGCCGCCGGAGATGCTGCCTCGCCGGTGTGCTCTGCTTGTCGCCGCTACTGTCCAACGTCGAGAGAGAATGGAAGGGGGGGGGAAAGCTGCTTGTCACCATCACTCGCCCTATTGCCTGCTGCCATGCCGGAGAAGCTGCCGGAAAAAATAGAGGTCTTGAAGCTTCGACGTTGCCTCTAACTTACCAGAGATGTGCTGCTATGCCATTGGTCGAGAGAGCTACGATGAGCGGAAAGAAACGCTTGGCCAAAGAGATGAAAGACAAGAGAGACTAAGGTAGAGGAAGGTTTGGCTACTGCGGTTTGTTGATGTGAAGAGGACGAAGCAAGACGGAGGTGCGGCTTCCTCTGCTATCATACGTATACACATACATATTATAGCAAGTAGATAGGTTTCTATTTAGGTTACTTAAGGATTGGATAAGCATGTTGGGTCAAAGAACAATAATATAATATACTTTGGGCTTAACACTTGGGTTGGGTTTAGGTTCAAGACCACAACATAGCCTATAAAATACTTATACACATATACTTTGGGCTTACAATAATAGGTAGACTTTAGGTAATTAAATTCTCTTTTGGGCTTATGGCATTTGGATACAAAATACTGGTTCACCATACTAAATAGACCCGAGCCCATTTCAAAATAAATAGCTATATAAATATTTTTATATTAAAATATTTAATATCGGGACTATAATTTATTTTAGGAGAATACGGATGTTACAGGCTTGCACTATAGGTTTCGGCATTCTTGCTCTTTACAAAGACTTGAAGGAGTTCTTTGAAGATGCGAATGATAACTAAGGTCGTAAGAACTCGGCTCATCCTTAGCACTTGACTTGTGGCCTTTGTAAGTCCATAGCACAAGTTCTCAACTCGACTTCTTGGTTTGCACGTTTTCTCTTTTTGTCAATCACTCCTAGTTGGTTGAATCTTAAGGTTCAACTGTAACTTCACAACTAACGCAATCGATAATACCTTTTTAGAAACGAGATGTGGGTTTAAGTCATTTACTAAAGTCAACTCCTTGAGGTGATCCATGGTTCTTTTCCCCAGGGATTCATGCATGCTGTAACACCCCAGATTTTCAAGACTTTTAAAACTTATAATAAAGGTAGAATCTTATTAAATCCCAAGATATAAATACAAGCGTTCGGGGTGCTATGCCACACCTGGGCTAGAGAACTCAAGTGCACAGGCTAACTAACTAATATCCTCAAAGCGTAAATACGTAAACGTGGCACGCAGGCCAAAAGGGAAACTATCTACTTCTAAGTTCTAGCGCACTCCAGTGACTTAATCTTCTGTGCCTGAAAGCCAAATATATCTGTTCAGCGAGAGATGCTGGTAACCGACTCCAACGCGTTGAAATACAATACATATATAGATATATATAGATATACGAAAACCATTTTGAGCATGAAGATATATCCTACGAACTCTAGCTTTAAAAACCGGGAATGACTCAACAGATAAGGCCAGACGCAAGCAACAGTTATAACGAGCATATGCAGTTCACAACACATAAGGCAGATAAGGCAAGGCATAAACAATGATCATAACCCAACATGAACAATCCCCAATATAAATCCCATAGTCACATCCCCCCCAAGACACTTGTAATCACAACTCATCATAGTGTTTGATCGCAACACGGAGGGGTCGATCGCAACCGACCGATGAACCGTAGCTCATCATAGTGTTTGATCGCAACCAAACAGTGGACCGCAGCCCAAGAGAATGTCATCTGACCGCAGCCAGGAAAAAGGACGAACCGCAGCTCGTATAGAAACGTTTGATCGCAACCAAACGGTGGACCGCAGCCCAAGAGTATCAATCTGACCGCAGCCAGCTTCTGAACCGCAGCTCAGGATAACCAATCCGATTGCAACTGAATTGGGGTAGCACACACATAACACATAGCAAGCACATGCAACCCACATTACACATTAGGAAGGGGGAGAAAACGTATAACAAAACCTATGCGTGATCCATCACTTACTAAGAATAGTCCTAAGGGGTTCATACTTCTTCCACCTAGGTCAACGGGATACCAATTCAACTAGCATGCAATATAATAGACTCATAAACCTACGAACGGAACCCGAAACATCAAACTAGACATAGGCACGATAAACGGAGTCCGTTGGGACACCACGGGGAACGGGGAACATCAAACAGGGAAGCCGGGGTCCCGGGTGGGACAATTTTCCAGCGGGTAGCCGGTGGGTGGGGGCCACCCGCCGGCTGCCCGCCGGATTCTACTGTTCCGGGCAGCTGCCCGCCCGCCGGCCACCCGCTGCCGGGCGGTGTTTCACGGTCGTGGGTAGGTGGCGGGTCCCCTACCCCCCACTGACTCTTTTCACACACTTTACGCCTCGGGAACCGTTGTGGAACCCGAAACCATGCTTAGACACTTTACAACGCAATTAATGACAACACGTAGACAATTAACGAATCAAATACAAGAAACGAACGACACATAACCTATCATGCTTTTCTAAATATAATCAACACCCAAACATGCGATTTCCCCACCCGATAATCCAAGAATAAGATCATACGATACAACCTAGGGTTCTAATCACTTTTATATCAACAAGAATACGGTTCGTCTTCTAATTGCAAGATTCGGTAAGAATAACACATAAACATCAAGAGCATCACATAATTATCAAGAACAACACATAATCATCAAGAACTCCATATAATCATCAAGAATTCCATAATCATCAAGAATCTCCCAATATCAAGATTATCAAGATCTCTCATGGGATCATCACATCAAACATCAATAATAATCATCATATCTCGCCAATACACAATAATATGGGGGAAACCCTAAGGGGGAATCATAGCTATGAAAATAGGTTTTGTTGAGACATGGGTTACCTCTTAGCCTTAATTAATTCCTTGGCTATGAAGGGTCTTTCTTTAAGCTTTCTTGCTTTCTTGATTTCTTCTAAGGGGATTCTTGGAGCACTTTGGGGTGGTGGAACGTTTATTGTGGTGGGGGGTTCTAGGTGCCTCTTAAGTCCCCTATTTATATATTTAGGAGTCCTGGTTAGGAACTAATATTATAGGCTTGCTAATTCTATTCCTTTTGGAACTAAGGATTGGGTTTAGGGATAAGGGTCCATGGTCCATAGTGGACCATATTAATTAATTAAAGGGAATCCTAATCGTAGTCTGAATAGTAAAAGGCCTACTTCCTTTATTCCTAATAGATAACTAGGTCTAGGATTCCTAATTAGAATCTGAATAGTAAAGGGTTTACTTTCTTTATTCCTAATAGGCTTAGGACTCTAATTTAGGCAACGGTCCACGGTTCATGGTGGACCTTTATTAATTAATTAAAGGAAACCTAACCGAATTAAATCCTATTTAATTATTATTAACGGGATTAATTTAATAATTAATCCGGGATTGAAGGCCGTAACACGGGGTGTTACACATGCCCTTACTAATCGCTCAATAGGTCGCGTCTCGTTCACAGTTAGCAATCTGGAAATCTGCATAAAGTAGCTGACTGTAATCCAATCTTTTCTCTTTTCCTTGTCTTGGTTAACGACAAGCCCTCTTGGTCTTTCTTGAAGTTTGTCTTGTCGTCCGGTCACATTTAATCCTTAAGCGACCAAATGCTTAGTGATGCCTTCTTCTTTCTTGGAATGCATTTGGTTAACTGATCTCTACGTCGCATGACGTTTGGCGATTTTGTGTGTCACATGTACTTCTTACGGTGCCTTAAAACCATCAAGGTCCTCACTCCAAAGTAAGATCTTCATTGCAGTGAAGCTTAGTGCACGGTACTTTTTTATGCATCCGCCGCCTCTGCTTAACACGCTGAGTCCTTTTTAACAACTATCCTAACACCAACCTATTAAGCATCGACCTTCACGCCATTCAGACAAAGCAAGGGGTTTACACCACTTGTAGGGTTTGAGCAAGGGTTCGGAAGAGAGGGATACAAAATTAGAGCAATAGCAATGATTCTAAGCTCATAACGATTTAAGATTTCCAATGATGAATCAAATAGTAAGTAAAGGCATAACGACTGTTTAATTGCTTTCAAGGATAACCAAGGATTCGAGGCAAGGGTTTCAACAATTTAGGAATATCGAGAGGCTGGGAGTCAAGGGCGAATGATATTTTAAGCTGAGGAAAAGGGTTCACAAGTCAGCATGATATACTTACCTCGCATTAAAGATTAGGCAAAGGCACTGTTCTTGCGTTACTTCACTTCCTTGCATTTAATTGGCGTTCTAGTTCTCTTTACAGGTGGTCTCCCACTTTCATTACTCCTATTCCAGATCTGCTCCTGAACTCCCCGTTTGTATAGCATGGATTAACTTTGAAGACCACAACTTCCTCCTTTCACTCTCCTAAGCCTCTTCTTAGAGCTCTTCTTCCTCACCAACTTCTTACACAAGCCAAAACACAAGAAAGATTCTAACTTAGATAAAGACACCCAAAAGATGGCTAAAAATACTAAATAGCCAAGAATCTTACCCTTTCCTATGCTTGGGAATAAGAAAGTAGGAATCTTGGTGTGGGAACTTGCAAAGCTAGAAGGTTCTCCTTTTTGCTTGAAGAATAAGCTAGGTTCTTTTTAGAGAGATGATAGAGTGTTTAAGACTCAGTCTTGAATGAGGAATGAATGAAATGTCTTGCTAGGGATAGCTTGAACAACAATTCATGGGTGAAAAGTCACTTTTACCCTTACTAAGGTTGGAAAGGCAAAGGGGTAAGGGCACAAATCATAAAGCACAAGGTACACTTGATTCACTTAAGTGACTAGTCAAATTCTAGTCCTTCGACTATTAAATTTCAGGATTTTTAGCAATGGATTACCAAAGAAAGCTTGGATTAATTATTCAATTAATCCCAATTAGTATTTAAATTTACGGTGTGTCACAAAAATGCTAACCAAAGTTGCATTTTATATAGGTAATAAGGGGTTTCTTCGATCCACAAATCAAGCACTCTTTCCTTCCTTGATTTCGGCTGCTCCAATGGATTTAGATCTCCTCCATGATAGGGTCTTGACTGAACAAAAGATTTGAAGAAGTTTCATAACTCCTGGATTACTTTCTTGCGCTGATCCAGTCAACTATTCCAGACGTTATGACTAATCTAGAACTACTTTGGCAACTAATCTAAGCCAATATTAAGAGGTTTAAATGTGCAACATTTTTACACTTACAGAAGTATTGGAAGAGGTTATATCATCCTCTCAGAGTGCTTTCTTGTCAGGACGCCTTATAACAAACAAGTGCTTGTTGCCTCGGAGGTCATACACTATCTAAATCTTAAGAGAGATGGGCAAGATGGATGGTGTGCACTCAAGCTTGATATGGCCTAAGCATACGATAAGATGGAGTGGTCGTTTTTGAAGAAAATGATGACTCAAATGGGTTTTGCTCATCAATGGATAGATATTATTTTCCGGTGTGTTACCACGGTTCATTACAGAGTTGGTTTCAATGGCGATCTTTCTGATTTCATAAAGATATTATCGTGGACTGAGGCAAAGGGACCCCTTATCCTCGTATTTGTTCATTTCGTGTGCTGAAGGTCTCTCTCATCTTATTTCTGGGGCAGTGCATCGTGGTACTATTTCGCCATGTATTGTGGCAAGAGTGGCACCTGGTGTTTCATATTTATTTTTCATTGACGACAATCTTCTCTTTTTTAAAGCCATAGTTTCGGAAGCAAATGTAGTAAAGAGTTGCCTAACCTGCTACGAGCGTATGTCAGGCCAAGCAGTGAATTATGGGAAATCTTGTATTATTTATAGTAGGAATACGGATTTGGCTAGAAGAAATGCAGTAGCCACTGTCTTTAATGTTGAGCCAACAGATAATATTGGCAAGTATCTTGGCTTGCCAGTGGGGATAGGGTGCAATAAAAAGGAAGTGTTTTCCTTCATTGAAACGAAACTAATTCAACGTGTAGGAGGATGGCACAAAAAGATCCTATCTCAGGCTAGAAATGAGGTTCTTCTCAAAAGTATAGCCCAAGCGTTTCCAACGTATACTATGAACATCTATTTTTTATCGGTAACGTTTTGTGAACGTCTTGAAAGGATTATGAACAAATTTTGGTTGGAGTCAAGCAGTAGACATGAAGGGGGCATAAGGTGGATGTCCTGGAGTTGTATGTGTGAATGGACGGTGGATGGCGGCTTGGTATTTAAGAGGTTAAGCAGATTCAACATCTCGCTACTGGCCAAACAAGACTGACTTCAAGAACGCAAAACTAGGAGTGAATCCTAGTTACTGTTGGCGCTCCATTCTTATAGGACAAGATGTTCTCCGTCGTGGATGCTTCCTTCGAATTGTCAATGTAACATCTACAAAGGTTTGGAAGCAATCATGGTTACCAAACGATAAAGATCCTTATATTAGCACTGCCGTCCAAAACCATAATGAAGACATGTTGGTTAGTGATCTAATTCTCAATGATACTCAGGAGTGGAATATTGGTTTGCTCACCAATATTTTTGATAGCCGTGATGTAGAAATCATTCAGAAAATTCTGATATCTTGTCAGTATGAAGATCAGTGGTGTTGGAAGAACGACCTACGTGGAATATTTTCTGTTAGCCAGGGGTTTCGTCTCCTATCTAGAGTAGTGACGGGAGGAAACCAATCTAGGGCTTGGTAGGCTATTTAGCACTTGAAAATTCCTCCGGACATCCAAAACTTCCTTTGGCGATGTTTGCATGGTGCGGTGCCTACGTTGGTAACGATAGCAGATCGAAGAATTGAGATCAACACTGTTTGTCCTCTTTGCCGGCAGCATCCCGAGTCCCTAAAACATATTATGTGTGATTGTTTGCATGTTATTCCTCTCTGGTAAAATCTGGCTAACTATCCTACACCTGCTGCTAATGAAGATTTTGGAAGCTGGCTATCTGACCAGTTACTGGTTTATGATAGTTCGACTATGGTAAATTACTAAATTGTGCTGCTAGGTTGTGGTGTGTTTGGCGTGCGCGTAATGCAGTGGTCTGGAACCAAAAAAACTGGCATGCTCAATCAGTTTATATAGAGGTGACAAGGATAATAGATGAATGGCAGGATCTTGGGATGACGGTTGCAGCTACCAATGTTCAGTCGACGTCAAATTTAGGGACTGCTTTTGTTATTCCAGATGATAGCTTTGCGGTCTTTGTGGATGTCGTTGTCTTTCCTGACAATGAGCATGCAAGCTATGGAGTTGTTATTCAAGATAGTACCAGAAATATGTGGCAGCGAAGAATGGTCCTCTACGATGTCTCAACGACGCACATTTGGCGGAGGTCCTCGCTATTAAGGAAGCATTGTCGAGGGTTAAGGATTGTGGTTATCAAAAAGTGTCCCTTTTCTCCGACTGTCAAGTGGTATGTAATATGCTCAACCACTCTTATATGGATTACTCATTTGCGGGTTGTGCTATTAGTGATTGCTGTGTTCTTAAAAGACACTTTGTTTCAGTGTCTATTCAGTTTGTTCCTAGATCAGAGAATAAGCTTGCACATGCCAGCAGGGGCAGATCCAGAAAAATGATTGAGTGAGGGCGAAGTTCAAATAATAAAAAATGTCTATAAGTTTATAACAAAATGTTAAGCATCAAGACCTTCTGCGAAACATTAAAACAAAAGGGATAACTTAAAAATAAAAAATAAAACACTTAAAATTAGCCATAAATATTGTTTGATATGAGCGAAAATAAAACACATCAAAACTTTATAAAAATAATTATAACAAAATATGAAATATAATTAGTTTTATAAAATAATTTTAATAGAAAACACATTATAAATTACACATCTCCCATAGTCATAAAAACTGCATCTCACCATTATTCAAAGAGCTATAAAAAATGTGTTCAAGCCATAAGATTCAAATCCACACCCTTCCTTAGGCAAACACGCATGGTTTACCATCTACGCTAACTCATTTTTTGTTAACTTTTGTTGTTTTCTTTTACTTATACTAAAACTATGTACCATACACACACACACACAAGGGTTATATATGGGGTGGGGGTGGGGTGAGTGGGGGCAGCTGCCTCCACTACTCCCATGCTAGGTCCGTCCCTGATGTCATGGCTAGGGAAGCTCGTTCTAGTACTGGTTCTTCTATTTGGTTGGATATTATTCCTTCTTTTATTGCACCTATGATTTAATAAAGTATTGATTTTTCCTTTCAAAAAAACCAATATTATATATATATATATATATATATATATATATATATATATATATATATATCTTTATGGGCTAATGTCTCTGGTTTCAATTGAATTATCATCTCATTGTCTTAGTTTTTCATTTTTGACAATTGAACAAGAACAAGTCAAATAACATAATGAGTAAACAATTAATACAATTTATTTATAAATTTTTCTCAAAAAAATTACAATTTATACTACCAACACAATTTTAGTCCCAATTAAGAACTAATTTCATTGGTTCTTATTAAATTTTAGAGTTATGTTGAAACTTATAAAATAAATCCATGTGATAATAAGAATTATAGTATAAAATTTTTATTAAATTTAAGTGTAATATTAATAATTAAAAGTTACAAGAGTAAGTATAAGATAGAAATTTCATCACCCATGTGGATGCAGGTGCGGGTACAATACAAACAATGGATTGAGAATGCGTGTGTGGAGAGAGGATATATCCCTAATCATTATTGTGTGAACCATGGTCCATACAAATTGTGTGAACCATATTTTGTCTATTATAAAATAATGTACATTCAATACAAAAATAATGTACATTCAGTACAAAAATAATGTACATTTTATTCAGGGGATGTACATTATTTTTATTCTGAGTGTACATTATATTATATAATATACATTCAGTACAAAAATAATGTATATTTAGTATATTAAAAATGTACTTTTTATTATGGTCCACGTAACATTGTATGGACCATGGTCCACACAATAATTTGCCATATATCCCCGCCCCCACCCGACCCATTGTGATTCTTAGTTATCTCACAATCGTAAAACCAACCAGAACCAAAGACTCTTTAGTAAGGAACTGTCTCTCCAGCATTTATCTTCTTTCCCCTCCAATCCTAATCTACTCCTTTCTTTTCCATTCTTACCCTCGTTCTCCCCTGGAAAAGCCGAAGTCATTGGCCAAAGAGAAAGGTAAAAACAGTGAGCGCTGATCGAGAAAGCTGGAAAAGGTAACCGAAAATCAAGCTAAAATCCCTTTAACCGAAAATCAAGCTAAATACATTTTCCACCCGCTCTCTTTACCTATGAAATGACTATACCTCATCTCTGTCTACTTTACTCTTCTGTCGGCAATAATACATAGCCTTACCTATGAAATCACTACCTCACCTCTGTCTACTCTACTCCTGTCAGCAATAATACATTGCCTTACGTATGAAATGACTACCTCATTTCTGTCTACTTTACTCTTTTATTTAAAATCTTGATAAAAACACATATACTCCATAAGAGAGTTCATATAAAAAAAATTAAGGAGTTAATTATTGAAATGGTCCCTTAACTATAGCGAAATTATTAATTTGATTCTTGACTATACGAAGTGGTTGTAAAAGTGTTCAAAAGATTGTTTAAACCATCTAAATACATTAAAAAAAAAAAAAAAAAAAAACTAAAATTAAGAGCTAAAGAAGCATTTTTTGGAGAAATTAGTGGACCAAACCGCCTTCGACCGTTTGCTGTGGATAGATCTCGAAAAAATACGCGATTTGAAAAAAAAAATTGTCCAAAACGGACAACCTCGCAATTTTAAAACGCCAAAAAATAATAATAATAAAACGCCGATTCAGCCGGCTAGGCGGTCTAGGCGGTCGCATAGACCGCCTAGCCGGCCGGCAGCGGCGGCCGGGCGCCTAGCGCCTAGGCGCGATTTTTGCAACCATGATATATATATATATATATATATATATATATATATATATATATATATATATAGAGAGAGAGAGAGAGAGAGGAAGGTTCAAGTGCAGCGATGCGGTCAATTGTAAGCCATTAGATTAGATAAATCCAATGAATCACATTCGTCAGAGCTTCTCCGATATTTTCGCGCACGTTCTCACTCTACGCGAACTGCAAGGCTAAAGTCGTCACTAGGCACCAGAAGAGGGCAAATCATAGTGTTGTGTGTTTTATGTTCGTTATTGGTGCATTATTAACCTTACTCGGGTGTATTCTATTAAACGACCGATAGAAATGACCACTATAATTACCATAATACCCCCCACTTACCAAGACGCGCTTAAATCTTCAAATCTTCAGAAATTAGCCGCTGCCGTCAGATTATGCAAAATGGACGATGTTGATATGACCGCACCGCCTTTTATATATATATATATATATATATATATATATATATATATATATATATATATATATGATTTGAATCCAGTGAAACTACTCTAATTAATTGAAGTAGGTGCACAAATGTTCATTCAAGTAGATGGAAATAGTTGACCACAAAAGCATGACCTTATGTGGTTTTTGTACACAGCGTGTGCATTTGTGCTCAACTATTTTCGTCTACTTGAATGAATATCCGTGATTGTGTAAGGATTTAAGCTAATGTGCTACAAAACTCCACCAAAGAAATGATATACAATTATACATAACTTTCCTATGCTAATTTAGGCAGAATGTTAAGGCTATGTTTTGAAAACTTACTAAAAAGGTAGTTGAAAGCTTCAAATGAGCTGAAAACTGAAAAGCTATAAGTTAGGAGCTTAAAACTGAAGAACTGTTAAGCTAGCTGTTATGATTGAAAGTGTTTGGTAAAATTAACTATTTGATAAGCTGATAAATATAAAAAGACAAAAAAAAAAAAAAAAAAAAAAAAAAAAAAAAAAAAAAGGCATCTTCATAAAATTTAAAGTAGTTTGTTTACATATTAAAATTTAACATTTTGTCTTTAAAAAAATTAACATTTTAAAATAAAATTATTAGCATCTCATAATGAAGTAGCAATATTGTTGTGAATCTCCTTCATCTCATAATAATAATAATAATAATAATAATAATAATAATAATAATAATAATGGATTTTAATTAGTAAGGATAAATGATGTCATTTCTTTAAAATAATAATGACAAAGATAAAAATAAAAAATAAAAATAAAAAAATTAGGAAGCAACTAACTTATTTTGAAACGCTATCTAATGTAACAAAATAAGCCCTTATTTTAAGCTACGAATTTATTTTGGGAACATTACAAAACAAAGTTTATAACTTATTAGTAGCTTAAAATAAGGTATAAGCTCCTAAATAAACTATACCAAACAGACTTTTAACTCTTCTCTCACTAATTAAGTTATACCATCATAATTATCCTACTAATTCTAAAACTTATATAATTACTAGTTTTTTTACGTGCATTGCGTGATTGGGATAATGCCCAATGTTTTTTTTTAATAAGTACTTTAAAGTATATCAAGGCAAGATTATATGAGGATTGTTCATGCATAGATAATTGAATATTGAATTTGCGTATTTAAATACGTAATATAATTCTAAGTTTACAAATGCAAGATAATATAGTCAATATTGATTATAATTGTCAATAAAATAATTGTATAGGTATGGTTAAAATTAAATAGGGACAAAAGGGAGAGCAAATAAAAATTAGGGCATAAAATATTAAATATATACTAATATTGAAGAGCTAACTGTTGATTATCAAACAAGAACATTACGAGGTAGTTTCTCACTTCAATTTGTTGTGTGATTTGAATATGATTGGCTTAATTTTATATATATATATATATATATATATATATATATATATATATATATATATATATATATATATATATATTATTTTTTTAAAACAATTATTATTATTATTATTATTATTATTATTATTATTATTGTTATTATATGTATACCCTTATGTCATTTTACATGTTAATCTAAACAATTAATTTTTTTAAATATATTTTTATCAATCATTGATAAAAATATATTGCTGGTCAAATCCGCTAATATAATCCGAACACTAACTGCTAACTCCTGATTGTTAAACAAGGAAATTGCGATGTAGTTCTCACTTTAATTTATTATGTGATTTGAATACTCTATTTGTCAACAAATCCCTCAAGTAGTTAATATGATTGGTTCTATTAATTATATTTTTCTTTAATTTTTTCATAGTATTAATAAAATACTTGGTAAATAAATATATAACATTATTTTGTATTATAACTTTGATATTTAATTAAAAATAGTGCACAAAAAAAAAAGATAATAGACAATGTAGTGAATATTATCAATTGATGAATTTGAATGTAAAGAATTTTTACATTGGAGAAATATGAAGACAATATAACTAATAAAATTATTTCTCTTAATTAATTTATTGATAATGAATATTTTTTTTAATAAAGACATTGTAGGGACAATGTAGCGAATATAATCATTTGATGAATTTGAATGTAAAGAATTTTTATATTGGATAAAAATAAAGACAATATAACTAATGAAATTATTTCTCTTTTTTTTTTTTTTGAAAATTATATGTGGTGCTTTATTAGAAATATGCCGAAATAATGTCAGGTGGGAGAATATCCCAGTACATAGCAGCAGATTGCTGATAGGCCGAAGTAGCTAAAGCATGAGCTATAAAATTATCTAGTCTAGTAATAAAATGAAAAGAACAAGACTGAAAATAAGTTGCAGCTGCTCTGCAGGCATCAATGGCATAGCCGTCGTAAGTGCGAAACGTAGTAGGTGGTGTAGTAAGATAACGTTGTAGCGTTAAACAATCTATATATATCTCGATATTTTGTTCCCCTCGATCTTTTAACCATGACAAAGCTTCCTTGCATGCCAACGCCTCGGCCATAAGAGGTGAAAAACAATCCGGGAGGGGCGCACTGAAGGCCGAGACATACCCTCCATTCATGTCGAGGAGGATTGCTCCAACTGTAGCCTTGCCCGTGTTGTGCATAAAACCGGCGTCGATCCGACAAAGCTTCCGAGGTGGCACGACCTGTATAGCAACATGGGACCCGAGTAACGCATGTCAGCCAAGTTGGGGATGTGGCGATGCATGCAGTGGTGCGTGGGCTTGGGCTACTGGCGGGTTCGCCCGTTTCCACGCCTGCATTGCCGTAGTCGCGGCTGCCAGCAAGGATAGTGGCCGTGGTAGTAGTGCATTCCAAACCGCCCCGTTTCGTGCTCTCCAAATATTGTGTAGGATTGATGCTGCATATAACATCCCATCAGAATCTAAAACATTTAGGAGTTCACCAAACCAAATATGAAAAACATTCGTCACAATATTGAGGATTGGAAGGTTGGATCGGTCCCAATTGTTCTTTGCAAATTCACACAACACTGAGGCATGCATAGTGTCCTCTTGAGATATTCCACACATGGCACAACGTGGGTCCACTTCAACCCTTTTTATAACTAAGTTAGAAGTGGTAGGCAAAATATCACAAATGGCTCTCCATAGGAACATTCTCCATTTTGGGGGGATTTTGAGTTTCCACAAGGTTAACCACTTTGTAAAGGTCCCATTTTCATTCCCATAATTACCAACTATTAATCTGTATCCGCCTTTAACAGAATAAAATCCTCTCGGGTCTCCAGGCCAATACCAAGTATCATCATATTCCGGGGAAACTGGTATTATTAAAATATTTGTCACATCATCATGTTGAAATAGATCAGTTAGAATTGAGAGGTCCCATGTTCGCGTCTGTTGATCTATCAAACCCACCACTTTGGCATCCTGTAACTGTACCGGCATTTTTGTTTGTATCATGGGGTCTTGGTCATCCTGTAACCAGGGGTGAGTCCATATGAGAGTAGATTTCCCGTTTCTAATTCTGCGTCTTACCCCACTACAGATTATACTCTTGGCTGCCATAATACTCCGCCAGCAGAAACTGGGATTACTTCCTACTTGCATAAAAAAATGAGCCTTTGGCATAATACCGGGCTTTATATATACGAGCCACCAGGGACTCAGGTTTAGTAAGCATTCGCCATGCCTGTTTTCCTAACATAGCTAGGTTAAAAGCACGCAAATCCTTGAATCCCTGTAGGTTATTTAATTTATTGATAATGAATAATTTTTTTTTTGAATAAAGACACTGTAGACACATAATTCTAAAATAAAGAAATGTATATGTATTATTTTTTGTTGTAGCTACTAAATTATTATTTATAATTTAATAATAGTAAAATAGAGTACTAATTATGCCAACGTTGATTGGGATGAGGTTCAAACCTAAGATCTTTATTATTGAAATCAATGAGTAAGTTTACTGTGAACTAACAAAAATTAAGATAATATTTAACGGAAAAGTTAACAGATAATCATATTCATTAAGGATAAATTAGAAAATCTTAAGGAAAAATTAAAATATGATCTATCTGAGCCATTCATTTGATTAAAGAATTTGACTGCTATTTTTTCTATTCAATCTGAGTTATTTATTTGATCAAAAAATTTGACTGCTATTTTTTTTTATCCATTATAGGCCTAACTCTCTTGGGGTCTTATTAGTATAGTAGATATTTAAGTGCGAATCAAAAATCCACTATAATTTTCTTCCCTCTCGCGTCGAAACCAAGAACTACATCTTCTTCAACCGCTCAACTCTCTAATTTCTCCACAGCTGAAACTTTGAACCTTGAAATTATTCCAAAATATGGCTACCCACTCCAATAGCTCCGAGGAAAAGGACGTTCCACCAGCTAGCTTCAAGGATTTGGCAACAAGTGTTCTATCCGGAAGTATTCTTGATGTTCAAAGCTATATAGAGGTGACTGAGAACAAGGAGCTCACTCGCATCATCATTCAAGCCTTGGTGTGTTTGGTTGACATGAATTGCATTGGCATTGAATTACAATTCAATGAAATGATAAACTACATTGTTTGGTTGGAGGGAATTGCAATTCCCTCAATTCGTAGGTCCCCTATGAATTGCAATTCAATGAATTCATTGAAAGGGAGAAGGAAAGAAATGACATATTTGCCCTTTGAATGTTATTATTAATAGAGTTAATACCATCCGAGGTCCTCCGAGTATAGTGGTTTTGCCACATTTAGTCTTAAACATTCAAATTGACCATATGTGGTCCTTCGACTTTCAAATTTAACCATTCGTGGTCCAAGTTAACCACCCAGGGTCCTTCAACTATTAAATTTTAACCAACCATAGTCCTTTCAAGAGGATCATAACTGGTTAAGTTTTGAAACTTGAAGGACCATGGTGGTTAACTTGGACCACAAATGGTTAAATTTGAAAGTCGAAGGACCACAGATGGTCAATTTAAAAATTTAGGACTAAACGTGGCAAAACCACTATACTCGGAGGATTTCAAACGGTATTAACTCTTATTAATTTATTACATAAGAGTATTTTAGTCTTTATAACACTTCTCCCATTTTCATTATTTCTCCCTACCAAACAATGTAATTGTAATTCCTACTTTATTCCCACTTCATTCTTTTCCCACCGAATTACAATTCATTTCCTCTTTAATTCCTTACTAAGGTTATGTATGTATGTATATATGACGTATGTACGTACGTCACACAGATGGGGAGGGAGAAACAACTTCAAGGACACTTGACCTGTTTGGTAAATGATTGTTAGCTGTCAACTGATTGTGTTAATTAGATGGTATAACTAATTGATAACATTAACTGCTTGTAAAAAGATGTTTAGTAAATTAGCTGATAGCTGTTTTGTATAATTTCTTTTCTCAAAAAACTAATTAAAAAAGTTTCTTGAAGCACCTTTTTGAATTTTGGCATTTCTGGGGTCACAAATAAAATGAGACAGAGTGAGTATTATTTTTTGTTTTTAGTTTTTATTCTTTTATTTTAAGTTTTAACTTCAATTTTTTTAAAATTTAAATTTAGTTTATTTAGAATTGAAAATTGAAATTATAGTTATAAAATTAAAATTATTAATGGTAAGAAAAGTGAAAAAAATATATATATGATACTCTATCTATCCCATTTTATCTGTTCTGTTTACTATTTAATGTAAATCCCATTAAGTTTCTATAATTAAATTAGAAATACAAAATAAGATGGAGGGAGTATCTAGGAGCGTGGAGGAGTAGGTCCACAAAAAGGGAAGGAAAATGGTGAAGAATTAAAGAGAAAATATGAGAAGAAATTATATAGTGATGTGAAGAAGATAAACCTACAAAGGAGATAAGGGAGAGTGAATACGTATCACATGTTATGCACTTAATGAAAAAGCGTTTTACTACATTTTTCATTATTACTGACTTGAGTCTATTTAAAGGTTGCGAGTGCATAGACAATTTCAACACAAGGCCTTATTGAGCATTACACTTTGTAATACTTGAAAGTATGGCTTCTGTACCCTATCTCCCAATCCTCTTTCTCAACCTCTGCTTCTTCTTGCTTGCTACTTCTAAAGCTCTTTCTTCGTCATCCATTGCTTCTCAACAAACCAAATTCTGGAGCCAAAATGTAGATAGCAAAATGCCAAAATCTATCCTCTCTAAATTATCCCCACTTTCGGAGAGTGAGACAGAAGTGTTGGCTTCCTTAGTATCCAAACGATACTTCACATCGAACCCCAAATTCTGCACTACTGCTAATTTAGCTTGCTCGGATGACACGCATGTTGTAAAAACACTTGGTTTTATTAGCGCTGGGTGTCCTGCTTGTATTGTTCACCATAAAGTTTCCAATCCTTCGTTTCACTTTAGACCTTCAGACCTCAAAAAAGGGCACAAGGTCATTCTCCCAGATCTCACTAGCCAACTCTCTAATCGTGCTTTTCTTCCTTCTCAAATTGGGAGAAATATCCCTCTTAGCACGAGTGAGTTACAGAGAATATTTCCTATAGTGTTCTCCGATCCGCAGACAAAGGCCCGCATAGACACGAGCCTCCGCCATTGTGACACGACAACAGTCAATAGAGAGACACGTAGCTGCCTAAAGACCCTAGAGGATATGATTCAATTCTCCAGGAAAAGTTTAGGCCAAAAACATATGATTGCTTTGGCATCGGAGAATACCAAGAGCCTGGGAAACCAAGTGGTCACCACTCAGATTTCTAAACCTTATAACACAGACAAGATTGTCGTGTGCCATGAGGAGTTCTTTCCCTTTGCCACCTATTACTGTCATGTGTTGCTGTCAACACAAGTCTACGCCGTTGATATGGTTAATCCAATCGCAGGAGGTATACCTACTCCCCTTTTTGCACTTTGTCAAATGAATACTTCGTCTCATGTCGCTTTTGAGCCACATGAAACATCCCCAGAGGGGAAAGAGCAGCTGTGTCAATGGATCACTGAAATGGATATTGTTTGGATTGGTTATGATTAGATCGATAAATGAAAGGAATAAGATGAAATTGTCCGTGACACTTGAAATATAAAAGTTATGTATTTTATCTATTAATTAGGTTATGCAGTAGTTACGTTCATTAATTAAACTTGTTTAAGTAATTGTAAATAATGAAAGTTAAAAGCATAAAGAATGCCCAATCCACTATAGATGTTTTCTCCAAAAAGACACAAAGAAATGTTACGCAGTTCGGAGCTCCTTCTCCTACGTCTGCGGGGCAACCCACGTCTGCCCAATCCACTATAGATGTTTTCTCCAAAAAGAGTATTACAAGAGGTAAATACAGATGACCTCCAGCTTTTATCACTACCACTCTTTCTAACACATATTCAGGATTGACACATGAATACCCGAATAATCTTTACAAGATGCTTCAGCAATACCACGTACTGATCATGTAGTACGGATTAAATATTCTTAAGAAATATATAACATAACATATTAAAACAGGAAGCTATTAAATCAGTTGTGTAATTAGGATATTAATCTCAAGACAATCGGCATAGTCCTTTTTCGAACAGCTCCTTTTTATAGCCAATGTTTAGCTTCATTTGTGATCCTCAAAAGTAGCCCCTTTTCTTTTTCTTGTTAGAAAAACCACTGCCTTTCCTTGTTAGAATAAACCACTACCACACTTTTTATTTCTTTGACATCTTCATACGCTGACTTCATACTCCAAGGCACAACATCCACATATTTATATCACATGGTCCAAAAATATAATTAACTTTAACAACTCTAATTAATTAAAAACAATAAAACTATTTACTAAATAAAATAGCCAATAACTTAATGTGTAAATTATTTTACACTTACAATCTCCCCCTTTGACATTTTATTTGGTAAAACTCAAGTATCAAATACTTTGGGCAAAATTGAAAGTATAATCAATTTAGTTTTTATTAAGAGCCCTTAGTATAGGTACTGAACAAGACACAAAGATATAAAACCAAAAATAACAACTTAAGTTCTTTTTGGACCATTTGTGAATAAAGTACCTGATTGGAATTCTTCAAGTCTTGGATCACACACAGAAGCATTGAATTCATAGCATACCACATCATATAATAACTTGTTCATGTGAGAGTAGCATAACCCGAAACATCCATTCAACTTGTTTAGATGCACCAAACAAAACTACTACTCCCCCTAACACATATAGTTCTATGATTTCCATAATGAAATCCAAAAAACAACCAAACAAATGTAACCACTGCCAAATTACCAAATATTTCATCATAGTCCTTACCAAAAATTCCATACTGATCCAATATGTCCAAAAGATACCATAATAATCCAAAAGATTCCAAAATCTCCAAAAGTTACCATAATACTCCGTAATACTCCCCCTTTTTGCCAAATAAATGACAAAGGAAGGTGAACATCATAATAGTGGATTAGATTTACCGTGTAGACGAGGTGCCCGAAACTGAGCCGTTATCAGCATCATCAGTATCAGATATCATACACCAAGAAGACAATCCAAGAAGAATCCAATACTCACAGAAATTGTACCGCAAATAAAGCCTTATAAGCAATCTCATCCAAAATATTCTTCAGAAATAATCTCATCAAGTAGATAATCCAAGAAGAATCCAAATAAGGTGATGATTATAAAATGAGACCCCAGAGATTATGATAAGCCAAATAAAACGATAACCCAACGAGATAATCCAAAAACTGATAGAGTCCAGTAAGAAAATCCATCTATACCCAAGAAGTTCAATATAACCGAAAATACCCAAGAAATTTGTTCATAAGAGATTAAGAAGAACTCCCCCTCAAAATATACATCGTGATTGTTTCCTTTGCCAAGAATTTCACATTAGCTTGAAGCTGTAATTTGGACTCCATAATAAGTTATTTGCTTTGTTTGAACCTGCAGAAGATTTAAAAAAAAAAAACGAGAGCCCTAGAGTCATGCACACGCAACTTGCAAACAACTCAGCAAAACACATAAGAAAAAAAATTCAGGAATTTTCAATTCTCAATTCGAGTCAAACAAATTATCAAATAAAACAGTAAGCACATTCATGTAAAGCAAGCCAAAGATTCAAAATAAGTCAAATTTAGACACAGACACATATGAACCAAATTTAGGCACAGGTTCAGGCCAGATATCACGGAAAACACACAAATAAACAATTGAGGCACAGATAGCGCGGGAAACACATGAATAAAAACACATACGGTCATGACCGGACCAAACAAACCACAATCACATAAACATAAAGTAACACAAGAGAATAAACACATTAATCAATTTGCACCAAATTAAACAAATCAAAAGGAACACTTTAATCCACGCAAATTAAACGAGCACTTTAAAGAGTAACCCAGGCAAATTAAACGAACATTTTAAAGATAATGAATCCAGAATGATCAAATGTACCTGATGTGTGAATAAATTCAGAGTTACACACATGTAGAAGTGGGAATGAATAATTCATGTTCAATTTTAAAGCCACTCACATAAAATAAAAGACAAAATTCGTCTTAGGCACATTTAAAACAGAGAAAAAAATGTAAATGGCAAGCGAAGACTGCGAAAGAAGATTGCCAGTAAAAAATTGTAACACATTAGGATTCTCAAACTCGGGTATTGAGGTAATACCAATTAAAGGAGAAGAGTTAGAGTGTGTACCAGCTTCCTGAGTGTTTGAAGCCTTCAAAATACTTACGGTCAGATTGAGTTTCCACATCATCTAAATGAGACACCTTCCTCTTTTCTCCAGTACCTGAAACAGACAGTTTCTCCTTTCCCTTTCGGGAAGTTTTAGACAGAGGTACAATGATAAAGGGAACCGAGTCTTGGTTAGGTGAAACAGAAATGGGCGCAAGTTCAGACTGAGTTTTAGAAGCAGAAAAGTAATGGGGATTGAAAAAGGCCGAACAAGACACGGGTAGAACATAAATATGTTGTGCAATATTGCGAAAAAGATTCGCCCTTTCAGAGGGAGATACAGAGGAGAGAAATGAGTTCTCCATTAATGGAAGCTTCGAAAAGAAACAGATGGCGTGACGGGTAGATGATGAAGAAGACGAAGGAGTGTTTGTCTCGGCTAGGCTTAGTGGAGGTAATAAATGAGACAAAAAAATTTAATTGTGAGGGGATGTCTTCTAAAAAGCCGTGTAGTGATAGGATGGGTAGAAGGCTTAGGTGATAATGTAGGCTATTGAGTAGGATTAGGAGAGAGAATATGTGTTTGTCTTGAATTAGTCTTCTATATGTAACACACAAAAAAATAAGATGGGAGTATATAAAAAAATCGAACATCTGAGAATGTGAACAATGGTCGAACCACCCTGTTATCCCTGCATTAACACTCACGTAGAAAAAAAATAACTGTTAAAAAAAAATAAAGAGAAAGAAAAAATTTACCTGCGCGAGGAAATTATACAGTAAGATTGCCTACGCCAGTCACCTGACCTTTGACACCGTTACCAAAGGTAACTTCACCGTTACTGGTATTTACGTTGTTCAGGAATTTGACATTTCCTGTCACGTGACGGGAACACCCGCTGTCAAAATACCATTTCTCTTCTCTTCCTGCACTTTTAGAGTGAAACGAAACAAACGATATATAATCATTCTTTTTAACCCAAATTTGTTTTGTGAAATGTTGTATGTTCTTGAGCCTGAACTTCTCAATTCTTTGATCCTTGTAGAAATAGTAGCATTCAGGTCTGGTATGACCGCGTAACCTGCAATAGTGGCAAACAGGATTATATAGTTTATAATGCATCTTATTTGCGCTTACTTTACCATAGGAGCGTTTCATAGTGCTGGATTCAGGGATGTCATCTGGATCAGGTCCGGATGCTTTGACAAATACGGTCTGATCTTTGGAGTTACTTCCAGTGAAGCCCAAACTAAATTTTGCAGAAGTTTTCCCGCCGGAATCAAGAATTTTATCGAGTGTTGAAGTGGTATCCATCATTTGGATTTGTTGTTTGTAGGTGCTGAGCTCCTGTTTCAAATTCTGAACTTCTTGTTGGAGTTTTGCTTCTCGGTCAGCTGCTTCCTTAAGAAGTACATTTCTGGTTTGTACTTCGTTTTGAAGTCTTTCCTCTCGACCTGCTGCTTCTTTAAGCAAAACATTCCTATCAGCTACTTGATTTTGATATACTTTATTTGCATTTGTTACAATCTCTATTTCACTAGCTAGCTTGCAGTTCATTTTTCTTAAAGCTTCCCATTTGGGATACAACTTATTAAATTCAGCTTCAAAAGATAAAGCATTTTGTTCCACATCTTCTGCAGAGACATAGTCACCACCTTCTGAGTCTTCAACAGGTTCTGAACTGTCAGTAAATCGTGCCGTAAATGCAACAAAATTACCCAAAATTTCCTCGACATCTGACCCAGTTGGTTTAACGTCGGGCTCGTCATCGCTCCAGGTAATGGCTGACATAGACTTTTTGCGTCGAAGATAGGTGGCGCACTCAGCTTGTACATGTCCAAATCCCTCGCATTCATAACACTTGATGCCTTTGTTGTTGGACCTTTCTTTGGACTGTCCTGGACGTGAGACAGACTGTTTGGCGTTTGGCGCCCCTGTCCTAGGTGCAGTCTTGAATGACGTTTCTCCCTTTTGTGAATTTCTATTGTGTGTGTTTTTGGATACCTGTTTCAAAATTTTGGAAAACTGTTTAGTTAAGGACGCAACTGTATCATCACTAGTTTCATCTGTATCGGATACTACATTATTTTCTTCAGCGGCAAAAGCAATATTTTTTTGTTTTTTCGTATGATCAGTTAAAATCTCCATTTCATATGTTTTAAGATTTCCCATTAGCTGAGTAACAGATTTTTTCTCCCAGCCATCATGCTCTTGGATGGCTGTGACTTTCATTCGGAACCTGGGCGGTAAAGATCTCAGTATCTTTTTGACGAGTTTCTCTTGCGAGAATGGTTCACCAAGGACCATTGCGCGATTTGCCAGTTCCTGTATGCGAGTATGAAAGTCGATGACTGTTTCATCCTCGTTCATGCGCAATTCTTCGAATCCTGACTGGACCAGTTGCAGCTTCGACTGTTTTACAGAGGTAGTTCCTTCGTATGTTGACTCAAGAGCCTCCCAAGCACCTTTAGCTGAAGGAATACCTGCAACAATTGAAAACTGGCTTTCATGCATAAGAGAATAAATTGTGTCTAAAGCCTTATCATTATTTCCTGCATTGGTTATCCCTGTTTGAGTCCACTCAGTCTCTGGCTTAGTGACTTCTGTTCCATCAGTGCTGGAACTGGGTTTAGTGGGATGTGTCCAACTTGACACCACGGACCGCCATACGGCTTCACCTTTAGCTTTTAGATGCGTACGGGTGCGAGCCTTCCAATATGCGTAGTTGTCGCCGGTCAACTGGGGAAGGACTTTAGTTCGCTCCATTCTGTAACACTTAACACCCCGTGAGATCAAACAAATAAGTAATAAACAGATAAATAATAAAAGCCGCTGAAGATATGAATTCAAGAGGCACGGAATCGTCAGATCGATAGACTAATAAATTAAGTCTACAGGCTCTGATACCAATTGAAATTGCACCGTGACACTTGAAATATAAAAGCTATGTATTTTACTTGTTAATTAGGTTATGCAGTAGTTACGTTCATTAATTAAACTTGTTTAAGCAATTGTAAATAATGAAAGTTAAAAGCATAAAGAATGTAAAGCATAAAGTAAATTAAAAACACAAAGAAATGTTACGCAGTTCGGAGCTCCTTCTCCTACGTCTGCGGGGCAACCCACCGTCTGCCCAATCCACTATAGATGTTCTCCAAAAGGAGTATTACAAGAGGTAAATACAGATGGCCTCCAGCCTTTACCACTACCACTCTTTCTAACACCTATCCAGGATTGACACACGAATACCCGAACAATCTTCACAAGATGCTTCAGCAGTACCACGTACTGATCATGTAGTACGGATTAAATATTCTTAAGAAATATATAACATAACATATTAAAATAGGAAGCTATTAAATCAGTTGTGTAATCAGGATATTAATCTCAAGACAATCGGCAGAGTCCTTTTTCGAACAGCTCCTTTTTATAGCCAATGTTTAGCTTCATTTGTGATCCTCAAAAGTAGCCCCTTTTCTTTTTCTTGTTAGAATAAACCACTGTCTTTCCTTGTTAGAATAAACCACTGCCACACTTTTTATTTCTTTGACATCTTCATACGCTGACTTCATACTCCAAGGCACAACATCCACATATTTATATCACATGGTCCAAAAATATAATTAACTTTAACAACTCTAATTAATTAAAAACAATAAAACTATTTACTAAATAAAATAGCCAATAACTTAATGTGTAAATTATTTTACACTTACATGAGAAATAAATTAGCTACTACTATTAGAACCATGGGCTAAACACAATGTTTGGTCAAGAATTTGTCCCATGGTGAAGTACTATGTAATATAACTGCTCTGCTTAGCTTCCAGTATATTAGTTTGTTATCAAATGTTTAAGGTATCATACCATCCAATGTAAGATTGTATCCATATTGCAAGTAGTTGATACGTTTATTTACTATTTTCAATACTCTTTATAAATAAAGGTACATATATAAATAAAAATGAGTTAATATCTTAAATGATCCTCTAAGTATTGTGATTTTTATTTTTTTTGAATACTACTGAGGTTCTGTTTGGCAAACTTAGCTGAAAACCTATAAGTTAGGAGCTGAAAACTGAAAATGAGCTGAAAGCTGAAAAACTATAAGCTCGGACCTGAAAACTGAAGAGCTGTTAAGCTAGCTGTTATGATTGAAAGTATTTAGTAAAATTAGTTTTTTGATAAGCTGATAAATGTAAAAAGACTAAAAAGGACATCGTCATAAAATTTAAATTAGTTTGTTTACATATTAAAATTCAAAATTTTGTCTTTAAAAAAAAATTAACATTTTGAAATAAAACTATTAGCATAATCATTATCTAGCATCTCATAATGAAGTAGCAATATTGTTGCAAATCTCATAATAATAATAATAATAATAATAATAATAATAATAATAATAATAATAATAATAATAATAATAATAATAATAATAATAATAATAATATTTGTGATGAAAGTTGCGGGTAAAGGAGAAGAGAAATAGATTTTAATTGGGAAGGGTAAATTATGTCATTTCTTTAAAATAATAAGGATAAAGATGAAAAAAAAAAAGTTAAGAAACTAAATTATGTCATTTCTTTAAAATAATAATGATAAAGATGAAAAAAAAAAGTTAAGAAACTAGGAGCTTATTTTGAAATGCTACCTTAGGTAGCGTTCCAAAATAAGCTCTTATTTTAAGCTAGGAGCTTATTTTGGGAATGTTACCAAACAGAGCTTATAGCTTATTAGTAGCTTAAAATAAGCTATAAACTCCTAAATAAGTTTACCAAACAGAGCCTAACTCTATTACAATGTAGTACTAACTATTTTCTCAACCAAATGAAGCACACCTCAAAAACTCAAACTCACAGCCACTACTACAGAAAACGGATTTAACGTCACCATTATAACGTCGGTTTTTAGAAAATCCGACGTTAAATATTTAAAATTATTTTTTATTTTTTAAAAAATACATATGACGTCGGTTATTTGGTATACCCTAAACCCTATAAGGGAGTAACTGGGTACCATTGGACCACAAGGTCCTGGTAAGTAGGGGTGGAAATAGGCCGAGCCGAGTCGAGCTTTGGAAAATTAGGCCTGGGCCTGTTACGAAAATCTAAAGCTTGGGCCTGGGCCTGAGCCTGTATGTAGACTTTTTGTTAGGCTCAAGCCTGAGCCTGCAATTAGCCTGGCCTGGCCTGAAGCCCTTTTAAAAGCCTGTTTAATATTTAGGTCATTAAAAATGCTTCAAAGTATGTCCTACCTTAGCCTATTAAAGTCTACATGTTAAGACTTTTTAAAAACTTTAATATATCTAAATAATATAAGAAATGTACCTAATACAAAACTAATACATAATTACATAAGTATACAAAACTTTAGTATATTTAAATAATATATACTTGGGTATAGGCCAGGCCTGTAGGCCTGAAGGCCGAGCCTAGTATATATAGGCCTGGCCTGTTTAGTTTAATAGGCTTTAAAATTGTCTCAAGTCTGACTTTTTTACTAAACGAGCTAGGTCTAACTAGGCTTTAATTAGGCCAGGAAATAGGTCCCTACAAGGGGCCTGGCCTATTCCCCAATCGTTATGCGTTGGACCCGTGTCCAGCATGCTTGCTGGACACGGGTAACAGTGCCGTTAGGCACTGTTATCTCCTTTTTTTTTTTTTTTTTTTTTTTCAGACCGCTTCATTGTAAGAGTATATGTTCATAATTTTATTACTATATGTTAATAACTATACATTCATAACTCCATAACTATACGTTCATAACTCTATAACTGTACATTCATAACTCCATAACTGTACATTCATAACTCCATAATTGTACATTCATAATTTTCGAAGCTCTATGTTCACAATTTTCGAAGCTCTATGTTCACAATTTTAGAGCTCTATGTTCATAATTTTATCACTATATGTTCATAATTGTAAGTTCATAATGTTAGAGCTCTTTGTTCATAATTCGATCAATAACTGTACATTCATAATTCCATACTGTAGATTCATAATCTCATAACTGTAGATTCATAACTCCATAACTGTAGATTCATAACTCTATAACTGTACATTCATAACTCCATAACTGTACATTCATAATCTTCGAAGCTCTATATTCACAATTTTAAAGCTCCATGGTCATAATTTTATCAGTATATATGTTCATAATTGTAAGTTCATAATGTTAGAGCTCTGTGTTCATAATTTCATAATTGCATAACTGTATATTCATAACGGCATAACTGTACATTCATAACGGCATAACTGTACATTCATAATTCAAAAAAAAAAAAATAACGACGTTAACGCCGTTAACGGCAAAACGCGCGCGATTTTTTTTTTTTTTTTTTTAACTAAATGACGCGTTTTTTTTTTTAAAAACGACGTCGTTTTGGGCCCGTGTCCACAATTCAATGTGGACACGGGTCCAGGGCATAATTTGCCCCTATTCCCACCCTTACTGGTAAGTATTGTGATTTACTAACTGTGAACCTAAACTTTTAATTGGACGATGAGCAACCTTTCTCTGAGCTCCCTTAGTCTGTTGTTACTAGGGGTGTAAACGAGCCGAGCCGAGCCCGAGCCTGGGTATGCTCATGCTCGAGCTCGTTAATGATAGCACTGCTCGAGCTCGAGCTCGAGCTCGTTCGAACTCGTGAACTGATGCTCGAGCTCGAGCTCGGCAATTGTCGAGCTGCTCGAGCTCGAGCTCGAGTTTAGGTTAGAATTTAAGCTCAATTTTGATCTCGAATTTGACCTGTTTGATTTAAAATTTAAACAACTTTGTTTTATGACTTTTATCGATACATAATTATTAAACTATTTTAATTTCCCTCCCCTAATTATTATTTTTATATACTAAATATAATATAATTATATTATATATTATATAATATATTATAAGGCTCGCAAGCGGCTCGTCGAGCCGCGAGCCTACAATACCTAAGCTCGGCTCGTGCTCGTTTAATCCACGAGCTGCTCGAGCTCGAGCCGAGCTCAATTTTGACCGATTTCGAGCCGAGCGTTGACCGAACTGCTCACGAGCTACTCGTGAGCGGCTCGGCTCATTTACACCCCTAGTTGTTACTTAACCGGAATTGGAGAGAAAATATGTCTTTTCAAGTTCATCTTGTGTTTGATTTTCCTTTAAGTTGCCTAAAAAGCCTTGAATAACGGCTTTATTTGGCAGACGAGAATTGAAGAAAAAAAAGCTCATTTGGGATCAGTTAAACATGAGCGATTGGCTGATGGAAGAATTGTTCAAAGGGTGGTGTTACATATATTACATTTTATACAATCTAATTATCTAAATAATCAATAGAGTCAGAAGTATTTAAAAAAAAAATCTAAAAATTCTCTGTCCCGTTTTATTCTTATTTATTATGGCCCTGTTTGGTAAAATAGTCAGTTTATAGGCCAATTTTTGCTTATTTGACAATTATTAGTTGTTTGACTTGTTAAAAAATTAATACAAGTGTTTGGTTAATTAGCTTTTTGTAATTCCAAAATGCTAAAATTCAAACTTTTTCAATTAACTTTTTGAGAAAAGAAATTATATCAAACAGCTATCAGCTAACAGCTAATTTAGCAAACACTTTTCTACAATCAGCTAATATTGGCTTGTTTGGTTATCAGCGGTTAGCGGTAGCGGATTGTGTTAGCGGTTATTAGATAGCGGATTGTATTAGCAGGTTTGACCAGCGGATTGTATTAGCGATTTCTAAAAAAAACGTTTGGTAAAATTAGTTGTTTAGATTAGCGGTTAAGGTGTAAAAAGACATATAAGGACATTGCTACAATAACTACAATAATAATACGAAATTATAATTATAATATAATAATAATATTATTATTGTTATTGTTATAATTATTATAATTATTAGTTTTAGTTTTGTTGTTGAAAAAAAAAATACAATACAAAGGGGAGCCAAATTGGCAGTGCATAGTTAATTTTTTTTTTTTTTAATTAATGAAGGGCGTTTTGGGGAAAGAAAGGTCTTTGGGTGTTTTGGGGAAAGAAAGCAGCGTTTGGGTTTCAGCGGTTCGGAGCAAAAACGCTGCTCCGAACCGCTATCTAACCAAACAAAGATTTTGACGTTTTGACCAAGTCAAAACGCCAAAATTGGTGGATCCGCCAAAATTGGTGGATCCGCCAAAATCTTGGCGGGTCCGCCATTAACCAAACAAGGCCATTATCAATTAGTTATACCCTCTAATTAATCCAATCAGCTAACAGCTAACAGCCATTCAGGGCAGGCCCTGTTTGCCCAGGGCCCCAATTAATTTTTTTTTTAAAAAATTCATATATGCTATACCGCAAATTATGCAGTGGACTCGTGTCCACAATGCATTGTGGACACGAGACCAAAACGACATCGTTTTCAGGGAAAACGCGTCATTTCAGTTAAAAAAAATTTTGATTTTGTATCGCTGTTAACGGCGTTATTCGTTTGTGCCATTATGAATGTATAGTTATGGGATTATGAATGTACAGTTATGGAATTATGAATGTAAGTTATAAAATTATGAACACAGAGCTCTGACATTATGAACTTACAATTATGAACATATAATGATAAAATTATGCACATAGAGCTCTAAAATTGTGAACATCGAGCTTTGAAAATCATGATTTTACAGTTATTGAATTATGAATGTACAGTTACGGAATTATGAATGTACAATTATGCAATTATGAATGTACAGTTATGCAATTATGAATGTACAGTTATGAAATTATGAACACAAAGCTCTGCCATTATGAACTTACAATATGAAGATATAGTGATAAAATTATGAATATAGAGCTCTAAAATTGTGAACATAGAGCTTCGAAAATTATGAAGTTACAGTTATTGAATTATGAATGTACAGTTACGGAATTATGAATGTACAATTATGGAAGTATGAATGTACAGTTATGGAATTATGAACATAGAGCTCTGACATTATGAACTTACAATTATGAACATATAGTAATAAAATTATGAACATATACTCATATAACAAAGCGGTCTGAAATTAAAAAGAAAAAAAAAAGAAGAAGAAAAAGAAGATAACAGTGCCTAACGGCACTGTTACCCGTGTCCAGCATGCATGCTGGACACGGGTCCATAGCATAACGATTGTATGCTATACAGCCATAGCAGCCTGCTGCTGTAATGAACTTTTTTTTGAAAGCAAAGGTGCGAACTTCATTACTGTAAGTGTGGAATAATAGCATCAGGAGGGACATCGTCCCAATACATAGTAATATCCTGGTCAGAGACCAACGAAGCTAATGTATGAGCAATAATATTAAAACGTCTAGGGATAAAACGAAACTGACATGAACTAAACTGTGCCATAAACACTTGACACTCTTGAATCACAATTCCAACATATGATCTGGGCTGCGAGCCAACTCTGGATAGATAGGATTGTAGGACCGAACAATCCGTGAAAACTGTAACTTCTGTTACCTGCCGATCTTTCAACCAAGATAACGCTTCCTTACAGGCTAAAGCTTCCGCTGTGATAGCATTTTCACAAAATGATAGCCGACCACTCGTTGCCGCCACAAAGCCTCCGCCCCCATCCAATACTACTGCCCCAAACGCTGCTGTCCTTGTATGAGGGCTCCACGCTGCGTCTACATAGCAAGCTGTCCCATTTGGCGTTACTGCATGGATTTGCTGCTGGATCGTTGGTGTTGTTTGCGCCCAAGCTGCTTTCCAGGCAGTGAGGGTAGCTTTGGCGCACAACCACAACTTCTTTGGCGACATCATGCTCCCCTCCCACACTGCTGTGTTTCGCGCAATCCAGAGGTGATATAAGACTGCAATAATTTGAATAAGATTCTCCATTGTTAGCACAATCATTGCATTCTGAAACCATTCAACAAAAGATCCCCCAAACACAGAAGTTATATCGAGGCTAGATTCATTCCAAACTCGACAAGCATATTGACACTCTATTAAGCAATGCATAACATCCTCATTAAAATCAATACACATAGGGCAGGCTAGAGACACATCAACTCTTCTAATTGCCAAGGCTGTTGTAGTTGGCAAAATACCACTTATGGCTCTCCACAAGAAAGTCTTCCATTTTGGTGGGACATCCAATTTCCATAGTGCATTCCATCTATCAAAATCAGTATTATTTTGTATTTCTCCCACAATCGTCCGGTAAGCACTTTTAACAGAGTATGATCCACTTTGCTCCCTGTACCAATACCATGTATCCTCATAATCCGGACAAACAGGCACCCTGCGAATCCTATGTACATCAATGGGGTCAAAAATATCATTCAAAATATCCAGGTCCCAGGTACGAGTATCCTGATCAATCAAACCTGATAATCCCGCCGCATAGATATTATGTGGTAAAACAGTATGGATCTTATAATCCAAATCCAATAGCCAAGGATCCTTTCCTATCAATGTTGCTTGTCCATTCCCAATCCTCCTCCTTATCCCTCCACATACAAGATCATGGGTAGCCATAATACTTCTCCAACAATAACTCGGGCTATTTCCCACAGTAGCATCTATAAAATTAGAATTTGGGAAATACCTTGCTTTATATACCTTTGTAACCAAAGATTGTGGCTTTGTAAGGAAGCGTCATGCCTGCTTCCCCAACATTGCTAGATTAAAGGCCTTTAGGTCCTTAAAACCCAGTCCCCCAGCAATTTTGGGCTTACTGAGACGATCCCAAGCCATCCAATGAATACCTCCTCCACCTGCGCCCCCCTTTTCCCAAAAGTATCTATTCATAGTCCTCTGAATCGCCACACAAAGTGAGTCTGTTAGCAAAAAGACTCCCATTGAAAAGGTAGGCATAGCCTGAGCTACCGTTTTCAATAGAATCTCCTTACCAGCTTGTGACAACAATTTCTTATTCCAGGATCCCACCCTTTGCTGAATCTTTTCCTCAATGTAAGCAAAGACCTGTTTCTTATTTCTACCAATAAACGACGGTAGCCCCAAATATTTCCCGAAATCACTCGCTTGAGCCACCCCCAAAACTGCAGCCACCTCCCCCCTTATCTCTTCTGATGTATTCTTACTAAAGCAAACACTGGATTTGTGGTAATTTATAGACTGGCCAGACAACTTTTCATAGAGCTCTAAACATCGCTTAACTGCATCCCCTTCCTGGACATTTGCCTTAAAGAACAAGAGGCTATCATCTGCAAAAAACAAATGAGATATAGCCGGAGCCCCTCTTGCTACTCTACACCCATGGATAGCACCCATAGACTGCGCCTGCTGCAACATCAAGGACAATCCTTCTGCACACATAATAAACAGATAAGGAGACAAGGGGTCTCCTTGCCTGAGGCCCCGTGTTGGCACCACAACTCCTCCTACTGCCCCATTTATAAGGATGTTGTATGAAACCGAAGTAACACACAACATAATCAAACTTACCCATCTATCTGCAAATCCCAGCGCTCTCATCATCTGTTTCAAAAAAGTCCACTCCATCTTATCATATGCTTTAGCCATATCTAGCTTTAGGGCCCCCCAACTAGTCTTTCCACATTGCTTCCTGTTAAGATAATGTCCCACCTCAGCAGCAATTAGGATATTATCTGTTATTAACCTGTCAGGGATGAAAGCACTTTGTGATTATGAAATAATAATATCCATAAACGGCCTCATCCGGTTCGCTATCATTTTAGCCATAATCTTATAGACCACATTGCTTAACGCAATTGGCCTCAAATCTGCAGGGCTCTCAGGGACCTTCTTTTTTGGGATTAAGACAACATTAGAATCATTTAATCCCTCTGGGAAAACACCCGTATTCAGACAATTGAGCACAAAATCTGTCACCTCAGCTCCCACAACACCCCAGAAGTGCTGATAAAAGCCTGGATTCATTCCATCCGGCCCAGGCGCCTTATCCGGAAACATAGCAAATAAAGCTTCTTTGACCTCCTCCGCCACAAATGGTTTCAACAAAGAGTCATTATGCAATTCAGACACACGAGGGGGCACCGTACTAAAGAAAGTACTATGGGTCGGGGCATTAGATGGCTTAAAAATATCAACAAAATAATCAATAAAAACAGCATTCATAGCACCCTTAGTAACCCAGTTTCCATCCACCCCTTTTAATCTAGTCAGATAATTTTTCCGTTTACGAGATGAAGCATACCTATGATAAAATCTGGTGTTTGCATCTGCCCCACGGAGCCAGTGTTGCTTTGCCCTTTGTCGCCAATAGATATCCTCCTGCGCCTCCAAACGGGACAACTGAGCACTGATTGTATTGTACTCAGCTAGCACTGCTGGGTCTCTGCCTCCTTTTAGTCTCATCAGTTTTGCACGCAAGAGTTTCAACTGCTTACCAAACATATGAAACCTATCTCCACCCCAGGCCTGCAAACGCTCCTTACACAATTGTAGGTTATTCAGCAGCCCACTCCCCTGCCCATCAAGCAATGCCTGCTCCACCACTCCTCTACAGCCAGAATCCAGAAGCCAAACCATTTCAAAACGAAACGCCCGGCGACCACCTCCACCAAAACCCATAGGATTAGAAATACTCAGAAATATCGCAGAGTGATCTGACTTACGCGTGAGTATATTAACTGTCTTAGCTTCCACCAATAGCTCACGCCACTCCATAGTTGCTACTGCTCTATCTAGCTTTTCCTCAACCCAGTCCCCCGTACCCTCACCCCTTTCCCAGGTGTATGGGTATCCCTCCATAGGCAACTGCAGTAAACCACATATATCTAGTGTTTCCCCAAAACCTCGTAGCAAACTTTCCGGATGTGGATTATTTCCCCACTTCTCAGATTGGAATAAAAGATCATTAAAGTCACCAATTACAACCCATGGTAGTGTGGATTGCGTTGATAACCTCTTTAAAAAATCCCATGACTCCCGCCTCCTGGTTCTTTGTGCATGCCCATAATAACACGTCATTCGCCACGAAGGGTGACTTTCTAACGTGACCTCCACATCCACATGATTTTTAGAGTAACTAATCAACCTTGCAGTGTTATTATACCTCCATAATAATGCCAAACCACCACGCTGCCGTACAGGATCCACGTAAAACACCCCTTCAAACCCTAGTTTTACTCGTAACCTCTCCGCATGATCACTCTTCACCATTGTCTCAATCAAAAATACAAAATTCGGCTTCTTACTGGACACCATGTCCACCACCTCCCGAACTGTCCGTGGATTGCCCAAGCCACGACAGTTCCAACATAACGTACTCATTGGGACCGGCGGGTCTGCGCAGCAGCACCCGCCATGAACACGTTTTTTGACACATCAGCCATTGCTATATCTTCATCCCCATTACGCCTCCCTCCCTCATACCCCTCGTCCCTCCTCCTTTTCGCCACCGCCTCCACTGCCGGCTCCACCAAAACACCACCTCCCGAACCCACCTTCTCCCCCTCCACCCGTGACTCCCCCACCCGAACCCCCAATGCCGCCCCCCCCCCCCCCCCCCCCCAACCACATCTCTCGGCCTACCACCCACAGGTACCAACCAGTTCTCCCCCACCTCCCTCGGTCCCCTACCACCCCCCACTCTCATCTCCGGGCCATATGGATACTGCTGAACCGGGATCATAGAGACCCGAGCCTTCACGCAAAATTTGTAGGAATGCCCCATCAAACCACAGAAAAAACAAAAGGAATGAAGCCTCTCGTACCTAAAGTTAACCCAACATGTAGTTTTATCACGCTTTAACAGCTTCATGCGCCTCCGCAGCGGCTTATCAACCGGAATCGACACACGGATACGATAAAACGCTAACCATGGTGCCCCCACAAATCTCTCATCATGCTTTATAAAGGTTCCAATGAAATTACCCATCTGCTCTAGTATTGGCTGTGATGTATAACCCATTGGCACATCATGCAACTGTACCCACATGTCAACAGTGTTCAAGACCACATTAACCGGCAGCACCCCATCATCAACCAGGCGACACACCAAAATACTATTCTCGAACGCCCATGGCCCTCCATCGAGAACATAGTCTACATCCGTTTTATGGAAGAAAACGAATAGAAACAAACCCTTCTGTATCTCTGTCACCGTCACACCCATCACCGGTTGCCAAACCGAAGCCAGGACTTGTCTCATGTACTCAAGCTTAATCAATTTTGCTGTCAAAAACCTGCCGACAACACTCCATGTTTGTACCGGTGGATCCGTACCCACCTCCACCCCATCTTCGTTCGGCGCAAAACAATCCTCTTCATCTGCAATAGTGACGTCTGCCCACCTCTCTGCCAAAGCATTGACCTGCTCCTCCCCTCCTTCGTTAGCCATTCCAAACGCTCACAACAACCAGAAACAAACACTGGTCACGTGGGCTTATCAAAAAGCGCACCTCCTCGTCGCAACACACAGATCATACGGCGTAAACCAACAGAACTTCGTTGCACCACAACCCGCAAGTCTCGACACCACCAAACACAGTAATTCCGACGTTAACGAACGGATTAAAATCCGGGGAAAATACTGAAGTTGCAAAACCCTAGCCAAACCCTATGAGAGAAAGCAAAACCCTAGCATTCTAGAGAGAGAATTTTATTAGCCTCGTATGCTGTAATGAACTTTATTTATACAATTGGCCCCCAATAATTATTTAAAAAATTATATATATATATATATATATATATATATATATATATATATTTATATATATATATATATCTAAAAACATAATAAGCTTCAATCCAGGTTATACCCCTGGTTTATGTCTGTTTTTTCCGTTAATTTTTTTTGTACCTTGTGCTATAAAAGTTGTACTACATAATTTTTTGGACAAAAATATCCCTGCCGTTATAACTTCTGTTATCTTTCCACATTATTATTAGCATGTACATGCATACACAATATTTTTTTCTTACATCCTTCAATGGTAAGTTTGAATTCATTTAGGTTTTAATTAAAATATTACCATAGTTATAATTAGT